>NC_057918.1:13271956-13581684 GCF_018873765.1 Telopea speciosissima | reverse complement strand
TGGTTTAATGCTTAAGTGAATCATATTGATTCCCTAAGCCTTTATTTATACTAATAAAAGAGAATTACATAAGACACTTATGCCCCTATATAGCTGACATAAGTATAAACAAAGGAAAGAGAATAAAAGAATAAATAACAAATTAAAAGGAGGAAAGGACCAGAATACCCCTACGGTATTCTGGCCCCTATATCTCTAACAGATATCACAACATGAAGTTTATGTAATTTTCCTAAAACACTGAATTTTCTCAATTTGAAAGTGAGTTTGCTTTCAATTTCTAAGTGATCACTTAAAAAGCCACGTGCAATTGCTTAGAAACCCTAGGTCTGAAGTCCATGCATTTTCTGTCACAGCATGAGAATTTTCTCAATTTGAAGATTGCTTTCAACTTCTAGATGACGAATTAAAAACATAAGTAAAACTGCTTAGAAACACTAGGAATGATTGCATAACTTTATTTTCTTATCTTATTTTTCCATGCTCTGTGCTATATCTATTGTTCTCACACAAAACTTAATCCTAGTTCTCTCTAAATTATGGATGCAAAATCCTAAATCAGTTCAATGTATTTTGGCTTCTCTTTATGAAAAGCTTGCCTGCCCTACATCAAGTTTCTGGTAAGAGGCCAAGAGCTACATTTAGTCTCTTTGATGAAGAAAAGAGAGCAAGGAGGGTTTTGATAAGAGAGGGACCATTGATTCTTTTCTGCAGTTCTTGTTATGATTACCAATTTGCTCCTATGGTTTCTTTTCATTGGAAATCAATCTATTTTCCTCCTATTCCATCTAAGGTGAAGTCCTTGAGGACAAAAGCAACTGTTCAGATTATCAAATGACCATCACATCTCTAAATCCTTAAATGGAATGAGAAGTTGTGCTTAAGAGATGGAAGATCACTTAATCATCTTCTTCCCTGATGCCCTTTGTCTCAAAAAATTATATTGATATTTTTCTTCTGTTTTAATGTAAATTTGGTTCTGCCACAGAATCTAGAGCTACTCCATTACGGTAAGGACTTAGTCATTGGGTTAGACACAGGTACTATGGTCAATGGACCTTGCAGCAATCTGTTGGTGTATTTAGAGTGAGAAAATATTCAGACATAAAGGACTATTTCTGAATCAGTCCATAGAGTTGCAATAAGGGAAGACAGCTTCCCCCTAGTTCTTCCAAATAATTATACTAAATTACAAGAAGGTATTACTCAAATGTAAGAGAGAGTGGGGTTCAAATTAAGCAGTGAAAAATACAATGACCAAGATTTTATTGATCCTGAATTCATGCAAACCTTCTCTGCATTTGTATGCGCCTCGTACGCTTTGGCATGCTCCCCAGCATTAAAGGCACCTAAATCAAAATCATCTGATGACACTTTTGTGGACCATAGTCGAAGGTTGATTGTAGTTTTAGTTTTATATCCAGGAATGGGAACATCATATGCAACAGCCTTTATATCTTCGCCTCCAACCCAATGTTTCTTCCCATCTGATCCTGTGACAACCTTGCCATAGAACTTGATAGGATATGAAATATCATTCCTTACAATTTCCCAAGGATTTCCCATCTGCAAGAATACACCTAATTAAGTAGGATAAAGAAAGCTTAACATTATATGCAAGCATAACTAAAGATATAATTTTACAATCAATAGCACAATAAAGTGTAGAATTCCTCTGCAGTTTTAAACAACGTAAAACAACTAATCTCAAACCAGAAGATGCAATGCAGACAACAATGAAGATGATGAATCACACCTCAAGCCAATTCTCTGCAACTTCCTCCTGACCATCTTTTGTAATGTTCTGCTTAAACAAGCCATACTTGTATCTAAGTCCATAACCCCAGGCAGGGTAATTCAATGTCGCTAGAGAATCCAAAAAACAGGATGCCAGCCGGCCTAGTCCACCATTTCCAAGTGCAGCATCTGGTTCCTATTATTGACCAGTCAACAGATATGTTAGATGCTTAAAACAATACGGTATAAGAATATTTATTTTCAAGAATTTGATAAAGTATCTCAGATCAAATTGCTAAAGCCTGAGCAAAGTTAGTTCTGATGACTAAAAAGAATTCAAAAAGTGGTCGGTGATGATGTGGAACCCGGTCACAAAGAATTTTGTTGTTGTTGGCTTATTCTTGCATTGTTTTGGGATTATTGTATTATTTATAGTAAGTTCAGTCTCTCTTTGAGTTTCATACACAAGTGTAATTTATTAGTTTTAGTATATTTGAATTATGAATTTCATAAATAATGTATATTATATTTATGTTAAATTTGAAAAATGCAATTTCTTGTAACTTCACTTTTACTATTAGTAGTAAATTTATGGCTTTGATTCATATTCGGAATTTCGTTTTACCTAGGTATTAAGTCATTGAGTCCTAGTAATATCTAGGTGGAGTCATGTAGGGAGTCTATGCCATAGAAGAATTTAGTTGGGCGTTCATAAATATAGGTTTTGTGATGTATTTCACATGCTTTAGGACATGTAACCCTTGGAGGTCCAATTGTCCAACTCCAAAACAAGTGGAAGCTTTTCCTTCTTTCTCTTCTACTATTTTCTTTTGCCTTCTTCATCTTTCTCTAAAGTAACCATCCACAGGTACCATTCAGGGCCCCATAACAGTACCGTGTCCCCCTCTCAATGGTAGTTGCTGCAACTGCTGTTTCTACCACTTTATTGGACTGCGGGGACTTTATGGCAGAGTACTTGGAGGGACGTCAAAAGGTGTCTGGGAGAAGATGGCCCGACCGTAGATCAGTAAAGAAGGACCAACGACAATCCTATCCTAAAGGAGAAAGAGTCGATCTTCTTTGAAGATTGAGGCGCATTTACGGATAATTATGCCATTCGGAAGAAGTCTTCTACAGAGAGAAAGCATGTTACGAGTAAGAGGAGAGGAAAGAACTTAGCTTGTTATGAGCCTAAGCTTATGCGTACACCCTGGATCTCACAATTGGGTGTACGGATTATTGGCGGAGGGAATGGCCTGTGAGGGCCTCAAGGGAGGTCTTGATCGTTCATGATAGAGTGAGATTCACATTGCCTGGTGGTTCTAATTAGTTGTACCGGCCACACCAACCTTTCGAACGATCAATCGTAACAATGGTACGCATCCCACGCGGGCGTCGACTTCCTTCTTACTGATAGCAGATGTATGTGTTGTCACTATCACTCAATTAGTAGCAATGACACGTCACTCGGCTCCTTGGCTCACTTCAGTTGCAAAGACTTTCTCCTTAGGCGCATGTCTAGCAACACAAAACGAGGGTTTCACTCATTATAGGACTTGACCAAACATCTCATGATATGAGCTGATCGTAGAGCATTCTTTCCCGGTGGTCCCTACCAGTATGTATACATACTTCGATCAGTTTGACCATGGGTATATAACAAAAGCTGGCTTTGGAGCGAATTCCCATTAGTGCATGTTACCGTGGATCGTGGGGTTGAACCTCTGAGCTTACGTGTGTATGTGTATGCATACACATGCAGAGCAAAGCTCACTACTACGTAATGAGCTGAGTTCTCCGAGCTTAACACACTACTACTACTACTACTACGTAGTGTGTTAAGCGTACCTTATTAATTCTTTTTTCCTTAATTATTATATTTCATTAAACTGTAATCATAGGTACATGTACCATCAATCATAGTTGTCAAGGCATTGCCTAGGCATCCTGGTGCCTTGAACGCCTTGTTGGTGTCGCCTTGCGTCCAAACCCCCTCCAACGCCTTGAGTCTCCTAGACACCGTGACAACCTTGCCATTAAGTAGAGGGGTAGACCACATCATGAATCTTACATGCACCCCTGATCAACCAGCAAGAGTCAGATTATCAATAGACTCATTAAGAAGAACTCTCTGCAATTTGTAGTAGGGGATATTTTTGTCATTCCCCTAAACTTAACCTATATCAAACTAAACTCTCCTATGGAATACATTTTTGCTGATTCCTCTAATAATGCAAATTTTCACTTCTCCTTCTCCTCTAGCTTTTTAAAATGTTCATATCACCCCCTCAATGGCATATTTTCACTATATTTTTCACCACTTTTAAATCTACCTCCTAAGTACATATTGATATGACCTAACTACATATTGCTTAATTATTATATTATTAATGCTACATTATCCCCTTAATACATATATTTAGTTTTAACGTCCACATGATCATATGGTGCACATTCTCTAAAGTTTCTCACCTAATTAGTGGACTAATTAAAGCATCAATTACTTCTCTAAATAAATACGCAGATAGAAAATGTTTTATAAAATTGGTCAATCAGCATCACATACATCAAACAACATACCTTGTTGGTTTTAGGGTGGCCATGGGGACATTAGAAAAAAAATTAGGCATTAAAGGTATAATATTGCATTAATAATTAATCAATACCTAGTTAGGTCACCTCAATTCATACTTAAGAGGTAGATTTAACAGTGACTTGTAAATATAGAGAAAGTAAGCTTTTGAGGGGGTAATATGGACATTTTAAAAACTCCAAGGGAGAAAGAGGTAAAAGTTTGCTTTACTGGACAGAATCAGAAAAAGAGAATTATGTGGCAGTAGATAAGGTTTTAAAATGCGGAATCGCAGCCGGAATCGGACAGCAACGATTCTGATCCAGATCGTATCGGAATTGGCCTTCAAGAACCCTAGAATCGGTCCACAGATCCAAAACAAGGAAATTTATAGGGTTTTAAGTGTGAATCGGCCATGTCAGATTGGTCACGGCCGATTCAACGATCCGATTCCCCATTTTTTAAACCATGGCGATAGGTTAAGTTTAGGGGACTGACAGAAATTTCCCCTTAGTAGTAACGACTATCCGATACCAAATGACTTACTCAGTGATTAAACAATCCAAGCACTGCCTACTTTTTCAAGCAATGGAAGCGCATAATTTATTAGACAGTATGGATAAATGGTTTATGTTTATCATAGCACTAGCAGTGGAGTATAAAACTTACGAAGTGTCAGTAAGTTTCTTGTCCTAAAAATTATCACCCAAATATGATATTTTCCATTAAGCCACAATGGAAAGGGTAAACTAATCCGACCTGCCTTGCCACATTCTCCAGACTGTATCCGAGCCTGTTCAAAGCCTCCGCATATGGGCCAGTGAGCTCCAAATTACCAATTGCATTGAGCAACGCTCTACCCTGTACAACACATGATGCAATGACATAATAAACTACAGCATAGTTTCCATTGAAAAGAAGTCACTGAGAACAAGAGATTCAAATAAACCTGTAGAAATTCCATGGATAAATAGTACGCCTGTTTCACATCGATCTTGTCATAGTAGTCATACGTCGCATTCCAATTTATGATGAGTGAGTCACGAACACTTTCAGCAGTTGCAAAGTAAGCCTTAGGGAGATCAAAGCGCTCCGGAGAGAACAACGGTGTAAATTCAGCATGGTACTTGATACTTGACGCAATAGACGCGGAATCAGGAGTGAAGGAATCCGGAGAAGTAGCAACTCCTGAATAAAAATAAAAATAAACAGCAGATTCAACTTAGATTAGCTCAACGTCATGGTGGAAATTGCATTTAAATTTCAAAATAGGTAATAATTCAAATAAATGATACTCGATCGAAAATCTGATAACGAGAATAAATAAAAGTCCAAAATCAGAAGAGAAATGAATCGAAGTTAGTAAAGATATGCCTTCTTCAGTGACAGGTTCCTTCAATATTTGTTTCTGATCACTGGCAACATTCCTAACTACGAGAGATCGTCTGAAATGTTGAGAATTAGAGGTTCTGACCAATAGCAGCTTGAAGTTGCTGTTCCTAGAACTGAAATCTATGAATCTAGACATGGAATTGCAGCCTGTGAAGGGATTTGTTCGAGTAGATGTTACATGGAATCGTGAAGTCGCCATTGTTTGTCCCCGCCTACCTGAAGATCACAGGAAGACACTGAAGACAATCTAAGAGAAGAGAGAAAGAGAGGGAGAAAGGGTGAGGAGTGACAGAGTGGAGTGAGGGATATAAAAAACGAGAGAAAACGTTTCGATCGTCCACTCCATCTTTGAGAGTGACTTTGAGTGGAAATAAAAAATTGTATTGATTTTTTTCCATTAAATAAACATTCCAAGTGGCCAAACAGGACTAGATACTTTCCGCGGATGCGACAAACACTACTACAAGTCCACAACTCTCCCTTGCCCCTTTTTAAATTACAAAAATGCCACTGACTGAGTTGGAACTTGGAACCAAGTCGTCAACAGCTCCCGAAGGATTCTCCGCATTAACGTATACAGTCTTGTTCAAAATTAATGAAATAGTTTTTTATCCGGAAGTATAGCTTACACCAGCACTTCCATGTGTTTATTTTTTTTCTTCTCAAAATAAGGGACACAGATGTCTTTTCATATGAGGAGGAAAAAGATAGACTCATGAAAGTACTGGCGTAGCCGCGTAGGCCACACTCCCCAGATCGAGTTCTTTTTTCCCTCAAAATTAATACAAAAATTTAAAGATATGACAGCAAATGATACCTATTACTATTAAAATAAAATAAAAAGATAAATAAATGAGACCATATACCTCTTGTCTCATGGATAGGGTTTTAGGTATAGTATCGAAATTGATCCATATCCGCCGACTCATATTGGTATTGGCCTTGATCAATGCCAATACGTATCGTTAGTATCGGCTAAATTGGTGGTCTTTTTTTGAATTTTCAACATCAATACTTTTCGATATTGTATTTGTATCGACCATAATCGATACTAGATCCAATACCATGAACCTAAACCCTCCTCATAGATTTGTTTAGTTTTTATGGCTTATCGTCTCATGCAATGGTTTTCTATCACATAAGATGAATGATACAAGCATATTATGGTCCATCTCAATTTCATGGTCTATGATGTATTAATTTCTTCTTTTTTTGTTAATTCAATAATTTCACAACGAACAACGTAGAGGGAAAATGACCAATACATGGGCGTGCAAAATAGTGGAGTATGCAGTATGGAATTTGGCTATGAGAATGCATTCAAACCATCGATACTGACAGATATATTTTCATTAAGCACCGCACATCATTTAAAATCTTAAGGATAGTATTATTTGATACGATTTAACTCTAGTATCTTCTATGCTGATGATACAAGGAAACGTACATTGGTATTATCATACAAAACAGATAAGTCTTATACTACTCCATGTTACATTATATTTCTTACAATCTTAAGATATTGGGGCGGCTACCTAGGGTGTACCCATCCACTTTGTTTTGGATTGTATCTCTAATGATGTTTATCTCTCTAATGATATTTATCTTTCAAAAGACAAGTGTCTTAATCACTTAAACACATGGGACAGTTTTTCTCCACAAGTTTATGACTATTTTTTCTTAAATGATTTGTAATTGTTTATCATGGGAAGACAATCCAAAGTTGTGAGAAAGGTTTGTAATAGAATAGTGGAAATGATATTGTGTTCTTACCAAGAGAAATAGAAATGAAAAATAAATTTTAAAGCATTAAACACCTCGTACAATATACATGAAACGATTCCTCATATTACTTGTAAAAATGGTTTTTATAGCCGCCCATTGGAAATGATGCTTACTATATAATACATTTTGGATTGCACCTCAGCAATCATTTATCATTGGATTTTAGGTTATATTTTTCAAGCATGGTGGCTTTTGGAGGTTTTCTTCAAAGAATTAATATTTTACAATAAATTAATCTATATACGGTTCCCAGTGTTGGCCATTAGTGTTGATTTTTAGTTTCTTCCGTAGATAGGTTGGATGGGTTTGGGTCAAAGGGTTTAGTTGGGTTGCTCATTGGGGTCTTTGTAATGAAAATTGAAAGAAGGTTCTATGAGAACAGGCGAAAGGTGTATTCTCTCAAGCGAACATAGTCTTCCAAGAAAGTGGACGAGGGTTTAGTCTCCCAAGGGAATAGAATCTTCCAAAGAGATGGAATCTTCAGAGGAAGTGAAGTCTTTCAAAAAGTGCAATGGAAAGAGTACAGAGTTGGAGTCTTCAAGAGTGTGGACAAAATGGAGTCCTCCAAAGGTGGTCTTCAAGAAAGTGGAGTATTCTAAAGGTGGAAGATGAGTCTTATGAAGGAGATGAGGTCTACCAAGATATATATGGGGTAGTGAGGATCCAATAAGAGAGAATTTGATGGGAGAGAAAGGTGTACAAAGGAGCTCGAGTTTGGCATTTAAATCGCAAGAGTTGTATTGTTTCTCTTCTTTTGATTTTAGTGGAAGATTAGATCTCACTTTGTAGACATAGGTGGTTTTGCTGAACCACATAAATCTCTTGTCTATTATTTTCTTATTTATATTATGGGAAGAGTTCCAGACAAGGGCAATGTAAGAAGGAATCTATATGCTACACCAATGAGAAATTGGAAAATTGTATCATCCAAATATGATGATCCACAAGGTCAAAATAGGATAGAGAGTGTCTATGTGGGTGCCACTCTTTCTAATGTGAAAAAAGGTATAAAGAAATATGTACAAGGGTAGTGTATGCTTTCCTTTCCCATGCATTATTGTATAAAATGTCCACACAAAAAAATAAAAAATAAAAATTATTATAATGTGTATTCAACCCGGGGTTTTAAAAATTGGATCGAATTGGATTGGTAAAGGCCAATCTTGATTCCAGTTGATCTGGATCAAACCTATCCTTGTACTAACACCTTACTTATGGATCTACACAACACTTCCGCCATTCCGGAGCCGATCTAGATCTTAATTCTGTGTTTTTAACCCTTGATTCAACCTAACTTGAGCTATTTCCCCATAACAAATTCATACATAATCTCATATATAATGTATAATCTCGTATAATCTTCAAGCTTAGTAAGATATCTTACTAGATCAAATCAATGTGTATCCGAATTATATTGTTTATTCTGTTGGAAGAGGGATGGATATGCTAGCGGTATTCTGTATGCTAGCACCTTCTCTCTCTCTCTCTCTCTCTCTCTCTTTCCCCCCTTTTGAAATTAGTCCCTTACCCCTCAATGAGAAGAAGAGAGAGATAGACACATAGGGTGTTAGCATACGATAATCCCTTATTGGATTGGGTTCGAATCAAATTCGGATCATCAGTCGAATCCGGATTATAATCCGATATACTCAATTTGGACTAATTAGCCAAGCCAGTCATGAACTCAACTCGAGTCAAGATTACGTTCTTATACGTGAATATACGAGGATGACTCACACACGTGAATATACGAGGAGCGGATTCCATCTGGTTCGAGTCGAACTCAACTCCAAAGGGATCTAGTAGCAGCGTATAATATAATACACATATATTAATATCAGAATCCGTGTAAATATCTAAATTACCGGTCACGTCCAAACGTCCAGATATTTTTTATTATTTCCTTAAGTTACGAGGAGTGGGGACAAATTTTCCCCTATTTTCCTTTTTTCGTCAGCTTCAGGTCAACATTCAATAATTCAATAATTCAATAATTCAATAATTCAATAATTTTTTGGTGAAGCAATAATTCAATAATTTATTAGTGTGAAGTGTGAAACAAAACGTAAAGGAGCATCACTTGCTACACCCGAACCTATTCATAAGCCTATAGTTACACGCTTAGATGAGAATCTTGTTGAATATTTTATTAGATTGCTCCATAAGGATCAGATCTGAAGAAACTAATTAAGCCATGTGGCAGCCGGTGGGTCCCAATCTGTTACTAAGAGCATATCATACCATAAAGTGAGATCCCGGCCCAGTACCTATCATAACGAAATCATCCCATGCGTTTGTTGAGATCCGCGATCTGTCCTTTTCTTTGGTTTCCCTTTCCTCTCCTCTCCTCGTCCAAACTAGCGAATCATGTGATGGGCTAGCTTATGGGTTCACTCACTTTAATGTCCATGGATTTGATTAACTGGGTTGAGCAATTAAGGTCCAAAATCAAAACTTCTTAACAGTTTTAGAGAGCTTTGGACCTATCCACACCATGGTTTGAAGAATCTGTATCAGATCGATCGATTTGTATCGGTATTACACAAGTTTTGCATGAGCAAAATAGTTTTTTAAACAAAAAATGTTAGAATTTTTCAAAATATTGAGGTGGACTTTTAGTCCCACATCGGTTATGAAAGGAAAGCTCATTGGGTTTATATGTGTTAGTAGTTAGTAGTTATTATTATCACATGTAATGTTAGAAGAGATTGTACGGTGCACTTACGAGCGAGAACGGTAACCATCCGAGCACGTACACGTACACGTGTGCGCGTGCGTGAGGCACAATGTGGTGCTTTGATGGCGCACTTTGCCAGTAACAGTTCGCCTGATTTATCTTGGGAGGCAGGTTTGCTGCAACCCTTTGCAGGATTAGGAGGGTACAAATACTGTCTTAAGGACAAAACGATTTCGTTCGACTCAGGCCTTCTTTTTGTCCTCTCCTTTTTGTTCAGATTTCTAACAAAAATGTTTGTGATGGTTGGTATCAAAGCATATTTCAAAGGGGGGGGGGGGAACCATGTCTACCTTTGACATTATAGGGTTACCATTTGTCGAGGGTCCTAAGACGAATAAATGTTGATACAAGTGTGCTCAAATCAACGTCGACTACAACTTCATCAACACGCGCTCAATGTTGATGTTTATACATTAGACGTCGAGCAAAGGCTATTAGACATCGAAATCTTGGTTTTATACATTATCCCTTAGTTAAAAATCGAATTTTATTTCTATGCATTATTTTCATAGATTACATTTTTATGTCCTTAGGTAGGTTTTTCATTCCTTTATTGTTCTTAGATTTTCTGGTATGTTTTGGTACTATTTTTCCTAACTTTCCTTTTGCAGCACATATGATTATATGAGAGGTAGGTAAGTCTTCATTCGTTGCCTCTTTTAGTTAATTTTGCCTCTCTTTATATATTTCCACATATGCCACAGTAGCTATAATTATATTTTTAATTTATTCTCTTTTTCTTTTACCCAACAATTAGAAAAACTGATTTAACCGAATGGATCGAGTGATCTGCATAATCTTACCTTCATATCACACTGGAGCAAAATTGGATTCAATTATTTTTGTCAATCCTACCCTAACTATCTGTGAAACTTTTTCTTATTAAGAAGAACCATAGAAGGAAACTTTTGACGGATCATTGTTCTTAGAGAGGCCTAGTGCACGAAGCTCCTGCCATTATAGAGTCTGGAGAGGTTCATAATGTACTCAACCTTATCTCTATTTGCGAAGAGGCTATTTACTGACTTGAACACATGAGTACTAAGTGGTAATAAAACAACCTTACCCATGACTACTACCACGCAAAAAAAAAAAAAAAAAAAATCTGAAAAACTTTTTTGGCTTATTTTGTTATTCTATAATTTTTTTTTTTTTTTCCAGTTTAAGACTATGTATGGTATGCATTTTAAAATTTATGATGGCTAGGATTGCTATGATGCGTAAGAAAATTAAACGATAACAACAGCAACAACAATACACTAAGCCTTTTCCCAACTTGATGGGATCAACCATATGAATCCGAATAAAACAAAAAGAGAAAACCAAGATATACTGAAAAAAAGACAAACGGAAAATGAAAAATAAATAGAAAGAACTCTCTATTTTCAATATAATAAGATTAAGGGACGTTGTTTTTTGGGTGGGATGCAAGAGCCATGCCGTGTGCATCAGCCAAAGAGAGCGAACGTGATGACACAAAAAGGGATGGAATTTTCGTTATACATGGGGGCATGACAATCATTCCGCCCCTGTTGTGCGTGGCGTGGCCCCTACGTTCCACCCAGAAAACATTCCAATGGACCGATGACGGCTAGTCGATGTCAGAGTTACGGGTTCCATCTTCCTACACACTTTCTACTTTCCTTTTATTGCATAGCATAGATGATGTTAGGCATTACCGTAACTTTTCTAATTTTCTTTGACCTTTCACTTTTAGAGTACAAAAATTAAATGACACGTTATTGACCAGATCACTGTGGGGGCAATTTCGTCAATATAGGTAGATTTTAGTTTGGATTTCTCTCAGGGAAAGAAAAGAAGAACACGGAACTCGCAGAAACACTTTAAAAACAGTCTCAGACAGAGTGACAGGCAGAGGACTTCTAAATTAACGAACTTTTCTGGCGGGAAACTGGAGGTTTATTTCTTCCGTTTCCTAGGCCGAAGATCTATATATATATATTTCTCTCTATTCTTTTTTCCTAATATTGGATTTGATAGAAGAGAAGGAGTGAAGAGGGAAGCCTTAGAATGGCGGATTCATTGTATGATCCTGCCAGTTTCCAAGAAACCTTACTTTCCAGGTCTCAATTTAACTTCATCTTATATATATCTTTGATTTATTATTTTTTTTCTTTCTTTCCCTTTCCAAAGTTAATTCAAGTTTCATTATTGTGGGACTAATAGAAATTCTGAGTTGCGATTCCTTGTTTGAACTCTTATTTGTGTTAATTTTGTTATTAATGAATTTTGTTGGGCTTAATATTTATCCTTTTATCTTAACTTGATCTTGGAGTTTGACATTTTTTGTTAACGATCGATGGCAAGCCCCTCATTCGACTTCTACTACAATTTCTTTTGTCCTTCTTTTTATTCCAATTTTTGCAGTTTTTCTAGCACTCTTGAGTATGGACCATGTTTTCTTCTCCAGTGGAGAGGATAATTCTCTTTTCCACTGTGACGTGTATCATTACACTCTCACCCCCCAATTGACGAACAAACATGTGCAAGAGGGAAAGGGTGGGTGGGGACAAAGGATACAAAGATGATTTGGATCTAACATATTGTATCTGACCTAATAAATTTTCTTTACAGTTTTACTTTAGGCTCATCTTGTTATAAGGGTTACATTGACAAATACACATGCAGTAGAGTTCTAATTGTTATCTTGCATAATCTGTGGAATAATTTAGGAGTGGTGAAGTATAACTAGCACCTCAAGAATGTGGTTATTGTATATAGTAATTGAATTGGTATATTGATCTCTTAACCCCAAAAAAAAAAAAAGAATTGGTATATTGATCATCTGAAATGTATTGAAATGAGTTGCTTAACTTGTTGAATGACTCCTCCAGTGATTGATTTATAAATAAAATTAGGTTGAGTGTGGTTAGCTGCAGTGTTGTGCTACTAGTGCCTCAAAAATATGTTTACCATGTATAACAAATGAAATTGTGTTGATATTGGAATCAATCACTTAGTGTATGACTAAATTCAGTTATTGATTTATAGATAAAATCAAGTTGAGTGTGGTTAGTTGTAGTGTTGTGTCACTAGGATTTCCCCCCCCCTCTCACATTCAATGATTTTCAAGTTCCCTATTAATGGTTTGGCAAGGTTTCTTGTAGAAAGGCTACTACTACTATATGTCAACTGTTGATAGTTCTATTCAAAGGTTAATTACGTTGCTGATGTTGTTTCTATAGTTAGATTATTCGAAAATTTGTATAGTGATCTGATATTTTGAAAGTTCAGTTTTTTATTTTATTATAGAAATTTACTGCAATGCATCACTTGTTATTCCTATGATATGACATTCTTTGCGTTTCCTTGCATTTTGCTTGAATCTGTTAATTCTAAAATTAATTGGTTTATTTCATCTCATATTACTAAGTTTCAGTCTCTATTGATGTTCGTAATTAAACATGGACTAAATAATATGTAACTACATATTCTTCCATTTTTTATTTTTCAATGAATTGTTTACCAATTCTCTTGCTCTTTATATATTTTCAAACAATTTTTGTTTTGTCAATTCATTAACAGGTTCAACTACATTTAAGGGTGATATTGAGACTGCAATATTGGTCTAAGTCTTCTTGAACATACAAGGCGGAAGTGGTTGGTATTTATATGCTAGAGTCTCCACAACATTTTTGCAAATGGGCCTGCATCAATTCAAAATTTGGTAAAGCTGATCAGATTTGTGTTGGACTTACTTGAGCTAAGCACCAAATTACAAACAGAAAGAAAACTTGCAAACATGGATGCTTTTGAAGAATCTAAAAATGATATGAATATATGGATATTCTTTTCGCAGCCTTCTACAACAATTTTCCTGCACGGGTTTTCTGCTTCTTCCCACTTAATTTTGTTATTAGTTTTGTCCATTTCCTGGGCTTGCAAGAGACCCACACTGCCTACCCTTGAAAACTCAAAACCAATGTTGAAGAATACCCACTTTCTATACTATTGGTTAGCCCTTATAGCTTGCATAGGTTTGTCTTTCTGTGATCTTCTCCTATGCGTGTTAAATTACTTCTCTGGGTATACCAATGGTTGGTCTGATCTAAAGCTTGTTGCCCAGTTGGATTTTGCATTTAGAACACTCACTTGGTTTGTGATCTCTGCTTACTTGCAAATCCAATTTTCTCATTCAAGTGAGCGCAAGTTTCCCATTCTACTAAGGATTTGGTGTGCCTTCTATTTCCTAATGTCGTTTTCGTATTTTATTATACATCTTAGTTTGTATTGGAAATATTCATCCGTACCAGTCCTGCTATGGGTCTCCGATGCTGTATCTATTATTTCTAGTTTGTTCTTTTGTTATGCTGGTTTGTTTGGCAAGGGGCAAAAAGTTGAAGATCTCCATATTTTGGAGCCTCTTTTGAAAACTAGTTCGAGCCGAAACAATGGTGACAAAGGACAAGGGTCAAGTGTTGGTGTAGAGAGTGTAACACCTTATGCAAATGTCAATCTTCTTAGTATGTTGACTTTCGCTTGGATGAACCCTTTGCTTGCACTTGGGCATAAAAAGACATTGGACCTTGAAGATGTTCCTCAACTTGCCAATTGTGATAGTGCCAATATGGTCTTTGCTCGTTTTGAAAATGAACTTGAATCTGATGGTAATGGCCGTGGTAATGTTAATCAGGTAAGCACACTCAAGCTAGCGAAGGCATTGATTCTCTCAACGTGGATAGAAATTCGATGGACAACTCTACTCTCCATTGTATGCACGTTGGCTTCTTATGTTGGACCATACCTTATTGATACCTTTGTTCAGTATCTCAATAACCCTGACCAAGTAAAATATAAAGGCTATGTGCTAGTGTTTATTTTCTTTCTTTCAAAGCTTATAAGGGCTCTCTCAGATCGGCACTTGTCCTTTCTCTTGCGAAAGATGGCAATTGAGGTCCGTGCTGCCTTATTTGCAATAATCTATAAGAAGAGTCTTAAGCTTTCAAGCCAATCAAAGCAAGGTCACACTAGTGGGGAGAACATTAATTTGATGAGTGTTGATGTTGAGAGGACTGGCATTTTCAGTTGGTACTTGCATGATCTATGGAGGGTACCTGTTCAGATTGTTTTAGCATTGTTGATCTTGTACAAGAGCCTTGGGCTCGCTTCACTTGCAGCTTTTGTTGCCGCACTGATTTTAATGTTAGCAAATGTTCCGCTGGGAAACCTACAAGAGAAATTTCAAGGGGAATTAATGGATTCAAAGGATCGCAGGATGAAGGTCACTTCTGAGTCTCTGAGGAATATGAGGATTCTCAAGCTCCAGGGTTGGGAGATGAAGTTCTTGGCTAAGGTAATTGAGCTCAGGAACTTTGAAACAAGATGGTTAAAGAAGTTACTTTATACATCAGCTATGACTTCTTTTGTTTTCTTGTCTGCTCCCATGTTTGTATCCATGGTTACTTTTGGGTTTTGTGTGCTTATGGGAATTCCGCTAGAGTCGGGGAAGATTCTAACTGCACTTGCAACATTTGAGATATTGCAAGGACCTATTTATAATCTCCCAGACACGATCTCCATGGTAATTCAGACTAAAATTTCCCTTGATAGGATAGTCTCATTCCTTTGTCTCGAAGATCTTCATCCGGATATAGTACAGACGTTTCCAAAAGATAGTGTCGAGGTTGCAGTTGAGATAGTCAAGGGTAATTTCTCCTGGGACCTTCATTCCCCTAATCTCACATTAAAAGATCTTAATTTTCGAGTGTACCATGGTATGAGAGTGGCTGTTTGTGGTTCTGTTGGCTCAGGCAAGTCAAGCCTACTTTCATGTATATTGGGGGAAGTGCCAAAGATATCTGGAGTCATTAAGTTAAATGGAATGAAAGCCTATGTTGCACAATCACCTTGGATACAGAGTGGTAAGATAGTAGACAATATATTATTTGGTAAGGAGATGAACGGCGAAAGGTACGAGATGATCCTTGAAGCATGTTCATTAAAAAAGGACTTGGAATTGTTTGCCTTTGGGGATCAAACTATTATAGGGGAAAGGGGGATCAACCTGAGTGGTGGGCAGAAGCAAAGAATCCAAATTGCACGTGCTTTGTACCATGATGCTGACATTTATTTGCTTGATGATCCTTTTAGTGCTGTGGATGCTCACACAGGAACTCATCTATTTAAGGTAATTGCTCTTTAACCTCTACTTCCAAAGCTTTCTTTAATAAAATTGACATCAAGCTATAACCATTTCATTGCTTACAGTATAATGTTGTTCACTAGAAACTGGGTTTGATCTAAAAATGAAATCGTGAATGTTTGAACAAACAATACATTCAAATACATGATATTTAGCGATGCATGTTCATGCATAAAACCTATGGTTTGATGTTACTTATTTGAAAAGTAAATTATATTTTTGAGTAACTAAATGACATCTAAACTTTTGTGACAGGAGTGTTTGCTGGGAATTTTGGGTTCAAAGACAATAATTTATGTTACCCATCAAGTAGAATTTTTGCCTTCTGCTGATCTTATCCTGGTGAGGATATGCCATATTTTTTTTCTGATTTCAAGTCCCTTAACCAGATTTAGGAGTGATTATTTACCTTCTATTGTTTGGCAGGTTATGAGAGACGGAAGGATTACTCAAGCAGGAAAGTACGAAGAAATTCTTAGTTCAGGAACTGATTTTATGGAATTAATAGGTGCACATAAGAAAGCTTTGGCAGATATTAATTCTGTCGAAAGTGGGGCTTCTTCAGATAATTTAATTTATGGTGAGGAAGATGATAATAAGCTGTGTAGCGAGAAGTCTATTCAAGATGATTCTATTCCAGATGATGAGGAAGATGATAATAAGCTGTGTAGCAAGAAGTCTATTCAAGATGATTCTATTCCAGATGATGAGGAAAGGGAACTTAAAATAGAAAAACTGGTTGGGCCAGAAGGGCAGCTTGTTCAAGATGAAAAGAGAGAAAATGGTGGAGTTAATCTTTCAATCTACTGGAAATATATTACCATTGCATATAAAGGGGCTTTTGTACCATTGATACTACTGTCACAAATTGTTTTTCAGCTTCTCCTAATAGTCAGTAGTTATTGGATGGTGTTGGCTACTCCCATTTCAGAGGATTTGAGAGCTTATGTTAGAGGATCCACTCTCATCCTTGTTTATGTTTCTTTGACCCTTGGAAGCTCTTTTTGTGTACTTATAAGGTCCATGCTCATTGTAACTACTGGATACAAGACAGCCAATCTTCTCTTTAACAAAATGCATTCGTGCATTTTTCGTGCTCCCATGTCATTTTTTGATTCTACTCCAAGTGGAAGGATTTTAAACCGGGTTAGTAAATATGCTTAATTACTCTGGGTTCAAATGATTTTCTTTGATAACCATAAAAGTTAATGTATTTTAAATTTTAAATAAATTTTTTTTTTTTTTTTTTGTATACAGATATCCATAGATCAAAGTGCAGTTGATACCTCTATTCCGCATCAAATTGAAGAATTTCTTGTCTCAATCGTAGGATTCTTGGGAACTGCTGCAGTAATGTCACAAGTTGCATGGCAAATGTTAATAGTTTTTATTCCGATGACTGTGACATGCATCTGGTACCAGGTAATTTTGTACCCACTTAGACTTCTCATGATTAAAATTTCAAATTGAGCTCAACGATGTTTCCTATAATTAACAGGCAGTAATACAAGTTGGTTCAAGCTTTGTTTGATTTGCGAATTCTGAATCTGCTTTGTTTAAACAAATTTGATTTAATGGTAACCATATATGCTTTGAGCTCATATTAAAAAAAGGATATTAATTAACAGAAAAAAATAATAAATTAATAAATAATTTCTCATTTTTGTACTAGCTAAGTAATAATCAATTAATAATTGTAAAAATAAATTAGTAGATATTTTTAAATTGACAATTTGCTAAAGGATTTTAAATCAACAAATGTTAAATTAATAAATAATTCTCAATAACTAAATATTAAGGATTAAAGGAAAATGTCCACTTCAAAAGTCTTGTCTTAGTGGTCCAACAATTTCAGATCATGTTGAAGGTTGCTTTAGTCAAATCGATGTTGGATAGTTCTCGCCATTTGGATTAGTCATGTGTCAAGTTTTGGAACCAATCTCCATTGTATGTATGGTCCACTGTGTTTGGACTTCTACTCCCTGCATTTTTAATGGTTGAACTGAAGTTGCCCAAAGTTACGAAAGTTGAATTCTTAATTAATTAGGGTTCAAATTTGATAGATTGATAGGTGGTGATTTGGACAACTCACATGACAGAAACCCATGGAACTGCTAAGTGGAAAATAGTTGGGCAGTCAAGAGAAGCCTATGTAGGTGTACCACCTAGCAACCAATGCCGCATATTAATTAGTTGATAAATTTTCAATGGGAAAATCTTTTGCTTCCTTAATTCCTTGCCATCTTCTCTTCCATTTCCCTTCTTCTTTCCATATTTCTTTAACATACCTCTTTCTTTTCTAAGGGAATCGCATGTGCTGCCTTATGCTAAACATGCAAAAGCATTGCACTTAGCCTAAGTGAAGTACCTAGTCTGCACTATACTGCATTTTGGCGTTACACTGCACATTCATGTGCTTTTTGGATACAATATAAGGTCATACTGTCTACTCCATCATTAGAAAATTTAAATTTGGCAAAAAATTGGATATAGACATGCAATTATTTACTGTATTTGAAATTTGATAATTGGAGTATCTAAATGACACCTTTAAAGGTGTATTTAGAACTTGACACCTTTTGAGTTTTGATTGCCCGCTGTCTTATTTCCAAATGTTTTTTAAGTTAGGGGTAAAAAAAGGTTTTCAAAAAATAATTCAAAAATAACAGATCATTATGTCATTATCAAAAGCTATATCATTGTCTTGTGCTTTTTTCGAGTTCGCTTGTGAAATGATAGGATTTACCCTCATTGAAAAAATAGTGTGTTATACTAAAAGGCAAAAAAATAAGATTACAAATTATTTGACATCTTATGAGGTGTCAATAAGAAAATCCCTTTGATAATATAATTAAAATTTTTGTTAAAAAAACTTATACCCCAAAATTTCAGATATAGATACATTAATGTTCAATAAATTTTGAATCTCAAAATTTGGGGATAGAATTTTTGGGATATAACTTAAAAATGTATATAACTCAATCAAGATCTAATAAAAGTAAAAAATAGTAACTATTCATAGGAGAGCAGTTGAAGTAAATAACATAGAATGAAATATTTTCCTATAGTTTTCCATGATGACGATGGTGTCACTCCATCTAAATGTAAGTAGCTCACATTAAGAAATCCCTCATAAAAAAAATGCCTATATCATTTTCTCACTAAATGTACATTCATTACACATTTTTTTTTTTTCATTGTACCTAATTTCCATTTTTATAAACTTTATCTTGTAGCAATACTACACATCTGCAGCACGAGAACTATCACGGCTTATCGGAGTATGTCAGGCTCCAATTATTCAACATTATGCTGAATCTAGTTTAGGTTCAACCACAATCAGAGGCTTCGATCAAGAAGAGAGGTTTATGGACACAAACCTCAAGTTGGTAGATGGATATTCCCGGCCCAAATTTTATTTCTCTGGTGCAATGGAGTGGTTATGCTTCCGCATGGATATTTTGGCATCCATCACATATGCCTTTTCTTTGGTTTTCTTGATCTCTATGCCAAAGGGAGTACTTAGTCCTGGTATGAAATTGAACTTGAGATCTTGTACAATCATCTTTTAGGGCAAATGCATGATTTGAATTTATTTTGGTTTTTATTCCATTGAAAATTGAACTTGAGATCTTATAAAATCATCTTTTAGGGCAAATGCATGATTTTGAATTTATTTTGGTTTTTATTCTATTGAAGGTGTTATGGGTTTAGCAGTCACATATGGGCTTAGTTTTAGTATGCATGGAGTCATATGGGATCTTAGCCGTCTTGAGAATAAGATCATATCTGTTGAGAGAATACTACAATATTCCTACATCCCTAGTGAATCCCCTTTGTTGGTAGAAGAAAATAGGCCAGGTTGTGAATGGCCATCACAAGGGGAAGTTGATATTGTTGATCTGCAGGTAATTCCCAACCTAGATTCATCAAGTCTTTATCTATGTACTTATTTCCTTGTTTTACGGATTAGACCCTTTGAAGCCTATTGTTGCAGACAATTCTTCCTGCTGTTTATGAAATTCTGTTAAGCTTTATTGTATTTAATATGTATGTAGGTCCGGTATGCCCCCCACCTTCCTCTTATCTTGCGAGGTCTGACATGCACTTTTCCTGGAGGGATGAAGATTGGTATCGTTGGGCGAACAGGAAGTGGTAAATCAACTCTCCTACAGGCTCTCTTCCGCATGGTTGAACCTTCAGCTGGTCAAATTTGCATAGATGGTATCAACATCTCCAACATTGGCCTTCATGACTTGCGGTCAAGATTGAGCATCATCCCACAAGACCCAACAATGTTTGAGGGAACTCTAAGAAGCAACCTTGACCCGCTTGAAGAGTACACTGATGGACAGATCTGGGAGGTGGGATTTTTTTCGTTTGATGAATAATCTTTTATCTTTGACAAAGATAGGTTGGACGTATCTTCCGCTCACTATTGGTTCTCACATAAAACAAACACATTGCAATTGACTGGTTAGGACATGTTTCTCTATGAATTATTTCTTGTGATGTCTTCTTTTTATTTTTTGTTCAGTTTTTGAAATCATTTTTGCTAAGATATTAAAATCATTTCATTTGATGCATTGGATCATTTTTGGGCCAAGTTTGGCTTAAGAGATTCTTTTAGTTGGAACCTGGGAAGTGTATTATTCCTATTGCTCTGTTTTGCATTTCCCCTTGGCACCCCCTTGTTTGTTCATCTCATTTTTTGTTTAGCTCATCTTTAATGATCAATTCTATGTCATCTTGAATAATCATGCAAGGTGGTAAGTTGACGTGGACTTTTTGTTGTCTTAGGCTTTAGATAGATGCCAGCTTGGTGATGAAGTTCGAAAGCAGGAAAGGAAGCTTGATTCTACAGGTTGGTTTCTTTTCATATTCATTCTATACCAAAGTTGCTCAACATCAATTTATTTATGCACATGTGCACAATCCTTTCAAAACTCCTACTGTATGATATATCTAACTTCTAGTGTACAACCCTTCCTCCCAGCCTCCTAATCCCTTTTTCGACAAAAAGTAAGAAAGCAAAGTTGATGAAAATAAGATCCTGAATAACTAACCCATTTTCATATGGTGGTTGTCATAGTGACTGAGAATGGAGAGAATTGGAGTGTGGGTCAAAGGCAGCTAGTCTGTTTAGGGCGGGTATTACTCAAGAGGAGTAAACTATTAGTACTTGATGAAGCTACTGCATCAGTGGATACTGCAACCGACTATCTAATTCAGCAAACGCTTAGACAACACTTCTCAGAGTCTACCGTCATCACAATCGCACATAGAATAACATCAATTCTTGATACCGATATGGTTCTCCTTCTTGATAATGGTTAGTAGCTAGTAATTAGTACACCCCAATCAGTTTGGGTTTAGTTGAATTTGGTAATACATCTTTTCATTTTTTGGTGCTTGACTAATCAAATTGACATGTTTTCTTGTCTTAATTAGGGGTTATATTGGAATATGATTCCCCAGCCAAATTGCTAGAGATCAAGTCCTCATTATTTGCAAAGCTTGTTAAGGAGTATACTCGAAGATTTAGTTCCTAGTTTTAAAAGGCTAAGTAAGTGGGTTTTGAATGTTCAAATGTAAACAGGCTGCATTATATTGTGGCGTAACGCTGTTATAGAGAGTTACAAAAACTTGTTGAGAGAAAGTGGTGTAATAGATATTGGAGTTGCATGTAATCATTTGAGTTGGCATTGGCATTTAGTTGAAGTATTGGGGGGTCGAATAGAAGATTAGAGGGGAAAAGAAAAGGAAAATTGTTTTTCTTCATGCATGTCTATAAACCTTTGGAGAAGTTCTAGTAGTTTGGTGGTATCTTTAGACCGCTACAAATATCTACCATGCGGACCATTGGATAGGGTTGATATGCATGCTTGGAAGAAAGTGAATCATGTGATCATGGCACATCAACTTGGATTCTTGCTTTTAAGCTGTTGGGTTTCGGCCTGGGCCTAATTAAAGTCTGTCATTGGACAATGAGAATTGAGTGGTCTAGACAAAGACTCTAGAGGTTGAGCAGCATTTGAAGATTTGATTGTTTTCCAGTTTGTTGTTTGTGTTACATGTAATCACTTATGCTATTTGAAGGATAAATGATGACCTGTTTTTGCTTGCTTATTATGTCTTTCAAGTTTCAATATAATTTTGCTCTTCGACTGTCTAGCATAGTAGATGACAACCTGAAATCCCCAAAAGTTTGTATCCAAACATGCCCAGTTTATCAAGAAAAAGCCCAAATGAAAGCAATTCTTTGAGATAATCTTTTACTTTCTTCAAGTATCTTCTTCTCCCATGAACTCCAAATGATGGAAAAGGCAACCTTATCCAAACTGCCATTCCCTTAATCCAGAGGCAGAAATAATTATATAATTATTGTGTTTCCCATGTTTGAATGCCAGTATAGCTTAAAAGGGTGCCAAAAAGAATATTAGTTTGAGAGTTCTAGATTAGCAGAATAACTGAGAATAGAATTCAAATTCAAAGAATCTAATCCTGAATTAAAATAAATCTCTGATTTGATAAACTACTGCTGTAGATAACTTAAATGGCTTCTGAAACTTTAAAGATAGTTTCTGGAACTTGAAGGAGAGAATAGGAAAGAACAGAGCTAATTGAGAATCTACAGATTGAATTCTAAGGAATCCACCGGAAGAGTTGCTAGAAATCCATCCAATGTCACCATGTATCCACATGGTTGGGGAGAAAAAGAGAAATTGATTGACCCAGTAATGAAATATGTGGCCTCCTGAGCTAGACACATCTGTTTAGATATTTACAAAACTTAGAAGCCTATTTGAACATGGAAGTCCTAAACCAAGAAGAACGCTTATGTGAGACATGAAATTCAAATTCATGACTTAAATAGGACTTTGTAAACACAAAATGATATCTGGAAACAGATAAAGC
The DNA here is from genome assembly GCF_018873765.1 of Telopea speciosissima. NCBI lineage: Eukaryota > Viridiplantae > Streptophyta > Magnoliopsida > Proteales > Proteaceae > Telopea > Telopea speciosissima. The sequence continues at coordinate 13,558,380 of NC_057918.1, read as the reverse complement.
TAGCCTAATCTTATTAGGATACAGAAATAAGGTCTGAAAAACAAAAGAAATAGGGCTCTGGGAGCCAGAAGGATTAGGCTATCAAGTGTTTTGCCCTTGTTCTTCCCTGGAGTGGAAGAAGGCCCTTCTATATCACCTGATACGCAGGGTATGTTTTTGTGGTCTTTTGTATGGTTGGTTAGTATCTGGACGCTAGGGAAATAGAAGAACAATTTGATGCTTAAGGTTGGGTTAGATCCTTGAGAGGGTGTTGATATCATTATGCTGAGAATAGCCAGATTGACTGCTACACTGGATACATTTTAAGGCATTCTAATTAACTTATTTTGAAGACATTGGATTCCTATTGCCTATTCTTTGGTGAGCATACTCCATTTTATTAGGAAGCTAGGTCTCTTTGATTGGGTGCACTTGAAGCTTCTCTTGGGGGGGAAGAAATCTGCAATTTACTTTGCAAATGAACTAGCCCAGGGGGGGGGGGATTAGCAGAAATTTCTTGTATGTTTGTGATTACCTATAGTCTGGTCCCTGTTGGTTACCTTGTCTTCTTGTAACATATGTCTGGAATTCTTCAAAGAAAAATTCAGTCATTCATCAAGAAAAATGAGACACTGTGTGGTTGACTGGTTGCTGATAGCCATCTGCTTGTTTCATGCACATATGTCTGGAATTCTTCAAAAAAAATTCAGTCATTCATCAAGAAAAATGAGACTGTGGTTGACTGGTTGCTGATAGCCATCTGCTTGTTTCATGCGCATAGGTCTGATGAGAAGGGTGCATCACATCACCCTGAACATTTCCAATCTAAAACAGCAACAGATGTTCATATTAGTTTGGCCTCTAAAGTGCATTTTGTTTTCAAGTGCATGTGAATGATGGATGAAATGGGATCGAAAACTTAATGAAGCATCCTAGAGCCATTCCATTAGGGATTTGCTGTTGTAATTGGCCTCCTTTAAAAATGTAGGGTTGTAAAAAGAAATTCCTCACCAATTATTAATGTTGAATTAAGTTGTCAAAAAATGTACAATTGAGTTAAAAAGTACATATACTCCTCATACAGTGAGTAGTAGACTAGTAGTTGCATTCTGAGTTACTTGGAGGATTATGCAGCCAGAAGATGCTTTTTCCTTCCACCACATGAGCATAGTTTTCTTGGAATAATAGAAAAATATTAAGTCTGTGTTTGGTATGCATTCTCACAGCCGAAATGTACTTATATTTAGATCTACTTGGACAAAAATATACCCAGAAGATGCTTGTTGTTGCATCTCCTTCCACTCCATGTGCAGTATGGATCCTAAGTTGGAGAATTTGAGAAAAAAAATTGAGGGTGTTGAAATGTAGTGTTACCAATACATGTCCCAAGACTGTTGGAATATACCAAATGAACCTCTCACTGATTTTCCCATTTTGGCTGCATTTTAGTCCTTTCCAAACAGCTTTTGTTTCCCTTTGCCCTTTACACTTACACAAGCACTGTCCAGCTTTGTAAATTCATGCTAGCATCTCTTTGATTAAAGCCTAGTACACACACACATCATGCTTGAAATTGTAAGAGGCATCACAATTGATTTTAACTGAATGTTTGTTTTTGGATCTTTCCACCTTGCTACTTTTGATTTTTGCATTTCTTTTCTTTCTTCTTGCAATTGATTATAAGAGCTTTTCGTTTTTTACAAATCCCTCCATTTCTTTAGCTCGCATTTTACTATGAACAACATCATGTGGTGATACCTGTAGTCTCAAACATAAAATTACTTCTGGACATTCAGATAGTTAACATTACATGAGCAAGTTTAGCCCTTACTACCTTCTTCTCCCACTCCTGAAGCTTGTAGTACTGGACCCTATATCTTTTATCGACTTTTTAGTGTTGTCAACAATGAAGTTTTCCTTTCTTAATCCCCACCCAACTCTTTGAGCAAAACCAAAACTGAATAAACAATACTCATTGGTGTCTTCAACATTATAGAAAGGACAGGTAACAGGTTTTTGTTTGTCAAATCTGCAGTAGTTCCTTACTAGTTGGAAGCATCTTGTGAATGCATTTCCATAGAAAGAGTATCATTTCTTTGTGGTGCAGGGATCTTCCAAGTTTTTTAACATGGTATGATAGAGCATTGGTGTCTAAGATAATAAGATTGTTGAATGTGCCAGCTTGTCCTGCAAGTAAAGTCTGTTGCTTTCACAGCACAGACCTGGGGTCGAATTACTCACTTCTCTCTTTCCCCTCCCCAACAAAACCCTAAAAACAAGAACAGAAGAGTGATGGATTTTTTATACACTGGCAAGTTCTTACAAGCATGTTTCATAGCCTTGGTATTTTGATTTTTAGGGTTTCTAAGCAATAAAATTGCCGAAGATTGTTTTGATAAGACCTTCATCCCAATGAGTTCCATCCTCATCAAATAAGTGTGCCAATTTATAAATCTGCAACTGTGTTAAGTTTTTGGTATGGAAATATGTATGTTGGTAGGGATGGAACCCAGAGATCCTTCCATGTCACTATAACAGTCCTTGATCCTACTTGCCAACAAATTATTTGGTGAAAGAATGCTCTATTAGTGCAGATACCTCTCTAAACTAAAGATGATCCAGGTTTACAAATAGAGCTTTTGGGTTTATCAACCACCCTGGAAACCTTGAGTTTTAAGCATTTTCAACTGCTCAACCACTCTATAATATCAAATAATTATGGAAAGAGGAACTTATGCACGTAAGTTATCACCAAGAGATAAGAAACATTCATTGTGGAGAGATGCACCGAGCTTTGGAGCACTATGTGGCATCATTGTGCTTTCCTGCACAGCCACCTAAAAAGGCCGATCTCCACACTTGAATGCTTGTTACTTTTTTTGTTTGGTAGAAAGCAAGGCTATTCATTCATGCGCACCCAATGTCAAACAAAGGAAATAGAAATACATAAAATAGATAAAAAAGCATGATAAGAACAAGGTATGGACTGGGTCATCTAGGCTAGGGGTTGGGTCACTACCACTTCCCCAGAAAACAAATTGTAGCCTAAAACCAATGTTTGCTACTTCGAATGTATTGTGTGTGTGTGTGGGGGGGGGGGGGGGAGGGGGAGCATCTTTCCAAATTCAAAACATTATTGGATTGCATGACCAACCTATAGACATCAACGGCTTTGCACTTAGTTTCCGGAGTAGAGGTACTTACTTCCATTATGTCATGCGTCGGGGTCCTCTACTACTGAGCTGCCCCTACTGCCGTGGTGTGCGCCCCAGAATCCCAAGTATAGCAAGGAGGCAAAAAGACCACCTTCCATAAAAAAAAGTGAGATAGTTACATGCCACCTCAATTACAATATCTGAATGGATGGAAGTTATGTTAATATGATAATTAGACCACATCAACCAACAAGAGTTTTAGTCACATGGCAAAATAAATCAAACCCATTAAAAAATAAAAAGAAAACAAATGATGACTGAAAATACAAGAAAAAATTATCAAAATTTTTAATATAATTCAATTTGGACTAGAAACGACATGTGGTGAATTAAGATCATACCTTATCTATTCAACAATGAATTACCCTATAACCCTTCAATATGACACCATTAAATGGTCATGTGAATAAGGCTTTAAGAATATTTTTCCTTTTAAAAATAGCAACCATTAATATTTTTCATAATTTCCTTAGGGGAAAGTTTTCATACACGGTTGTGTAAGCCGTGTATGTGAGAGTCTCTTACAAAGAGTTGGAAGAGTTAATGCCTTGAAACTCCCACCCTCTCATATACACGGTTTACACGACCATGTATGAAAACTTTTCCCATTTTCTTATGTGGGAGAACAGAAATTGCATCCTCTAACTTTGGCGCGAGAGAGAGAGAGAGAGAGAACAAGAGGGAGTTTCAGGGACCTGTTCACACAGACGACCCAATTGAATTAAAATTTTATGCAAGCGTCACGCACCCTCTCATTGCAGGTTAATTTATGATTAAATTCTTAACTTTAATTAACGACCACGTTATATTTGATCATAATCACGGTATTAGATAAGTCTTCTTCTTGACTTGGCCCCTCCATATGAATATGATTCCTACACACCAATTCATCCAACTTGGTCAACTGAGAGAGAACCCCCTCCCTGATCAGATTTCAACGCCCACCTCTTTCCTCAACAGTTCCAATTTCTTTATATTTCCTTCGGTTCCCATAAAGGAAATCCACTAATCTACCAATAAGTTAATTAAAAGTGGAAGAATAGAAGCTTTAATTTGACACGTATATTACGTGTGGGCTCCATTTGTCTGTTATGAAGTATTTTTTCTTAATTATGAGAGCAAAAATGTCATTAAGAACTTAATTGCCAAGTCTTTCTAATTTTATACGTTCTCAAATATCAAAAGAGAAAGTTTTCCTTCACCACGCATGTACCGGTCAAACAACCGGCCTTTAGTAAGCAACATGTCTCGCACAACTTAGAGGAGATTGAGAGAATGCTTCAAGCCATGGTTGGTTTAGATTTTGTTTGATTTTTTCTCTTATAGTGGTGGTACTTTAATTGGCACTAATCAATGTTTCAAGATGCATGGACCAAATCACCCTTGTCAAGACCTAATCACGAAGAAGAAAGATAAGAAGAGGGCCCAATGGAGAATATTCAAAATAAAGTTTTTAGAAATAATTGAAAGGGGAAGGGTTTGTTGCTTAGTCGTGTGGCCCCACCAATGCGAACCTAATGAACGACATGCAAGGGCATCCAACAAGAGGGGTGTAGGGATTATTTCTCCACACGGGTGTGGGTGCAAAGGAACAAGACTAAGCAGTATTCTTTTTCCCTTTTTTCTTCAAATTCTTTTAGACTAGGATGGACAAAAAAAAAAAAAAAAAAAAAAAAAAAAAAAAAAAAAAACGTGATCTTAGTAGGGTTTAGTATTGTTTAGGTTTGGTTTGTTTTATTAGAGATGTTGATCCCATTAAGTTGAGATAAGATTGAGTTTATTGTTGTTTTATTAGAAATACATTTTATTTTGTTCGATTCAAATCAAATAAATGGTTTTTAATCCAAAACCAAATTAAACTGAACCGTATGACTTTTTCCTTTTCAAAACCAAACCAAATTGTTTCGATTTGGTTTGGTTTGGTTTTGAATGTCCCGTTTCAGCTTTGTTTTTTTGATCGTTTATAAAGTGACACTCTTTATGTTAGCATTAGGGGAGCAAGTTTGGCCCTGTCGGCCCGAACCCGACTTGAGCCCGAATAGGGCCTGGGTTGAGATACTGACCCTGAGGGCGGGTCAAGGTTGGAAATTTTTTGGCCCTGAGTCAAGATTGGGTCGAGTCAGGCTAGGGTTGAGGCCTCACGCTGAGCCCGACGCAGCCCATCCTGACTGTGTTTTAAGTTATATTATAATATATATTGATATACTATAAATGTTATAAACTTTAAATGTCACACATACTTTGTTATATAATATATTATATATGAAGATAGTAAGTGATACAATATTTTATTATATCTATTATTTTATTAAAATTGATAATTTCTCCCCAACCCAGCCCAACTCAATCCAATCCTTCCATCTCTCCCTTCCCCCAACTCAATGATCAGGGCCAATCAGGGTCAGCTCAACCTGACCCTGAGGGCGGGTTAGGGTTGGATTTTCCAAGCCCTGAATCAAGGTCGAGTCGGGCTTGGGCCCAACTACGGGGACTCAGGGTTGGGCTGGGGTTTTTACAAATCCCGACCCAACCTGACCCTATTGCGGCCCTAACGGTCTAAGATAGGGTTTAAAAAATTGGAATTCGATTGATTGAATCGATTAATTCGAATCATAATTGATCAAGCCTGATCCCAATTCCTGCCAATCTGAAACGGTCGACCCAGAAAAGGTTTCTAAGGTTCAGCCTGATTCACCCAAAAATGAATCGGTGCCGATTACTCTGACTTTGAACCCTCTGGTCCGAGAAGCCGAGAAAATTCGCCTTATTGCGAAATTATTATTTATTTTAAAAAAGCCTGAAAAAGGAAGATAGAAAATATAATAAAATAGAAGAAGGAAATGAAGCAAACGGTCTAATTTTTGTCAGACGACGACGTGAGTCTTTGCCTTAGTCTATTTCACTGCGGCCTCACGCCCTCACCATCATCTGTGTTTGATTTGTTCAACTCACAGAGAGAGAAAGAGGGAGAGAGAGAGAGAGAGAGAGAGAGAGAGAGAGAGGAACTTCCTTACTTCTTGATTCTTCTTTCATCTTTCCTTCCTCTCTTTCTTACCGGTTTCCAAACCACGACTTCCTCAGAGGGGATTTTTTGCGTGTCTGCTCTTCTTATCCCTATATCTTCTCTGCTCTCGTTGCTCTTGGTTATCTCAAGAACCCTGCTCCTTCTTTTTAGGAATCTAAGGTATTTTTCTCTCTCTGGGTTTTGATTTTTATCTTTTTTATTTTAATATTTTATACTGTGAATTGGGTGTCTGTAACTTTTGTACCTTGTTTGTAGGTTACCATCATTCATTTTATTTGTTTCTATTAGTTTTCTTGTTCTTCATTTTAATATTTTTTACTTCAGGCAGAAACAAATATTTTTGTTTGATTTTGGGTTCAAGCTATTTTTGTTCTTGAAGTACTTTTCTTTTGGAATTTTAGGTACCCTTTGTTAATCTCTTCTTGGATTTCAGACTTTGTTCTCTTATGTTGGGTTCTCCGGATTTGTTATCTCTTTAGTTTTATGGTTTCTGAGGAGGCTTTTAGGATCCATCCCACACCTTCCAGAATCCCCCCCCCCCCCTTTTTTTTGTTGCTTTTGTTCTTTCGTTCCTTTTCAGGAAATGGAAGTCATTATATTTTATTACCTTTTGAATTTGTTCTAGGGATTTTTTTTTTCAGTTTTACTGTCTTTGTTTCTGGGTTCTGATCTCATCAACTCCTCTACTTCTTCTTGGGCTGCTTTCTTCAAATGTTCACTTGCATTGATTTCACCGTGCCATGATTTTGTTCTTCCTACTCTTGAAAGCTATATTTCAAGTTTTTATTCATTTATTTTGTAATCAGCTATTCAATTGGAGCAATCTGTCTTAGTTCTCATATTCCCTTTTTAAGGTTTTCTTTACGGGCGTTTGGGTTTATGTCATGCACCTATTTTGAATATGCACTTAAATTTGTGTCAATTTCATCTCTAACATCTTCCTTTGTATGGATTTTGGTCTCCAGGTTTCAATTCTGAATCTGTGTAGATTCAATTTTTTTGACTGTTCAGGTTTTCTTCACTGAATCCTTCGCTGATCTCTGTAGACTTTGTACTCTCTAAAAATGTTTGATTTTATGAAATCACCCTTGACTAAGATTACTAAACACAACTCGGTTGACCCTGGATTTTCTGCTTCTCCCAGTACTAACCCTTTTGATTCAGATACTGAATCTGACTCCAATCAAACCCTTAACCCTGCAAAGAGAACTTCTTCTGAACCTAACCTCACTACACCCAACCTCAAAGCCAAACTTTTTGATAAAGATGGGGGAAATGGAGCCTCTTCTGCTTCATCTTCATATTCTCGTACTTCAGCACAAAGGAACCTATACAAGAATGACTTCCGTGACACTGGAGGATTGGAGAACCAGTCTGTGCAAGAACTGGAGGACTATGCTGTGTACAAGGCTGAGGAGACGACGAAGACTGTCAATGGCTGCTTGAAGATTGCTGAGAATATCAGAGAGGATGCTACTAATACTCTGGTCACCTTGCATAAGCAGGGTGAGCAAATCACGAGGACCCACATGGTTGCTGCTGATATTGATCAAGATCTCAGTCGGGTACGTAGCTTTCTTTCCTCCTAGCGGAGCTGTTGGAGGGGGAGGAGTGTATTAAGAAAATCTTATTTAACTAGTTTTTAATTATATTAGTGTATCTATGAACTTGAAGATTATTTGACTCCCAACTTCAGGTGTAATAAAGAAAAGTAAAATATAGGGTAAATTTACATGTGTGTCGGGGTCTGATTAGATTAATCATGTCTGTGACATTGAGGCCCGAGGTTCTATACAAGTTTATCCAAACATCCTTTTAACTTTCCCTTTCTTCTTGTGTATTGTGATCTGGAAAGTGCAATAGGAAAGTTTGGTACTGGAGGATCATGAACAGAGTTTGGAGTTTTTGAAAGAGATTATTTTACTTTTTCTGCCCTTCAGCTGAGGTTTTTAAGCTAGAATGTAGGTTGTAGGTGTGGTCCCCACATTCCGTCCATAGGAAGTTTGGTACTGGAGGATCATGAACAGAGTTTGGAGTTTTTGAAAGAGATTCCTGAGCATTTTTACTTTTTCTGCCCTTTAGCTGAGGTTTTTAAACTAGAATGTAGGTTGTAGTTGTTGTCACCACAGTTCTGTCCTCAGGATTCCTAATTGAGGATTCTAACTGGAAGAATAATTATTTTTTTTTGAGGATTAAAGTCAGGTTTCCTAATTTACTAGTACATTATTAAATGACGCAATGTTGGAGACAGAATGTGAAAATCTCGTGCTTAGCTGGCAAAAGTCTGACTTTTGGCATAAGACATCTCCTTGAGAAACTCTTAGATAACTTTCAACATGAGCAAATGAGAGCAGCCATAATATCTGCTAATTTTTATGGGATATTTAATTGTCTTGGATGAGTTTTTGCGAATGGCGGCCAGCCAGTAGAAGAGAACTAGTGAAATTGACAAACTCCATTTTTGCATGTATTCCACCAATGTTTAACTGCATCAAAGAACATAATAAATACTAAACGAAAAAAATCTGATTATTCAAAATTCTTTTACACAGCAAATCTGTCTAAATTTTGTTTTGACGTTTATCACTTTTACAAATAAATGTATCAAAACCACTCAGAGGAACTAACTGAAGTTTGGTCATTGCTTTTCTTCTAAGTTTCTAGCTAACATGCAAAATGGTTTGGGGCCTCTATTGCATAAATCCCAACTAAATGGTCACTTTGATTCATCATCTCCTGGTAGACAATCAAATATGCAGTCTATTATATTCCTCTTTGAATGGCAGAGGAAATATGGTGAAGAGTTCTGAAATATTTTTTAAGGTTGTTACCATTAAAACCTGGAAGTACTGCTAACAGGGTGTCCATTTGTATAAATTTGCCTCCTGAGTTTATACTGTCCAAAAGTCCATATAGGTAGCATTTCTTCTGCTCACACTGCATCCTGGAGCTAGTTGTGCATTCAGTAGTGATGAACATTTAGCTGGTGCTGATTTCAGGGGGAGAAACTTCTCGGTAGTCTTGGTGGAATGTTCTCTAAGACTTGGAAGCCAAAAAAGACCCGTGCAATTAGAGGGCCAGTGATCTCTAGAGGTAAAAATGACCAAAACTTGATGGGTGGTCAGCTTTGTTTACTTCATCAGTGTTTGTGAATTTTATTTATCGTGTTGGTTTGCAGATGACTCCTTCAAAAGGAGGAGCAATCACTTGGAGCAGAGGGAGAAGTTGGGGTTGGCACCTGTACCCAAGGAACGGTCAAACTCACGACAGCCTCTTGCTGAGCCCACAAATGCAATTCAGAAAGTAGAGGTTTGTATTGTGTTTTAGAGCTATGGGTTGAGCAAAAACGTTCGGACCGTAATATTTTTGTTTGTCTTCCATTCTAAAACAGGTGGAGAAGGCCAAGCAAGATGATGCCCTTTCAGACTTGAGTAATATTTTGGGTGAGCTGAAGGTTATGGCCATGGATATGGGGACTGAAATTCAAGGGTCAGTAGTTTTTCCATTGAAAGATGATCTGCTTACACTTTATTGTTTCTCTTGGGATATATCCTTTTTCTCATCTTTCTACATTCCCTCATTGTTTGTAGAAGAAAAATGATTGAAAATTAATATATTAGCAAAAGATTTCCTTATTTTGGGGGAGGGAGGGGGAATTACAGATGATTGCCTTTTCTTGAAAAGCTGACAATCAGATTTATATGGAGATTATAATAAACCTCATTTCTATTTTACTTCATTTTGTTGTGGATCTTGTTTTGCCATTTTGTGAGCATGTGTATTGAGTTTCTCCTCATTCTCTGATCCCCTCAGTCATAGGATGACCTCTTGGACCCCATAATGTACAGTAGTGGTTGAACCACTATTTATAGATAACAGCTTTTTTCCCTCTTTGGGTGGGTACTGGGGGTGGTAAAACAGATTTAAAACATTACTTTTGGGTCTTTGAAACCGCATAATATCTTCTATTTTGCTGGGTACACCAGGTTTTCTCTTCCCCTATCTTCTGCTAGACATGATCTGGTTCTCTTGATCCAGTTAGAAATAAACAATTTTAGAAAAATTATTTTCCTAGCTAACTTTTCCCAGTATTTGATAACATGGTTGGCCTTCAGCATTTTAGAATAGCTGCATTCTTCTGTTTTTACTAAGCCAGTCTTATGTGTTTTGAAGTGTTTTAAATTTGCTTTACACTGTTGTGATTATTGCAGACATAATAAAGCTCTGGAGCATGTCGGTGAAGATGTGGATGAGATAAATTTCCGGATTAAAGGTGCCAATCAACGCGGGCATCGTTTGCTGGGGAAGTGAAGGCCATGAAGTTGTCTGGTTTGCTACAGACATGCTCACTGTACTTGACTTGGGTTCGCACAACCCCTCTCTGAGTCTTCTCTGTAATCTCATGTTTACCAGCTGTGTAATGGATTTGAGTTCAGATATTGCTATAATACCTCTTATTTTTTTAAGCTCTTTTGTATATAATGGAAATTATGATGTTTCATTGCAGATTTTCAATGAAACATCAAAATTTTGATTAGGATTGTTCCTGATGTTATCTCCTGTAACCCATGACTGCCGACTAAATTAGTGTTGTGGTCCTTTTCCATTCGGAAGAAAAGAAACCCAGAAATCTGTTCCCTTTGTCAACATGCAATGTGAATAGAGAATCTTTTCATCAAAGTTAAATGACTCCCAACAATACAGGATCTGGGGAGGGTCATAATGTATGCAGCCTTACCCTTGCTTTGTGGAGAGATTGTTTCTAGAGACTCGAACTCATGATCATTTGATCACAATGGAACAACCTTACCGTTGCACCAAGGTCCACCTTCACTCTTAGAATGATGAATGTCATCATTAAATCCCACCCCCTATTTACGAAGGTTTGAAATATCATTTTTCAATCCAATTGGTGGGTTAGATCTCGTAGATTAAGAGGGGCTCTTGTCACCATGGGTGAAGGAAAATTCGATCCTTTTTTCCTAAGAATTTTGTGTACTTTTTTGCTGTGCAATCATTTTGGAATATTGGTAATGGGAAAAATAAGTTTTCTCACATCCTTGTCTGCCTTTGCTTTCTTTACTTCTGGGTCTCCACTCTACACATCTCTTTCCTTCTCGGTACTTTCCATGCATTTTACTTTTCTGGGAGAGGCAATTGTCTTGCTGCAATTCTCTCAGCAATGCAATGCACCAACTCATATGATTCACCTTGTATTAAGAATTTAAAATTATTCAAAGTTTTGTATTAGCCGAATTGGACGAAAACTTAACCTGTGTTTGGTATGCATTTTTTATCTCTTAAACACGATTTAGAGTTGAGATCTCTTGGGTTGGTGTGCTCGCAACCCACAAATTGTTGGTATGATTTCTTGGAATGCATTCCACAAATGTGTATCAAACGCAGCCTTAGACAACTTAGTACTGCTGGTACTGCACTAGGTTGCCGTTCTGCCTTACCTGTGCTGGCTCACCCATTTTTATGTAAGGCGGATAGGTAGGTAACAGAATCTCAGTTTGCTTAACCATCTCTTTGTTCATGAATCCGGAATGCCCTTGGATACTTTTTCTGCTCATTAAGTTCAGGGTGAGCTAGCTAGGGTCCCCGCAGGGTACGCAATTGTTTTTCCTAGTTTAAAATCTAACTGAATTTCAGACCATTTGTGAATTGAATACTCCATGAAAACCATTAGGTATGGCTCCTGTTGGGTACAAGAATTGAGTGGTAAATCACTCTAATTGGGAGGGAAAGAAGGATACTTCAACTATTATAGCAAAAATAAGTAGTGCAGGAACCAATTCCCCCCTTAATGTTATCAAATATAGCAAGTTGTTGCCAGGGATATGTTATAAATTCTTCTCTCTCTCTCTCTCTCTCTCTCTCATTCATCTTAACAACCTGGCAACTGACCAGTAATCTCATCATCAAACTGAAATGGAAAACAGAAAAAGAAAGACTCTGAATCTTGAATCTTATTTTTCCGGTCCTGTTTAAATTTGACACTGCTTGGATTTCAAAATCTCCCTTGCTGGTGCACTGAGTCATTCAAGAAAGGGGGGGGGGGGGGGGGGAGGAGGAGAAAAAGAAAAGCATATTCAACCCCATGAGTTAGGCATGTAGTTATGCTAATGATTGATGTAGTCTGATAACTGATATCATACTACAGAGTATCTAATCTGATAACTGTAACCAATATAGCCCATCTTCCATCCTGTCATCACATGATAAAGCAGAGTAATAGACATAACATTTAATTTTGCATAGCAATCTCAGAGGAAGGAACTGTAAAATTCGAGTCCAACCTTTCATCATCAAACAGCTGACTTCATCATTGTAGAAACTAACTACTACAGATTTAATTATTGACAAAGTCCAGCTCTAAAGCACAAAAGTTCACTAAAACTGGATTATAAACACATCAAATAACTAAAGATGAAGTTTACTTTACATATTGTCTCCTATTAGTTGTTGATCAGTTACAGAGACTCCCACTTTCATCAATGAGGAGTCCTCTGCATGCATTTTATGCAGCCTCACAGAAAAAAAAGGCTTCAAGTCCATGTTGGATGCAACCAAGAGTAGCATTTTCTCTCTTGAATTTCCAACCCATCTTAAAGCAGAAAACAAGATGGTTGAATAAGCATAATTCCAGTCCTCAACTACTGGACACTACATAAGTCGAAATGTACAACCATGACTCAAATTCCTACCCACCAATAGCCACCAGGAACTTCCTCTTGCTCTCTGGTTCTTCATGTAAAATCACAATGTCCTTCACCTTTTCAATCAGCTCCTCGAGTTCATCCACATTAAATCTTTTGTAGTCCAGTGCTTTCTTGTACCGCTGCTGGTATGTTGCTTCAAAAGTACCAAGGAAGATCCCTCCGCTCCAGCTAACAAGAAGCTCTTGTAGTTCCTGCTTGAACTGTTCAAACTGGCTGTCAATTTCTTGATTCATCCTCCTCTCCTGACCAATGACCCTGTCATCGTCTGAGAACTCATCCGAGGAGCAACATGTGTTAACACATGCCCTTACATCAGTATTCTCCTCCTGCGGCCCCTTCCCCTTCTTATCCTTCCTTGCCACACCTAATGGAGTATTCAAGCTTGTATTGTCAACTTGAATAATGGAGTTGCAGAGGTACACAAACTTCCTACTTCCCTTCCCCTCCACAGTTATGGTGTCTGCCATTTTCTTGAGAAGATTCACAAGCTTACAAGCACCATACTCTGACACATATAGGGGCCGTCCAAAAATCTTATGATACTCTGCAGGAATACGAGTGAGGGGTAGGCTCCCTCCTGACAGCTCCAGCAGCTTCACTAGCTGACCCTTCAGACCATTGAGGTCTCCAGGCTGGACCCACAATGTTGGGTCTGCTGAGTCATTCTGGTCCTCAGCAACAGGTGCTGCGGAATCATTGTTCAGACCACAGGGAAGGCTATGAGATCTTGAAGTGGGAAAACTAGGCATAGTAAACAAATTACTGCTGTATTCAGATATTGACTGTGAAGTCTGAGAGAAATCTCTGGAGTTAAAACAGTAAAACTGGTTGATGTTAGCCCAAGCAGTGTACTCACTTTGTGACATTCCTCTATAAACAATTGCTTCCTCTTCAGTTTGGCCATCAGTGTTGTCATTCATATGACACCCCATGAGATACCCAGTAATGTCGGTAGGCCCACGGGACATTAATGCTTTAGGAGGCACAAACCCTTCTCCACGAGCCACACTGTGCCAGTCCCAGACGAACCTTCCTGCATTACTCAAGGCAGATGAAACGCCTTTTCCAGTAGGAATGACAAGAATGACAGCGTAACCACGCTGTCCCAATATGTGCAAAGCGGGAGCAAAATCTACATCACCCGATATCAGCATGATGGACGATGGTGGAGGGTTGTCAAGAGCAAACAAGAACATATCAACCAAAATAGCCTTGTCAGCTGCATCCTTTCTTCCATTTGGAACATCTACAAGTTTCACACCAGTCCTCTGGCAGCCCTCCCTAAGCCTCCTTGGGAAGGCATTGAAATCTCCATATGCAGAGAATGTTGTAACAGATCCCTCAATAATAGGATGAACACGCAATGCCGTTCTGATGTTACCAGCGACCTCTTCGGGGCGGACATCACTTGGAACAGGGCAGTTTTCAATGTCCCAGAAGATAGCCACTTTGCTGCATTGCTGGTTTGAGGGTGGTTGAGGCATTCCCATGCTTAAATTGATGGGATCTGTTCCATTGACTTCTAAGGATTCCGAAGACAATAACATTCCATATGTGCTTGCCACTAGCCCCTGTGAGGAAGTCCTGCTTTGCTGGTTTGAGGGTGGTTGAGGCGTGCCCATGCTTAAATTGATGGTATTTGTTCCATTGACTAGCAAGGATTCCGAAGACAATAGCATTCCAGATGTGCTTGAATTAGCTATCATGGTTTTGCCTAAAAAACTTCAGCTCACTGCACATGTTAGATGAGAAGATGAATCAGATACAGGAGGCTTATCAAGATAATTCAAGAATAAAGAACAACTTTCGTATTTCTATAAAGATCAATTTTAAGGATTAGAACCAGTTGCCGAGGTTGGGTCCGGGACCAAGTTGGACTTTCCTCTAGCATGAGTACCAAAGCAGGAAGCATGAATGCATATGCCACATTAAATTATCACTAGCCACATAAACAAATATATGAACAAGATGAGATAAAACTAGTTCTCCATCTAACCAGGAAACAAATAAAAAGGGGATTAGGTAATCAAATCTCTCTCTCTTTTTTTTTTTTGGTAGAAAGGTAATCAAATGTGTCATTCAACATATCTTTGAAAACCAAGTGTCAGACTAGGAATATTTCTCTCCTCCCCGATTTCCACCTCCTTTGAACTACAATACAACTAAAATTTATAAAGAAAAAAATCCACTAAAACAATTATGGAGAACAAAAGAGTCAAGAAATAACGGCAGCATTCTGCTTGAGGGCCGGTTAGGGAAGAGGAAGATTCTGAGATGTCTCAGAGTTGCAAGGAGGGAGAGAAGAGATCGCATAGGAAGAAGAGGAGGGGGGGAAGAAGAATGCACACACTACAGCCATGCAGGCTCTCAAACACAATCAACTCAAATCATCTTTTCAATCTATTCAACGATGGGGAATTACACCATATATAAAGAAAAATAAAAGACTCCTAAAAATAATGACTAACTCTCTAACTAGGAAACATATTCAAATAAGGAAATTAAGAACAATTGGGAAACCAAATACCCTATGAAGCTAACTTCTAAATAAATAGAATAAAATAAACTAAAAGACATTATTTCCCCAAATAACATAAATTCCTAAAATCCTAGTAGATCCAAAAACTCAAACTAGACCCGATTCATCTTCATTTGGATACCCAATTGGGTTTGGGTCGGTCCAAAGTAGTGTATCTGCATCAATTCCCCCGGTGTTGAGAAATTTGTAAAATGAGAGAATCAGTACCACTCGATCTGTATCCATAAACATCGGCTTTGATGGGGCGATGATCTAGTGCATCTCATGATCAACTATCACGATTGTTTGATGGTCATAAGCAAATGGCATCTCTTTGATGGGAATCTGATCGTGGGGTTTCACAACAGAAATCAGACCGTCGATCAATTCTTCAATTGCAACCTTGATCGGACCGTATACTTCAATTTGATCGTCGCTTTTGTTGTCCACATTTTCTTCCACATCTGATCCGCCTTCTGATGATTCTATCATGCTTGACATCTTATCATAGAAGTTGTTAATATTGGTAAGCTCCCGAAACCTATCTTCAAATTAAAAAGTTTTGTTTGCAATATTCGGAACCCATCACTAATCAAAAGGAGTAAATCGTATCAATTAACCTCCATGATCTAGTGGGTTTATGATAACAAGGGCAGAATTGTAAATAGAGTGAAAATCATATTAAGGTGGCAATATCGTAATTATGGGTAGTTCAATGATAACCAACAAGGGAGTATTACGTATGGGAAAGGATTAACTTGGAAACTAAAGATAAAAAGGACAAAAGGTGATAGGAAGAAAATAAGCGGCAGTTTAGGAACATAAAGGGAAAAAATTACAGTAAAGAGACAAATAGGGGAAATCGTGGGAGGTTACCGTCTCCAGAGTCTAGAGAGAAAACACCAAAGGAAGGCAACAGAGGCGGGGTGTGACATGAGGAAGAAGGTCACTGAGGAGGTCGAGATGGAGTCTTCTTCTTGAACAAGGATTAAACCAGCGAGGAATCCAGCAGGAGAAGCGCTGCGAAATCAGGTATGATTGCACTTATTTATTTATTTATTTTTTTTTCTGGTTCTTTGTTTCGTACTTTTTCTTCTCGTCGTCGTCGTCTTCTTCTTTTTTATTTTCTCTGGTGGAAATCAAGGGGATGGTGATAGCGCAGGGTTGCTGTGGGAGTCAGAAGTGAGGGGAAAGGTGCAGGGGTAACGGCAGGAATGACTTTTTTTTTTAAAACGTGGGAACGAAAGGAAGGGTTGGAGAGGTTACGGGAGTTGAGAGATTACGGGAGATGCAGGGATAGGGTTTGCTGTTGGGGGGGGGGGGGAGTTTGGGCTTGGTAGTATGGTTGCGATCATGGGCAGAATGGAATGATGATGACGATGATGGGTGATGATGAGTGATACGCGGATGGTTTAGGGCTTTGCGGAAACAAAGGGAAGGTGAGGGGTTGCTGGTGTTGTTCGGACACATCGGACACAACTCACAACCACAGCGAAAAGAAAAAGAAGGATAATGTAAGACAAGGTTACTAGTCCCAAAAATCCACAAAATTAAAAAATTGGAATAAACTCAGAATTAGAAACACAGCGTTTCCAGCCAAACCAACCATGTGATGGTGATCAAACTTGGATCGAGTGTAGAGGTTGCTAAGAGGATCCTTGGCTCCAAATCTCATCCAGTTGCGATGGTTGGATGTTGAGATATAAGAGAAACACCAAATTAGAAGGTTAAGACCTATGGGCCAAACCAGCCAGCAGTTGGGGCTCAAGTTTGGATTGAGTGCAGGCCTTGTGGAGTAGATGATCTGCAGCAAGTTTGGTGTGATTTTGATGGACAGAAGTGAAATACTGAAGGGGGGATGAAAATAGAAGGTTAAGGCCTGGAAGCAATCCAGCCAATAGAACAGGCTACAATGGGGATGATGGTGTGAGATGATGCTCCAAAACTCTGCAGGTTTTGATGAAGGGGAATGGAGATACACAGCCTTGAAGTTGTAGCGGGAATCAAGACTCAGGAACAGCAGCAGTCTCACTCGAATGGGTGAAGCAGAAATAGCAACAGCCTTAATGTTGGATGGAGAGTGGTAGCAGCCTTTGAGTGTTCTTCACAGTGGTTGCAGCAACGCAACAGGGGATCATTTCAATGGAGGAGAAAATAGAGAAGAAAAGGGGGGGTAGGGGAATGGCTCTCTCAGCCTGAGTCTCTCACCCACAGCTATCCTAGCTGTTGAAATATGGAATTTCTCCCACAACTGATGGCAACATGGCCTGGAATAGAAGTTGCAATGGAGGAGAAGATAGCGAAGAGAAGGGGGGCGGGGTAGGGGAATGGTTCTCTCAGCCTGGGTCTCTCACCCACAGCTATCCCAGCTGTTGAAACATGGAATTTCTCCCATAACAGATGGCAACATGGCCTAAAAATTCTATTCTCCAAAATCTTCTCCTTCCTTATAATAGGGGGGGCCCATTAATAGCTTAGGCAAGCTTACCATAAAAATAGAAACTTTCTAAAACAGAAACTAACTGAAAATATAAAGTAGGGAAATAGAAACTACTAAAACCTAACTAAAATAGAAGGTAACTAAAATTAGAAATTACTAGGGTTTATAGTTCAGTCACATGCAAGAATAACTAAAATAGAAACTAATAGAACTAAGTACTACTAAGAGAATAGTAACAAAATAAAATAAGATCTTCAAGTCTTCTAGCAGACGATCCTCTTTCTTGTCAAAGCTTGGATTCTCATGTGGTCCCCACCAAGGATCTTCTAATAATATTCTCACCAAGGCAAAATAAGGAGCTGTGACACTGTTCACGTAAACAGTAATGTAAACAGTGTTTTGGCCTCTTTTTCTTCATGTTTTGTCCTACATCAAAGAAAGAAGAATAGAATGGGGGAGAGAGATCACAAGGGAAGGAGGAAGATGTGATCCTTCGGCTCGGATACCAAATTGGTGGAGGGCCGGTTAGGGAAGGGGAAGATTCTGGGATGTCTCAGAGTTGCAGGGAGGGAGAGAAGAGATGACATAGGAAGAAGAAGGGGGGGGGGGGGAGAAGAACGCACACACTACAGCCATGCAGGCTCTCAAACACAATCAATTCAAATAATTTTTAATCTATTTAACGATGGAGAATTACACCATATATATAAAGAGAAATAAAAGGCTCCTAAAAATAAAGACTAACTCTCTAACTAGGAAACATATTCAAATAAGGAAACCAAATACCCTACGAAGCTAACTTACAAAATAAACTAAAATACATTATTTCCCCAAATAACATAAATTCCTGAAATCTTACTAGATCCAAAAACTCAAACTGGACTCGGTTCATCTTCGTTTGGATATCCAACTGGGTTTGGGTCGGTCCAAAGTAGTTTATCTGAATCACATTCCAATTGCATTCTCAACTGAGAACAGTTCTGAAGCATACAACACCAACCTCAAAGCTTTAAAAAAATACATCCTGTCACACTGCTAAGATGCTTTCATATGTTTAACAAATTTGGCAGGAAAAGAGGATGTGGTAAATCTTAGGTCCATTACAAATACTAGGGGACAATTTTAAATAAATACCATGATTCTCTTCAGTTAATAAACTTCAAAAAATATGAAAACTAAAAAGATCAGATACTAGAAAATGAAGACAAATAAGTGGAAACCCCGTTATATTAAGTGGGCAAGTTACTCCATAATGCAGTCACTTGAACCAGGGACCTCTCAAGATTATGTACACAACTCACAAGCATAGGCTGCCTTTTCATAATGCATGCCATAAAAGGAATGATACAAGACACCACAGCTGAGCTACAACTACTACAAAAAGAAAACCTTCCCCAAAACAGCTGGTTTCCAAACTCATAAATCCATTACCACAACTTCTGCAAACTCTAGTGATGTAACAGCCCAAAACAAGATTCAGGCTCAGGCCTCCACTCTTTCCATATAGACACAGCATCTCCAAGCCTCCATACAATTAACAGCAAGGAAGCCAACAATGCGACTAAACCTAAATTGTCCTTCTTAATACACCATATAGATATCCTTTTACTTTCTTTATACCACTATACATCATTCTTCTGGTGTACTGAATTGTACAACATCGTCTCAATGAAAACACCTAGAGAACCTGTCAACAAACTGGAAATTTTAAACTCTACTGGAAGGAAAAATAAAACAGCATTTGAACTAATATTATCCTATGATGAACGAAGATCAAAACAGGGAGAGAGAGAGAGAGAGATTGTGTGTGTTCAAAGGTGAGGACCATGGAGTGTCAATAGGTGCATCCTGATGCAGGCATATCATATCTTTAAAAATAAATCTTATAGTTCCTTCCAAAATCAGGCTGTTTAGAACAAAAACAACTACACTGCACATGGTATCAAAGCATATATGCCTTATGCATGTTTTAGTGGAATGTTAAACAGATTTGATGACAATTATCTTCGTTGGTTACTGTATCCTATGAATAAATTCGATAGATGACCCTGATTCTGCTTCTCAAAGAGAGAAATGTGGAGGTAAAACCAAAACCCATGGTATGCTGATTTAAGTATATACACCTCGTGCTATGGTTGTTCTCTGACTTTCCAATCCACTAAGGTCCAATAAAATCACGCGTTATTTATCAAAAACAAAATTTGGAACAAGTTAGAACACCATTGAACCCTTGCCCTTTACCTCTAAAGCAGAACAAAAGAGTTAAAGCGCAAAAAGTAAAACCATGCTGCCTGCAATAGAATGCTGATTATGTATGATTAAAATAGGTACAAAGAACTAATTCCTAAGAATTGCAGCTTACTGTAGTCCAAAAATTTCTCAATAAGAGAAAGTCAGTCCATACATGGAGCAAACACTTCTCATCGGAATCCAAATCCCCAAAAGAAGAAGACGAAATCTCAGAGAAGTGAACCACACCGAATACCCAAAATCCTTTTTCTATTCCCTGGATATCCCAACAAAAGTAGATTCAACACAGCTCCCTGACTATAATCTCCACTAACAACGCAAAAAGAACTAAAAACCCATTTCTAAACTAATCGGAAATGGAATAGAGATACCCATAAACAGAGACATCTATGACCCACCAATCCATCCGAAGCAGAAGGATTACATACCAAAAGGAGAGAAGAATCGAACAGTTCTTAGTCAAATCAGAGAACTGAGAATTGACTTACCACGACTGTTCGAGCTCTCTCCAACCCAAATACCAATATAATAGAAACAGCGAAGGTGATTCGGCCGTTTATGCCGTGGAGCGTTATATACCCCTCAGCTGCACCGACATCTGGCGAAGCAGTGATAGCCCCACACGATGCTTCTTCCTTCCAACCCTTTTCGGTTTTTCCTCTCTCTCACTCTCTGTGAGTTTCTCTGGAGAAGTCACACGGGACACAAATGAGGGCATGCGCACCGGCCTGAAACCGTTGCTTGGTACAGAAATTTCGTCCTAGAATACTAGGTGGGCGTAGCTACGGCCAGATTCGGTATGATTTATATTTCAATTTTTTCTTTGGGAGACGATATGACTCATTAACACATGGGGGAGGGTTCATGGGATCTTTATCCTCTCAATTACACTGTCTTAACTTGACGTCAAGTATGTGTAATAGAAGGAGGATAGTCATTTCTGCCTCCTCTATTAGATGTACTTGACGTCAAGTACGGGTAGTGTAATTGAGAGGATAAAAATTCGAGTTCATGAGCAAGCAAGGCAGAGTAGTCTTATCATAAATAAAAAAATCAAGAAGAATGTTTTTTGTGTGGGACGTAGGGGCCATGCCCACGCACAGCAGAGCCGGAATGATAGGAGTAGTATACATGCCTTAGGTTCAGAGAGCCTTTGTCCTTTCCTTTTTAAGTTTTCTTACCTTGGCTACAGTGACATGGAGAAGAGTTCATTTGCATAAACGTTCACTTACACGTATGTGTTAGGTGCCAACACCTGTCTCACTTTCTGCCAGTTAAAGGGTGAAGAGGGTTATATATGGAAGCAAAAGGGATAGGAGTTGACACAGGGAGGCACTAGCATATGCTATGCCGTCAGACATGGAACTCAACAATAATTTAGCTTGATCTTATCCCAATTAAATTGGGTCAGCTACAAGGATTCTATTTCAATAAATAGCAACATATTTATTTCTATAAGAGAAAAGTGCGAAAGCCTAAATACGTAAACTTTCATAACACCTTATAGAAGCACTGAAAACTCAGTAATGTATAAATAATCAACAAACAACAACTCCTCAGTCGTTACTCAACCAAAAGGGGTCAGCTACATGGATCATTGCCCTCCAAATGTCACACTTGAAACAAGGTGTAAACTAAGCATGTTTTTCCTCACTATTTCTCATAGGGTTATTTTAGGCTTGCCCATAGTTCTTTTAATTCCTTCAATTTGAATCAAATCAGTCCTTCATATCGATTCGTCCTAAGGCCTCTGTTGAACATGGTCATACTACCTCAAACGATTTTCTCAGATCTTATCATGTATCGGGATAACTCCCAAATCAGCTCTAATATGGTCATTCCTTACTTTATCCTTCCTAGTTTTACCTACACATCCATCTCAACATCCTCATCTTCAATATGCTTAGTTTACCTATATAATGCTTCTTACCTGTCCAATATTTTGCACCATCTATCATAGCTGATCATACATTTGCCTTATAAAATTCTCCTTTTAGCTTTAAAAGAATATGTCAATCACATCACACAACACTCTAAACAAATCTCTCTACTTTATCCATCATATTTTAATTCTCTTTGAAACAACATCTTCTATATCACATTCTTTATTAAACATTGAGACCCAGATATCTTAAATAATCACTTTGTGATTTCTCTCTCTCTCCTTAATTTTCACTGCTTCGTTATCCGTCTTAGTAGAACTAGAGTTACATACCATATTAGGGAAAAAGAACCTGTTCGAAAGTGTGACATTTGCGCTCAGACACAAAGGAAAGTGAAATGATCGCCTCACCCCTTTTTAATGCAAAAATAATGTCTCTGTTGATGCTCTCACATGTGTTGTGATTGAACTGCACCCACACGTGCAGGGGCCACGCTCCCCTACAGAGAACACTGCCTTTTTTTATTTCTTTTGTGGATAGAAGAGTTTAAAATATCTGCTAGAGTGCAATTTCGCCTTACCTTTACCAATTACTAGGAATATTTGTGGTCCAAGTCCCCTAGAATAAAACATACGATCTATAAACCACATATTAGCCGTCAAAATTTCCTAAAATTTTCTGAAAGCAGTCATCGAACGGTTAATAATCAGTTTAGTGTTTGCTCTGAAAGAGGAGGAGAGCTTTCTTTATGTCCTCTACTCCTCTTATCGTCCTCGTCTTCTTCTTCTTCTTCCTCCTCCCTCTCCCCCCCCCCCCCCCCCCAATTCACAGCGTGGCACTGCAACTTCCCCAGGGAAGTTATAAGAAGGTACGCTATCTCTTTGTTACTTTTCTTTTTACTTCCTTTTTCCCATTTTGAATCCACAGAAGAAGAACAGTTGAAATTTCTTTGGGCCTTTTCGTTTCAGAGCCCATATTAACCCTTTAGAATTTTTAATTTTTGTTCTACTCTTATTTCATTGTGGGTTTAAGAGATTTCGTTTTCAGCTTCGTTGTTGTTTCGAGGGATTCATGGTAGCGTTTTTAAGCTGGGAGCTATGTATGCGTTGGCATTTTGGTTGATACTCTTCTCTTTCAGTGAGGGAAGAGGTTAAATTTTTTTTTTCCGGCCAATAGCTGAAAATGCATTTCGTTTCCTTAGAAAATTTGCTATTTTCCCCCCCTTAATATCCTTCGTTCTCTGATTAAAGGACTCTCGTTACGGGACTTGTACAGAAAATAGTAATGAATATATACATGAGCTGTATGAATTTTTGTTCTTTTCACTGTGTACTACATAGAGGTTGTTAATCACTGGAATAAATAATTGTTCTATAATACCCGCAAATGATAAATTAATGGTCAGTAAAATAAAGCGATTTCTTTGTTGTTCCATCTTTCTACGCACTAAGTAGGGTTGGGGGGGGGGGGGGGAGGGGGGTTGGGGGAATTAATGGGAATGGTTCTTATGTTCAATAACAGTATTAGAGGAAACCCAGGTGAAAAAAGAATTGGAAAATGGCATATGCCCATTGTTATTTGGTCTGTCTTCTATGGATGCTGGCCTTTTGGAAAATTTCCATTCTATAGTTTTTTGTTTTTGCAGTGAAAGATAAGATAACATGGAAGGAGAGCCTGGTAATCAAGCGAAGGAACTGGATGCCTATGTGACTTTGGAGGATGAAGGTGAAGAGTGCTGTGTTGTTGAGGATGTCGAAACTCCTATGATTGTGGATGATGGAAAGAATGACTCCATGGACCTTGACTTATCTTCATGTCTATTTGGTGGAATCATTGAACCAACCATGGATATGGAGTTTGCTTCTGAAGAGGATGCTAGGAATTTTTACAATGCGTATGCTAAGCAGATGGGTTTTAGCATTCGTGTAAACTCATATTACCGTTCAAAGAAGGATAACTCAATCATTTCTCGAGAATTTTGTTGCTCTAAGGAAGGTTTTCGTCGAGAGAAACGTGCAAGAAAGATTGTTTCAAGTGATGATACCAAAAAGAGAAGGGCCCGTCCGATCAGTCGGGAAGGTTGTAAGGCACTGATGACGGTTAGGAGGCGAGATTCTGGGAACTGGTATGTAGCGAAATTGGAGAAGAACCATAATCATGAATTGGTGACTCCAGCAATGCGGCATTTTCTTCGATCACATCGGCAGGATTATGATCCAAAGAGAAACTTGATTAATACTCTTGAATCCTCTGGGATGGGTATAAGCGGTACTGTTAATGTCTTAACTGAAGAGTGTGGCAGTTATGGCAAGATTGGATTTGGCACCCAAGATCAGACTAATTATATTGGGAAAGAACGGTTAAGCGGCTTTGGTATGGATGCCCAAAGTCTCCTGGGGTTTTTCAAGATTATGCAAATGAATGATCCTGCATTCTTTTATGCAATCCAGGTTGATGAAGAGGATCGGCTAAGCAGTGTTTTTTGGGTTGACACAAGATCAAGAATTGCTTACAATTGCTTTTCTGATGTGGTTGCCTTTGACACAACTTACCAAGTAAATCAGTACAAAATGCCATTTGCTCCATTTACTGGAGTTAATCATCATAAACAGTCAGTGTTGTTTGGTTGTGCATTGCTTGCAGATGAGACTGAATCAACATTTATTTGGCTTTTCAAAAACTGGCTTGAAGCAATGTCTGGACGCCAACCTGGTTTAATAATAACAGATCATGATTTGAATATAAAGAATGCAGTGGCGAGGGTTTTCCCAAACTCCTGCCACCGATATTGCAAATGGCACATCCTGGGAAAAATGGCAAAGGAATTGGGACATGTATATACTACACTTCCGAAAACATTTCAATTGGAGTTTGATAGGTGCATCAATAAGAGTGATACAATTGAAGAGTTTGAATTAGCTTGGCAGTCTCTTCTTGATATGTACAATGTCAGGGGGAATGAATGGCTCCAATCATTATATTTTGATCGTAAAGAGTGGGTTCCAATATACCTACGGGACACATTCTTTGCAGGGATGTCTGCAAGTCATCGCAGCAGATCTGTGAAATCACTTTTTGATGGGTATGTGAATGCAAGAACTACCTTACAAGATTTTGCAGAGCAGTATGAGAAGGCTTTGGATGACCGGTTCGAGAAAGAAGCAAGGGCAGAATTTGACACATTTTACACCAAACCTGTCCTGAAGACACCGC
This sequence comes from Telopea speciosissima, assembly GCF_018873765.1. Taxonomy (NCBI): domain Eukaryota; kingdom Viridiplantae; phylum Streptophyta; class Magnoliopsida; order Proteales; family Proteaceae; genus Telopea; species Telopea speciosissima. Next base: position 13,533,132 of record NC_057918.1, on the reverse strand, counting down.
TGCCTATAGAAAAGCAAGCGGCAGAAATTTATACTAGGAAAATGTTCACTATATTCCAGGACGAAATTTTTGAATCTCTTGTGCTTGCTGTTAAAAAAATTAGGGAGGATGATGAAATCAGTACTTTTGAGGTGGCAAGATTTGATGAACAACATAAAGTGTACTCAGTTGGGTTTATTGTTTCTGAACATAGAGCTAGCTGCAGCTGCAGGATGTTTACGTCTGAAGGCATGCTCTGTAGACATGTGCTTGCTGTGTTCAAAGCAACTAATGTATTTACACTGCCACCACATTATATCTTGAAGCGATGGACAAGGAATGCCAAAGTTGAGGCTGAGTTGGACATAATAACCCCTGTTGAGATGCAAGCAAATTCTCAGAAGGCCAAAAGCTTGCAATACAATGTTCTGTTACAGGAAGCCATTAAATGTGCGGAGGAAGGGGTTGCATCTGACCATAGTTTTAAGGTGGCATTGAGTGCTTTACGAGAGGCTAGAAATAAAATTTTTGAGGCAAAGAAAAATGCAGCTAATGCCCCCAAACTAGAAACCATGGTCAGTGCAAGTTATCAGGATGTGAACTCACCTTGGAGCCAGGTTGATAATCCTATCCCCATAACCCCTATTGATCCCCATAAAACAGATATGAGAGAATTCTCGATAAATGGTAGCATTCCCCAAACTGTTTTGGAGCAGTCAATGAGTAGAATTAGGACGTGCACTAAATGTAAGTGTCCTGGACACGATAGTTGTACTTGCTTGTGGTTGAAAGATTCAGGCCCAAGTGCTGATATGGTAAGATTCTTTTTATTCTCAAATAGGTACAAATTAACTATTAAGTTCAACTTCCTCTTTGATCATCTATATATTGATTTTCTCGCTTTTTTGGGATCAGCAAAATCAAGCCCTAGAGTCCATGGCCACTCCATGTGGGACCCAAGACAATCTTACTTAAAGGTAATCATTTTGTTATCAGGTATCTGTTTTCATGGTTCTATAAGAAGTGAACAAGATAGTAGACTATGTGTTTTGTTCTGATGGTGAACCCTTTTTATCTTTCTACGGTTCTAGGTTTGGTTTTTATGGGTGTTGGTTTCAATGGCCAGTGCTTAGGTCGTTCCCTGTGGCCTGTAATGAGTTCCCTTTCCCCCCCCCCCCTCCGATATCCTCTTTTTCCCTGGTATTTCTTTTAATGATTTTTTTTTTTTTTTTTACATCTCTGGTTTCTACCTAGTTGTTGATGTGGTTATGTTATTTTCTTTATCCTCCTTTGAGTGTCATTATTCGGATGGATATATATTAGAATTGTGTGTTTCCATTTGGAGAGGGAGTTCGAACTCTGCTGATTTTAAGCAATCAAACGGTTGTAGAATCTCTAAAATTTCTTGCACTGTGTTTTTCTTTCACATCATCTAAATTGAATATGATCTAATCACTGTTTACTGCTTGTCATTAGCTATTTTTGCAGTTATCCAGAATACTGACATGGATTTTGCTAAGATCTTTTCTATTTGATATTTCTCTTGATTCTCAGTGGATTTTGTAGAAATCTAAATTGTTTGCTAACTGTTTAACCAATAACAGTACATTGTGAATTTAATTTTTGGGGTGGGTGAAAATATGAAACCTGGCTCATTCTGTTGTAGGAGAGTACACTACTTGGTGTTGCATAGAGGCTGTGTCTTATTTAAGAGGTGTAAAGGGGTGAGAAACCTCCTTGATCAAAAGCTAACCAGAAAAGAGGATCGCTTATGCTATTTTCTGTTTTGGTCGTCTGCCCTATTTGATTTCTTTACCTCCCATGAGAAATTGATGGATCAAATGGTCACTGTCATCTAATTAGTGTGGGTATTGATATGCAGGTTCATCTGAGTACTGAGCAAAAACATCCAATTGATCATAGTTTACGTGATCTTCTCGTCCATCGTGTCTGTCTTTTCTCTTTGCAGATTCGATTTGATTACCCACAAATGGTAAACACTTTATGAGGTAAGAAAGCTATGCCATTTTATCCTACATCTTTTTAATGTAGAGTCATCCTCTTTGGGCCTCATCACTGCCCTTAGGCTCCTTTATTATTGTGAGTTGTGATTTTATTTTTAGGGAGACTGTAGATATGGGCTCATCACTGTACACGTTGTGCATGTAGAGGGTGCCAGAAAACACCATTCATCAAGCTTAAGAGTTGACTGTATAGGATAGATATGAGATCTAGCTAGTGGAACCCATTAATTGTGAATCCTGCACTTGCTACACATACTGATTTATCAAAGTCGTTGTGGCCTATGTAAGTTCCAGAGTGCACTACTCTACTTCAAATTTTTTTCTCAGCTACTGTCCACTTATAGACCTCCTCATAGTCCTATCTTGTGTGTTTTTTGTGATTTTTAGTCATCGATGCCAGAAAGCACTAGGATCTACTTTTGTCGTGGATCTCTGATAGGAAAAAACTGCTGTATTCCGAAGACTCACCATGTAATGGTTCAGATCTTGGATCTCTAAGATCATATTAATCCAACCAGTCCAAGTCCAAGGCTTCGGCTGCTGCATCAACAGCTATGTTTGGCACCATGATTGATTCAGCAGGGAAGAGAAGTGTTGCTGCAACAAGCAATGATGAGGGGCAGTTGCAGTAGGCAAACGGAGAAAGAAGCCTCAGTGTTAGTGTTATTAGGTTCTTGGTGACCCTTTTGGTAGGTGTCCGGGTCACTAGTCAATTCTTTGTTTTCTAACTTCGACGATTTGGTAAGTATCACTAATTGAAAGCCTCATTCTATTGTTAAGTCTTGCCAGTTTTGGGTAACCTAAAAAGGTTACTTTTCCCTTCATTTTTCACTTAGTCTACATTTGGTTTTCCAGAAATGCACATTTTTCTTCCTAACCACCCCCCCTTCCTAATTCTAGCAAAACATGAAAATTAATCCTTTGGCCAAGAGCCACAAGCAGTCTCTTGAATAAAAGGTTTCTGTGGGTCTGGTCTGGAAGGCGCATACATGAAAGTATGAAACACAGCTGTAACTTGAACCAGGTTGGACCGGCCAGAGGTTTTGAGTAGGTTGGTGAAGATGACATGCCCATAAAATCTGTATTTTTGGATGAAAATGGTTGGAGGCAGTTTCTTCGGATGGTGTGTAGAAGGTATTGTGAGGTGATATTATCAACTTCATACTATGGGAGGGTAGAGCATTTATGACCCTAGATGGTTATACTTTTCCTTCACCTGCAGTGGAGAAAAACTTTTACCAAAATGGTTTTTTTTTGAGGAATGGTTTTCTAGACTGCTTCCTAAGAAAGACATTCTTGTACAGTCTTGATATCTGCCACTTGGCCGATTGAATGGGTCCCAAATTTTGTGGAAAAGTAGGGCACTAGAGGCTGAGGTCTCTGTTCTGATGTCAACATTCAGCATAAACGGGGTGTGTCATGTGGGTATCATAAAACTTCAAAAAATCCATCAACAAAATGAATCTCTTGAGAAATGATTAAAACAAATGAAGGGTTAGGCTAATGAAGAAAGCAAGAATGCCAACATAGGAGGGACTGTGTATTGAATTAGGCAATCCGAAACACAAGAAGGCCTTGCTAGGATGCATCTTGACTTTAAATTAGGGGCATCGACTTACCAACAAGTCATTATCAAAAAAACTCGTAAGATTTTCTAATATACATATATGTGAAATGATAGGATTTTACTCTCATTAGAGAGAAAAAATATGTTTAATGAAGAGGGGGGAAAAAAAAAACCCATAAGGTTACAAATTATTTGACACCGTGAAAGGGTGTCAATAAGAAAATCCATTTGGTCTAATTTGAAGTGAATAAAAAACGAATGAAAATTTGTGTGAGATTTTCTATCTTCTTTTTATTATTGCTATGGATGGGGTTTTGGGGTTTTTTAAAGGTCCATTGTGATTTGAGTTTGAGTAGAGATGCTCCGGATTGAGATTGACCATCTTCTTTTTGTAGATGACACCCTAATCATTTGTCAAGCATCTAAAAAGGATGCTCAGTTTATTAAGGCCATCCTCAATCTGTTTGAAGAGTTACCTGGGCAGCAAATTAGCTTTACGAAGAGTGGAGTGTTCTTTAATAAAGGTACATTGGAGGTTAATAGGTAGGAAAAAAGTTTTTGATATTTTGAGGATGTCTACCATGGAGGAGGAGTGTGTTTCATATCTCAGCACACCCGTAGTGTCTAAGAAAGGGGAAAAAGAGGATTTGGGACAGTGTTCTAAGTCGGGTTAGATCAAAACTAGGTTTACTGAATGTCACGATTTAATTTTCCTCAGTCAAGTCTCTCAAAGTTTAGATTCCATTAGTGCTAGGTTTTGGAGATGTGGTGAGGACCCTTTTAGAGGTTGATCTCTTTGTGGGTTTGGGTTTTTAGAAGTAGTTTGGAGATATATTAACTAACCCAAATTAAAAGCTAGATATTTTTCCTTAGGCAAGTCTTCTAGATCAGTCTACTTTAACTAAGAAATGAAGATTTGGATCCTTTGCTGTCGCCTGCCAGTGCCGTGCCGTGCCGTGCCGTCAATGTGCGGCCTCACACAGGTGCCTGCTGGCCGCATGGGCTGCCCGGCCGGTAGAGGTGTTATTCACACACGTACTCCTTCAAATAAAATGTCAAATAGATCCTTTTACCCAAAAAAAAGAAATCAAATACATCCTAATTATACGGACTAGGCTAGATTAGGTGTTTTCACACAGGATCCAGATTCTCTACGGTGCGTTGCCTGTAGCGGTTTGAGTGGCACAGACTGAGCCGTGCGTGTAAAGACCGCTTTACCCCTGCCCAAATACCTTGCCCGAACAGGGGTAAGGCGATCATTGCACCCACGGCCCAGTCTGCGCCGTAGACGATCTGAATTGTTCCACACATACACACCAACTGAGAGGAGAGAGAGACAGAGAGAGAGAGAGAGAGTATTAATGCATGACAATAATATTAATGGATATCCATAGATACAGAAGAACTACACATGATCATATTGAATGCAGCTGAAGATGCATGGCACCAACTGAAATGACTAAATAGACCTCGATCACCGAAAGGGTGATGATCGATACAGCATTGAGTGCTCACCTTCAACAGCTCCCAATTAATGGAACTCATGGGCTTCTCTTGAACTCCTTTTAATATAAAAAAAAAAACTCAAGAAAAGAAAAGGGAAAAAAGAAAGAAAGAAAGTTGTTTCCAATGTCGATTCAACAAGTACTACTATAGCCTTCTCCTGTTCTTCCAGCGCACGGTAGCAGCTGTATCGATCGAAGATCTTCTCTACCTTCCTTCCTTCCTTCCTTCCTCAAGCAAATATCAATCCACCCAGTATCACAATGGCAGGCAACATATATACTGCCAAGATTCAAGAAAATGTAATGGAGATGATAAATTAAACAAAAAGAGGTAGCGAGGTAGAGAGATTGATGGAGGAATCAAGAAACTGATAATTAATGTGTAGTAGTAGTAGTAGTAGTAGTAGTAGTAGTAGTATGTAGTCACTTGTAATATATATCGATCAGTTGTGGAGGGGATTGGGTCCGGTAGGGACGAGCCGCTTCTCAACTCCATATCTTGGATCGATTTCGTCATCAAGTAGCGGTGGAGGAGGTGGCGCTGGTTGTTGTTGTGGTGGTAGTGATGGTGGATGGTGGCGGCGACCTCTTTGAACATGGAGAAAGTATAAAGAAGGTGGATCGTCTCTGGAAGAAAGAACTGAATTGCAGCCATGGTGGTGAATCTGATGATGGGACGTCGAAGAGCTTTTAAGACATGCTGCTGCGTTGGAGAGATGAATCTTTGATGAAGTTGCAGAATAGAAGAGGAAGAGGATGATCATGAGGATAAGGACGACAGCCCTACTACTGCTACTGCTGCAACTTGAAGAGGTAGAGGAAGAGAGAGAGCTCTTCATCATTGACGTTGGTTTCCTCCTGAGAGTTTCTTATTCAAAGACTTCAAGAAACCCAGTGAGAAGGTAAAAGAGCGATCGAGGTGGATGGGATGGGTCGGGATCCGATCATGGGAGGGAGGGAGGGAGAGAGTTTTAACTTTTAAGATGGGAAAGAGAGAGTGGGATTGATTTCAATGGGCTTTAACGCCAAGGCAAGAAACCCATGAATTTATGAACCCAAACCCATTCATTGGCCCCATGAGTACAATAGAATAATCGATACTGATCGTCCTTATCAAAACAAAAAAACACTAATAAATTGACACACGAGTCGTTTCTCCTATTTTAAAACTTTATAAACCGGCCCGGCCCGGCCCGCCGGACCAGCGGTCCCCCATTTAACTCTGGCTTACATGCATCACACATTCACACTCACAAGTTGATACTGATTACGATACCGATACGATACTGATTCGGATCAGTACCCTTCGATATCAGTACTGTATCGGTCAAGAATTGGAAGAGGGTTATTGTATCCCTTCCTTAGATAAAGTTAGATAAGTTAGATAAAGTTAGCAAGGCTCATATTAAAAACACCGATTTGTAACTAATAGTTTTTCTGTTACAATCAAAACCAAACTGATTTTTATTCTTTGAAATTAAAATCAAACCAATTTTTAATGGATTGATTGGATTCGATTAAGTTTTAAACAGCTAATTTGATTTGAATTCGAATCCGATTTAAGAATTGACACCCTTAGGTAGGGGTGTAAATGAATAGCCAAAATCTGTTTTCGTATTTGTATCCAAATTCGTTTAGCACTATCCGAATCCGTCTGAAAATTAAATAGATGCGGATACTGATAGGTTATAGCCATCCGGAAAGCTATATTTACATGTAAAAGGATAAAATATTCGATCCGTATTCGTGTCCGTATCCGTTTAGCACTATTCAAATCCGTCCAAAAACTAATCGGATGCGAATGTGAATATAATACTATCCAAGCCAAATCTGAGCCGTTTACATCCCTACCCTTCGGGCTTAGACCCGAGATCATCTTGGGAAATCTACAAAGGGTAAAAAAAGGTAGCTAGAAAAGCTCTAGCTTTTCCTTGCACAGAAGTCTATAGGGACTGACTACTGACCAATCAAGATCCATGCAACTTACTTCTTATTATTTAATAAGACCTACAAGTCTTTTGAAAAAGAACTCCAAAAATCACAAATGCTTCTTCTTGTCAATTCTAATTTCTAGGGTTCCAATTGTTTCTGGGTCAAATCTTGATCAATCCCATCTGATCCGACCCGAATAGAATCGATGGAAACTTATCCCAGATCCATGTAAACTCCTCAATCTTATTCAGAGCCTCAGTCAGCAAGTAGAACCGTTCGATAGGCATCTGAGGAGTATTTATGTAAAATGAACAAAGTTGTCCAGATCCTGCCACGTTTAAACTGAATGCTCTGCTCAAAGCTGTCAAGCACACACACTACCGTCGTCTACTCGTCTCCAACAAGAGAAACAAAACCGCGGGTAATCGTTTGAGAGAAGAAAATAGAGTTAGTTATATAGTAGTTTATTGAACGGTAGAAGGGAGGTTTTGCAGATCTAGAAAATGGGATTCTTGGAAACCTAAAACCGATAAGTAAATCGTTTTGATCTGAATTCGCATACGTTTGCCACCTCAGAGATCTCGATTCCAATGACGTCTCCATCGCCATTTCTCTCGATTTGTTTTCTCTTTCTGATTCTCAATGTCAGTCACTGCAAAACCCTAAAAAGAGACGGTAGGTTTGGATCTTTCACTTTAAATACATCTATTCAATTGTTATTCCATCAAATATTTTGACTGTTTAGTCGAACACACGGAGGTTTGAGAACTGGGGTTTCTGTAATGTAGCTTCGTAGTTTTACTGTGCATGGATTTCTATTTTGTTTCTTTTTTCTTTTGGTCTTTGATGGGAAACTATGGAATTCTTTGCGCTTTAGTTTGGAGTTTTTTTTTTAAGATTTTGTAATTGGGGAATTGTTTTATGATGAGTTCTATCTTTTTTCCTTAGCTCTAGTTTGCTATTTTTAGCGTATCGTCATGAATCGCACTGATTTCGTATTGTTAATTAAGCCACTAAAAGTAGTGAAAAACAGGAAAAATTGCAATCTCTTGGTGAATTGATTAAGATTCTTAATGGGTTACATTGTAGCCAAACTTCGATTGCAAGTTGTTGAAATTACTAATTTCAATATTATGCTGCATGTAACATACAATACTCTGAAATTACTGATTTTGCTAAGTATCTTAGCCATGATAATACTTAATTATTTTTGAATTCTATGGTTGTTGCATTTTTTTCACGCATTATAATTAGTATTGAAGTGGCTTTGATTTTGTGTAAAAGGGTTTATGGTGCTTTCTCATGTCAACAGAAGTAGTGCTCTTCTACTTGCAGTGAAAGCTTTGAATGAAATCAAGGCATCTCTTGGCTGGAGGGTGGTCTATGCATGGGTTGGAGATGATCCTTGTGGAGATGGTGATCTACCACCTTGGTCTGGTGTCACATGTTCTACTCAAGGAGATTATAGGGTCGTGACGGAGCTGTAAGCTAACTTCTCTCTCCTTGTCAATGTTCTCTCAATTATTCATCTATGATTGTATGCCTAGTAGTGTATGATGTAACTTCATGGTATGCTTGTCCATGGCATTTGTCGTATCATTTGAAAATGTTGTTTACTGTATTATGTATTGAGGCTATGAGGCTATCGCACTTGGAAGTTATCTTTCTGTTTTGTTCCCAATATGATTTACTCTAGACATGGAAATGTTCCAGAATAGGCCATCACAATAATTAGAAGAAAAAGAGTGACAAATGTACCTTCACTGTAGTTCATTTCTGGGGAAAATTATCACCTCAATTTGCCTGTCTGTCAATTTCCTCAATTCCTCTAATAGAGGGAGGAGGACCCCATCCGGGCAGTGTGTTCGGGCAGGGGGTAGGGTGGTCATTTTTGCCCCTCTATTAGATGAAATTGAGGAAATTGAGGAGCAGACAAATTGAGAGGATAAAGATCCCATTTCTGGGGGGGCTAGAAATATCATTACATCTTTCATATATTGATACGGGCTAATCAATACTGATGGTGATAGTTCATGGTCATGAGAGTCCAACCTTAGAAATAATGTCTCTGGGCAGTGTTTGGTGTTGACCTCTAATTCTTATTAGTTTTTACCCTAATATGATCATTTCTACCTTGCAGGGAAGTTTATGCTGTATCAATTGTTGGGGCTTTCCCTACTGCTGTTACCAATCTGTTGGATCTAACAAGGCTGTAAGTGCGATATATCTGATTTTCCTCTACATTGAGCTCATAGTGCGGTATTGTGTGTCCATTTTTGTGACCAGGAATTTTTTTATCATAACGTCTTTCAAGTTTTTAAGTCAGTTAAGAATGGTTCAAAATGATCAGTTGTGCGCTTAAAGCCATTTTGTATTTTGTTCATTAAGCTCAGTAGATATGTTGTTGTCACTTTGTCAGTTTCATGTACCCATGCATGTGTCTGTATCATTAAGGTGGTTAAAGGTTTTATTAGGTGGCAGAATGATCTTCGGGCTGTCATTATTTTTTGGTTGTAGTAGAATGGGCCCATCTAAAAAGGGGGAAAAAATTGGTCACACTTGCTCGAGTGCAATCATACACACAGTATTGATAAATACATTTATTGTGCGCTATAGTTTTTATATCCTCCCCACCCCGAACCATAGAAGCTTTAGTTAACATATAAATGGGAAATGTTTTGCTTGCAAGAAAATCCCTAAGCTGCCTTTGATTTTATTTGAATGTGTACATATGAGAAAGATCTTTTCACGGTATATTTTGGAAGTTCAACAGGAAATCAAGGTAGTTCAATTCGCACTATTGTGTGTGTGTGTTTCTCTTTGAAAGAGTTGGCTAATATTTTGACTGCATTTTAATGCCAGGGATCTTCACAATAACAAGTTGACTGGTCCAATCCCTCCTCAAATTGGACGGCTAAAGCGTCTTAGGACACTGTATGGTTGCAAACTCTTCCATAGCCTATTTTTTGTTTGGAATAATTCTGTAGTTATCATATTCACACAGCATATTATTTTGTTTGGTTTCATAGTGGATTATTTACTCTCTTTTTTTTTTAAAACAAAATTGAGTATGAACTTTGTTGATAAAGAATGAAAAGAATATGGTTCTCCAAACAGAGTAAACACAAACAAAAGGACATCATTAGAGATATGTCAGAAGGATATGGTATCCCCAAAACTTATTATAGTCTTTGCACATCTGGCTTTGCCAATCCCTCAGCCACATAATTGACTGATATTGTGTTCCATTAGAATAAGCAGTTCAACAGTGATGCTAAAATCTGATGTTCCTGTTAGCTAAATTCCTCTTCCAACTAACTGTTCATTTTGGCTGCTTCACCCTCAAAACTTGATCATAGGTTTCGTAGCCCTTGCAGTGACCCATCCTAGCTCCACTTTCGATTATAGACATTTACATTAAAAATGAAAAAAAGCTTAAACATGGGACTTAAGTTCCAGAAAGGAATGCTAGTCCTAGTATTATTCGTAAAGATCAAATGCATCCATTTAATTCAACAAAATTGACTTATTACTGCTTCCCTACATGTTTCTCAACCACAGACCTATACTCTCTTTGACAGATGGGAGAGAGATGTGTTTGAACTCAATCAGGAGACTAGGGTGCCTCCTGTCTTTTTAACCAAATCAGTTTTCTCGATGTAGTAAATCAGTTTTCCAGATGTCATGGTGATAGCATGACTATGGGTTATAGGGTTAGCTCGATCAAGTTCCGCATATAGCTCTCTCTCTCTCTCTCATGCCTTTGCTTGTGTGTGTACAAGACACAAAGAAGGCAGGGGATCAGCACAGCCAAACGCAAGTCTTTTTCTACTGTCTTCCTTATTGTCAATCTGAACAAGCCCCTTTTTTCCTTAAAAGGTTAGCCAAGATTCAGTACTTATCTAAAGGAGAAATAGTACTGACAACTGAAATCTTAAGTACTTGAAATGGATCTCAAAACACCGGCAATTAAGAGGTCTATGGCTTCCCTGACCACCTCTTCCCCAGTTGCTGCACCTTGTGTGATTCTTCCTCTCCTAATTGCCATCTGATATTTGATAAAGCCTGAGCTCTTCTTTTAGTAGCATTCATCTCAAACTCTTCTATCCATATCTTTCAGATATATAATGCTTTTCTTTTCTGCCAGCACTCTTTATAAAATTCATTTACCGTCCATGGAACAGAAAAGGCATATATGTCTATATATAGATTTGTGGTTCTTAATTATCCTTATGTCTCTATATGATCATCATATACTGTTTCTTACATAATATGCAGTGGCTGTTCTATGTGCATTCGTCCTTATGGCTAAAATAATCATCAGTCAGCATTTGTAGTCCTTGACTCCTTGTGTTAAATTTCCCACATTAACATGCATTCCGAAGTTGCAGTTGGTGATATCATTAATTTCTAGACATATCATGCGATATATAATATATAGGTTTCAGGCAGAGGTGCTTTTTTTGCCTGCCCAAATTGTTCTGTTTGCAAACAGTTGTAATTTTTCAAGAAGCTGATTTATTTTTTGTTTTATCATTTTTATATTTTGTTGTTTACATTTTTCTTTCCATTCTGTTAGCAATTTGAGATGGAATAAGTTACAAGATGCCATTCCTCCAGAAATTGGTGAACTCAAGCAACTAACACATCTGTGAGTAGTATCAACCTCAATTATGATATTTGACTCAATCTCTATGGTGTGAATTTTTTTCTTAAGTTAATGATTTATTAACTGTAATTTTTGTAGCTACCTGAGCTTCAATAACTTCAAAGGTGAAATTCCTAAGGAGCTTGCAAGTCTACCAGAGCTTCGCTATCTCTATCTTCATGGGAATCGCTTCATAGGCCGAATTCCACCAGAATTGGGGACTCTGCAAAACCTTCGACATTTGTATCATTCAATCCCACCCCCATCCCCAAAAAAAATAATAATAATAATAATTGCTCTGAGTTTAGATTTTGGTGTCTTATTGCAGAAACTTCTCTTTATTATATATGCATTACTATTTTCTCTGCCATCTGAATCTTTTAGCTGCTAATATATTGTACCATTTTCTCAGGGATGTTGGTAATAATCATTTGGTGGGTACCCTAAGGGAACTCATCCGTTTTGAGGGAAGCTTTCCAGCTCTGCGAAATCTGTATGTCAATTCCTATTGTTGGATTTGTGATATTGCAAGTGGTATTCTGTATTTTTGGAATTGAAAATTTATGTACTGTTTCTTGTAATTTTTATATGTAGGTATCTGAATAATAATTTCTTTACGGGAGGAGTTCCTGCACAACTTGCAAACTTGACAAAGTTGGAAATCTTGTAAGTATTAATATTTGAAATGATGGTCTAGTGAGGTAGCATTTTGGCATGATTTTCTTCTTTTTTTCAGTTTTCTTACATTCATATAGTTTTGAATTCAATTGCTGTTTTGATTATAGGTACCTATCGTACAACAAGATGTTTGGAGTTGTACCTTCAGAACTTGCCCATATTCCTAGATTGATTTACTTGTGAGTCTTCATCTACTTCTCAATCTACTAATTGTACGTATTTCTTGCTTGAGAATATTTTTGTCCGTTGGGAGGACAAAAAATCCTTGCCTCCGCCATATTTTTCACATGTATAAGGTTGAGAGTTGGACCACCATCCGTTAGATCCTAGGAGTTTTTGGGTGACTCAAGCCACAATTCTGCCTGTCCAACTCACTATTTTTCTCAAATATTAGAGGAGAAAGGGTAAAATGATCCAGCATTACATGGTGGATCTTTACATTCCACACATATCAAGTCAATTCTTTACCTAGAAGATCACCCTAATTGTGAAACTCATTAAATTCTGTTTGTTATGAACTGAAAAATTTGGTGTTGCCACATTTGTTACTTGAAGAAGTGCTTCTTAGTGTGTTGTTTGTATTCATTATATTTACCAGAGACAGCTTAATTGCATGTAAGGACTACGAAGCCATCATTTAACTAGCGGTTTCTTTATGTCCAATGATTCATGGGGCCCATTGTTATCGTTGCTGTGGCATGATAAATTTTTATTTTCATCTTGGTTTTGTGTAATTAATTAGTGGTTGACACTCCTGTTTGTTAGGCTGACAATTGCCATTCATGAATTTACCGTAGAGGATCTTTAAATATTTGAGTGATGTGATGCCAGAGTTTCTGCTTGAGAGCAATTAAAGAAGCTTATATAATGGGATAGGGTGGAAAATTGGAGATAGATGCTAATACTAAGGAATCTTAAATATTTAATGCAAACAAACAATTGGTTTTAACTGTAGCGGGTGGGAACACTATTTTTTTTGTCCCTTGGCAATCTATTTAGACCATGAAAAGGGTCCACATCTAGCCCAAGTCACCCTCCGCTTGTTGGAAATTTCAGTCCAAAAGTAAACTACAATATCTACAAATGATTGAATTTTGTTTGAAAATAGATATTTGTTCAATCCAGAATTGCACATGAACCACCTACAAAAAACATCTAATATTAACTAGGTTGACATGGCTCATGCACAGGCCAACACCCCCCCCCCCCCCCAAAAAAAAAAAATAAATAAAAAAATCATTATATAAGCTTCTTTAAGTGTCTCTGCCGAATTCTGTTTTTCGTCTTGATTCAAATATTCTGAGATGGAACAAATTTTTGAATGGCAGTTTATATTTATGAACCTGGGATATTATATATGAAGCTGGGATCTTGTAAGGGTTGACATTTTATTTTATTTTTGGAGGTAGAGGCTGAGATTGAGTATAACCTCATGGTTGTAGCATATTGTGCGGTACATGAGGTAGCCCTGTGACTGTATTGTAATATATTTATTTTATTCCGTAACTTGGCAAGCAATGGTTGGACTAGGAGTAATCATCCATAGAATCTGAAATGTGTTGGACAAGTGTATATGTATGGATAGTATGGTAGTTGGCTCTCATTTTGCTCTGCAGTAGTGGAGAGTGAAAGCATATAATTGTGTCTTAACCCATTGTCATTGGTTGGAATGTATAATCTCTTGTAATTACCCATTTTCATTGAATTTTAGGTACTTGGATCACAACCAATTTACAGGGAGGATTCCAGAGCCCTTTTATAAACACCCTTACTTGAAAGAGATGTAAGTTCCCTTTTGCCACTCAAACTGAAGCATCTCCTTATTTTTTGAACTGCTAGCATAGTCTGTATTTACTTTTCTCAATGCCGAATATCTAAATGCAGGTACATTGAAGGAAATGCTTTCCGGCCAGGTGTAAAACCCATAGGTGTCCATAGGGTCCTTGAAGTTTCTGACACGGAGTTCTTGTTTTAGTACAATCGCATCTTATCCTTTCTTTCTCATCTAGGGACATAGAAACATTGTCTTCCACAGATTTTGTTTTTTTTTTTTTTTTTTTTCCTTTTCCCAAAGAGATCATGGAGTGAGATGTGAAGTGCCTATTTTGCTTCCAAAATTGTCCTTAAATTAATCTTGATTTAACGCAGTCAAGAGAGTAGGCTGCTTGTAGTGTATAGCGTACGATGATGATTCCACCCTCCTGCACTTGTACCAGATGGCAGAATGCAGAGCTGCTCACGTATAGTATTTCAATTGCGATTGCTCAGATTTGGACTGAAATTGGATCTGCTTCTAAAGCCTCCTTCTGGTCTTAATTCTAGTTGCCAAAAACATTTTTGGATGTGAAACGCCTACAATGGATAGGTAATTTTACTTTTGGCCTGGTTTAGTTGATTCATGGGACATGGATATAAGGCTCAAGTTGAATCAAAACCACAATAATATGGGTGGTTTAATTAAAGCCAAAATGTCATCATCTTTCTTCTCTCTGTCTGATCTAACCAAACATGGCAGGTGTTTCTGGTTCTGTGCGACGAACTAATCAGCCCAGGAATCACTCTCAAACCTTCCCTTCCATCCTTTGATCCAAAGTTTTTTCTGCTTTCTTCTAAGAATTCAACGTCAATCATCAACCTCCTTCCAACTTCAACACCACTCCTCCCAAAGCTCCAATTCGACTCCCAACATATCTGCAGGCATTTAAGACCCTGAAATCTCTTCTGCTCTTATTCCTTCTCTGCCTCTCCATAGGAGCCGGTGGTGCAAATTCCTGGACTCCACATTTGTAAGGGAGGGTTGTAATCCGGAGACGATGGGCCCCGAATCCCCCAGCAATCAAGCATGAGCTCATTGTCCTTAACACCACAAGAATTAGACAATACAAAGGCCACAAACCCAGCACCCGTCAGAGTTTGTCATTTTTTAAAGATCTATATAAGGGATTTCTGGTTAAACGGTGCGGTTTGATCCAGAGTTCATTAGGTAGGAACCAAAATCAAACCGTTTACTAAACGGTTCTAGTTTATGAAACCAAAACCATTATATAAACAGTCTTGCTTTCCCAGTTTATAATGGTTTCGGTCGTGGTTAAATTACCAATTTGAGGTAATAGGTTCATAAATGGTTAAATAAAGGTTTTTTTTTATAAACTAAAACTGAACCATTAAATAAATGGTTTACCCATTTTGGTTTAAATGGTTCGTTTATAAACATTTTGATTTGATTTTGACACCCTAGGACTCTAAGCAAACGGCAAGCGGATTTTATCTCCTCCAATTCTGACACCCTCCAATTCCCTCCAATCTTTTACATAAGAGCTGAAATGACCATCCTACCCCACCTTGGACAGTGTGTTCAGGCAGTGGGTAGGTGATCATTTCAGCTATTATATGAGGGATTGGAGGGAATTGGAGGATATCAGAATTGGAGGTGATAATGATCCAACGGCAAGCACCAATGAAGTGCAATGGAACAACTTCCACAAAAAAGGCAACAATGCCATTTCAAGCGAAGAGGAAGGAGGGAGAAAAGAACCCTCTCTGCCAGAGTGCCAGCCTTTTCCAAAAAATTTATACACGTTTGAAAGCAGGTGTGTATCTGCCTTTCCGGCGACAAAGACAGACAGACGGATGAGTAATTAGATTCATGAATGGTCCGTCCCAGGCCCTGTCCAAGTCTAAGTGCCTTCTCATCACCGCAGCCCAATGCGGATCCCTTCTGCGACACTGCGGCACCACCCGCTCCCTCACCAACACCAAGAAACTCCACGCCCACACCATCACTTCCGGCCTCCTCTTCTTCGACCACTCTGCACGCATCCGTTCCAACCTCATTGCTACATATGCCCTCTGTGGAGACGCAACAAATGCGCGTCTTCTATTCGACGATTTACCTCGAAGAAACTCTTTGTTATGGAACGTCATGATCAGGGTCTACTCCCAGAACGGTCTATCAACTCTCGCACTCCACCTGTTTGTCGAAATGCTCTCTTCTGGTCACAATAACCCTGACAACTTCACCTTCCCTTTTGTCCTTAAGGCCTGTGCTGAAATGTCGTTGCTTAACATGGGTATGTCCATCCATTGTCGAGCATTGGCCACTGGGTTTGATTCAGATACTTACGTACAGAATTCTTTACTGACGATGTATATGAATTGTGGCAAAACGGAGATGGCCAGGCGGGTTTTTGACCGAATGAAGGAGCAGACTGTGGTTTCTTGGAACACGATGATAAATGGGTACCTTCGGAATGGGATGGCTGAGGAATCTGTAGCCATTTTTGATTGGATGATTGATGTGGATGAGAAGCCTGATCATGCCACCTTGGTCTCTGTGTTACCTGCTTGTGCTCACTTAAAGGATTTGCAGCGAGGGAGGGGGGTTCATGATTTGCTAGAGGAGAAGGGATTGGGGAATTACATTCCTGTGAAGAACTCGTTACTGGATATGTATGCGAAATGTGGTAGTTTGGTTGAGGCCAGACTTGTCTTTGATGAGATGGGCGAGAGGGATGTGGTGTCATGGACGGCCATGATTGTAGGTTACCTTTCGAATGGTGATGCAACAAGTGCTTTAGCACTTGGACATCGGATGCAACTGGAGGGGGTAAGACCTAATTCGGTAACCTTGGTAGCTCTCCTATCTGCTTCTGCCAGTTTATCGACTCTGAAGCATGGTAAGTGCTTACATGGGTGGGCGATAAGGTGCAGGCTTGAAGCAGATGTTATGGTGGAGACTGCCCTGATTGACATGTACGCAAAGTGTAACCATATGGACCTAAGCTTTCGAGTTTTCATGAAAGCTACAAGAAAAGGAACAGTGCCATGGAATGCCCTTATCACAGGGTATGTTCATAACAGACTTGCAGACAAAGCAATAAAACTTTTCAAACAATTGTTGATGAAAGAAGGGGTCTACCCAGATGGTGCAACCTTGATTAGCCTCCTTCCTGCTTATGCTGATCTGGCTGATCTGCAGCAGGCCAAAAACATACATTGTTACTTAATCAGTTCTGGATTTCATCCAAGTGTTGAAACTGCAACTGGTTTGATTGATATCTACTCAAAGTGCGGAAGCCTTGATTTTGCCCATGAACTCTTCAATAAGATCCCAGAAAAAGCTAAGGACACTGTAGCATGGAGTGCCATCATAGCTGGGTATGGACTGCATGGCGATGGTGGAGCTGCAGTTTCACTTTTTTATCAGATGGTGCAGTCTGAGGTGAAACCTAATGAAGTCACCTTCACATCTGTTTTGCATGCTTGCAGCCATGCAGGGATGGTGGATGAGGGCTTACGTTTGTTCAAATGTATGATTGACGATCACCGAATGAGACCTCGAAATGATCACTACACTTGCATTGTTGATCTTCTTGGCCGTGCAGGTCGACTAGAGGAGGCTTACGAACTGATTAAAATGATGCCATTTGAGCCCAGTCATGCTGTATGGGGTGCTCTATTAGGTGCCTGTGTAATACATGAAGATGCCAAGCTAGGAGAGGTAGCTGCAAAGCAACTTTTTGAGCTAGAGCCAGACAATACAGGAAATTATGTGTTAATGGCCAAGATTTATGCTGCTGCAGGAAGGTGGCAAGATGCAGAAAATATAAGAAGTATGATGAGTGAAATGGGATTAAGAAAAACACCAGCTCACAGCTTGATTGAGGTTAGAAGTGGAATTAACGCATAGTGATGTCTCTTGCTGACTAAAAGTGTTTCCACTGAAAGCCAAAACGCTCCAGTGATGAATCAAGGTGGATTCCTGGATTGGAGAGTGTTGGTAGGACACTAGCTATAGAAGAACAAATTTGACGAGCAACAAAAGATCCACTACCTGTGGACTTAATCTGGTAGGGAAACATTGTGTTTGTTTATGGATCTTTACCATGAACCCATAATATCTTTGTGAGCCATTGGAGCCATGGTACGATGGAGTGATTTTCTTCTTAATGGCACTCAGGAGTTGAGTCCATCCAGGGGTTACTGCCAAGGTGATCGAGGTTGTGACAAGAGGCGGCAAGGCAAACCCAGCAAAGCGAAATTTTTTGCTATAACAAATGAGGTCTCCTTCCAAGGGAAGGACTCAACAGGGCACACATAATCACTGCAGCTGTCCAGATGCAGTTGAGCAGAAAAGAGCTTTGATTCGATTGAACAAAAAATGCACATGTTATTGGACAGTAAGGAAATGGACACCAGACAGTTTTTTCTCTATCTGCTCACTTAACTGAACTGCTAAAGACAGTACAAGTTCTCACTCATCTCCAAGAAAAAATTATGTTTCGTGTCCGTCTCTGTCCAAGGGAAGGACTCCTGATGAACCGCATGTTAGTGACGATGAGCATAAATATTGTTGGCATGTATGAATACAGAGCCCATCTTTAGCTTTTCTGGCATCTTTTTGGTTGCTGTTTCTTGCAGTTCTCTGTCCAACGTTCAGCAAAAGGACACAGAGATACTGCAATTCCATTGCTACAGTAATATGATTATCTCCTCGCTGCTGTTTCCAGTTGACCTCCTAACAGTTGGTATTTAAATTCATTCGTTTGAGGGTGGGCCTTCTTGGTGAGAAAACAAACCTCTTTGAGAAAGCAAGGGTAAGGCTGCTAAGTGCTACATAATGACCCTCCCAGACTCCGTAGTGGCGGGATCCTCGTGCACTAGGTATGTCCTTTTTTTTTTCAAAACACCTACTGCAGGTTCTTGGTCACAATTTCTAAAACCAGTAGCATTTGGTTGAACCTGAAATTTCATTTGATAATCTTTACCTGACAAGGTATTATACCCTTCTATATTTGGGGTAGTGTGCACCCTCCCCCATAGAATTCTTTTTCTCAATATTTTAACCTTTTGAACACTTGTTATGACTTGAGGTTTTTATTTCTAGAATTTATCATTAAACCGTTTAACTTTTGAGATGAGTTCCTTGTTTGGTTGCATAGTGTACGTTAGCACCTCCATGTGTCTATCTCTCTCCTCCCATAATAAGGGATAGATATATCATTTTATAGGAGGAGAGGAGGTGTTAGTGTACGCTACGCAGCCTGGCAGTGTGTTTTTTGGCTGTGAAGCGAACATTTGCACCTCTCTATGTCTATCTCTCCCCTCCCTCCCATGAAATGACATATTTTTGCACCTATTATGGGAAGAGAGAGATAGATATAGGGAGACGTTAGCGTACGCTATGCAGCCGAACATGGAACTCATCCCAAAAGTTATTGTGATTGTGATTTCCTCTATTGGTTTAGCATTTTAGAAAAACTGAGATTTGCTTTTAAATCAATTAGGTTGAGCATTTGGAGAGTATAGTTACCGAAGACAATACTCTCCCTTTTGTTCATTTCAAGAGATCCTTCAAAAGTTGGTTGTCTGAGAAAGCCAAAAAAAAAGAAGAGATAAAATATTTTGTAGCAACTACTTGAATTAATGTATTTTTTCCCACATGATTATTAGTCTCAAGGGATCTATAAATATTGGATGAAGGTATATGAGGACTCTAAACCCAAGTTTGGATTAGTATCAAATTCCTTGAAACTTGGGCTGCCCTATGAGAAGTTTATGCTTAAATTTGAGCTGCAGAGAGATGGGCTTGGACTCAGAGTAATATTAATAATATTAATAATAATAATAATAATAATAATATAAATTAATTAAAAAAGTCATTTCTTCATATCTTGTTTATTTGGAAGTAAAATGACTATTCTTAAGCATATGTTCTTACCCAAAAAAAAAAATGACTATTCTTAAGTGCGTTTGTTTTTAGGATAAAGTTTTTCTCCACCCACAATGAAACTCGGTCCTTGTTTTTATAATCTTTTCTTATGGTACATTGAAACTTTTGCACTTGAAAATTGATAGGTTAGATTCTATATTGCTTCAAATTAATTGCATATTTGAATTAAGGATGAGGGTTGGGCACACTGCTTTCTTTACACAAGCTATAGGCATGCACCGATGGGGAGCATGAGATGGGCTAGGCAAGGGTGCCATTTCACAAGGGGTGGGGAACAACTATTTAATTAGGGGGAAGAGATCGTTGCCTAGTGGCATGGCCCTTGCACCAGTACAGGGGTCAATGAGAGTGTACACGTGGGCATCAATTTAGATGGAATTTTTTATTCCATTGGGGGGAGACAATAATTTTATGTGCTCCTATGTTTAGCTACAGGGACAATGCAACTAGACCGCATTGTTTTTCCCATCTAATTGTTAACATACCCAAAAAAAAATTAACCTACCCAAAGTCCTAAGTTGGAATTGACTTCGTGCTTTAGAGTCATAGTGGTTTTTGAACTAACTTGGATATTGATCGAATACCTAAAATTTTAGACCCATAAACTATAGTTAGTAATTAAGAATTTACCAAAAAAAAAAATTTAAGAATTTACCAATTTTTTTTTTCTTTAATATGTTTATTGATTGTGTGTGTAGATCTGCTTTTCAAATATATTTCCATCCAATATGCTAAGGGGAAAAAATGTAAAAGGAATAATTGCTCAAGGACAAGGTTTTCCTAGGGTTTTGTAGTATGTTTAGAAATACCCTCCCGATACCTATTCCTGCCCTCTCCCACCCCTCGGTGAATGGAATCCCATTCACCTTGGGTGGAGGGAAACTTGGTCCTTGACTTAATGGTATTTGGTTGTTGCCCATTACAAAATGGAGGAATTTGGCTAAAGTCCATCTAATGTAAACCATATGACCTTGTTGGTGACTGTAAAACCCCATCTTGATTAGGCTTGGTATTCCCTTTATTGATTTATGTTTCTTCTCATTCCATATTCCCTTACAAATTAAAAGAAAAATCATCACTGAAAATAGTGTTGTCTAGAGTGTTTCACATCTACCTGTATTATTTCTTTCTTTCCACTTCTTCTTTGATTGATAGAGAAGGGATTGAAAAGATACATTTCAGGTAGATCATTTATCCTTCCACCTCTCTTTTCCTTCTTTCATTCTCTCACTCAATTCACAACTGACTAAAATCATATTCTAGAAACAATCAGCAATTGACTTTGGAATTAAGTTTGAATTAATATTTTTTAGTTTCACAAGATATTTGACCTTTTTTGTTTTTAAGGTAAACTTAGACCTAACATTTAAGCCGGACCAACAACACCCATCAAACAATAATTTATTAAGATCTCTCATTTGTGTTCTCCTTTTTGATAACAGATGGAGACACAAAGAGAGAATAATAATGAAGGGATCCCAATAATAAAATGTGATAAAACCTATCCAACTAAAATGCAAAGTACCTCAATGACCATATACCTCTCTTATTTACCAATATCTACTAGAAATTAACTAAATTTAGGAGACACTACTCCCTCCCCATATCAATTATTATCTCACAAACCCAATAGTCAAAGACTCCCTCCCTCTCTCTCCCCAAAATTCTCTATATGGGCGAGGGATCCCAGGCTAGAACACAAAATGCTAAGCACCCATTCACATTTAACAGTTTTAATTACCATTTCTCTTGGATTTAAATCATAAAAATTATAAATTTACTTGCTTAAATTAGAAAGAAAAGTATAAATATTAGTAACAAAATAAGATCCTTCTCTTCTCTCTAATTAAGAAAATAGAACAACAGGAGAAGGGAGGGTATCCCAAAAAAAAAAAAAAAAAAAAAACCCATCTCTCTCATCTCTAGTTTTCTGTTTCTCTATGGGAGAGAAAGAAGGACCCAGTTGGACTTTTTCGTCGAATCTTCATTCTTGAACTCATAATCGACCCAAAAGCTCCAAATGCCGGATTCAGAAGGACCCAAGAAGCCCAACTGGAGAAAGGCCAAGAAGAGATCTCAATCTCTTTTGCAATTTTCGTCGATCTGCTGCTATAGAACTATTGGATCTGATGGTGATTTTTGTGGTATTTACCGACCGTTTCCTGAACTGGGTTGCTTCTTATAGGGTTGTTCTTGCCCTGACGACGACGAGGAGGCAGAGACGACGATGCAGCTTCATTTCTCCCCTAGCATGAAAAGTATCACGATCTCGAGCAGCAATGGGTTTCTTGACTTAATGAAGATCAAGGTCGCAGCTCGCCACGTCTCTTATCGGACCCTCTTCCACACGATCCTCATCCTTGCCTTCCTGCTGCCCTTCGTCTTCATTCTCACCGCTGTCGTCACCCTCGAAGGTGTCAACAAGTGCTCCTCCCTCGGTAATGTCTGATTTATGAGTTGTGACTCACTTTTTGCTTTCATGCTTTATCTCTCTTTCTTATGGATGTAAATTGTCTGAGAGAGGTATCTATGGCTAGAGAGGTATCTATCTAGCCATACTTTGGATTCTCTCTTTTCGCCACGATTGGCCGGATTGGGATAGTACTTTTTTGTTTCCTTTGAGGTGTGTAGCTGTTTGGGTATTTGAACGATCACAAAGAGACAACAAGGGACTATTGCGGGTATTTTCAGATTCGATTGGATTGAATTGAAACTGGATTTCATCACTTCTGATTTTTGGCTGGGTTACCTTTCCTTTTCGCCATTCCTTTTTGTTCTATCTGGTTAATTCGTTTTGATTGGTTGTATTTGAATTTGAGTCTTTTCAGCTGTAACACATTGTCTACAGCTATGACAAATAAATGTATTCTTTTACAGGTTTCGGACTCCCCTCCTTATATATTCTTGAAATCCCTCCTTATATATTCTTGACTCCCCTCCTACGACGGTTCTGTAAATATTTTCTCTCCTCTTTTCTTATCTGTAATTGGCTGTAGTCGTTTCCAATTATATTTTTCTTCAGTCAAGTTTCCATTTTTCTTTTGGTTTTCTGGCTGAGATTGATTTGAGTCTCAGTTCCTATGGTATTGGATGTATTCTTGTTTCATATTTCAATACAGATTGGATTAGGGATGAACTGTTTGATTCAGTACCTTTAAAATGTTGTTTTCCATTTGAGCCTCAAAGATGTTTGTTTCCCAGATTTTCCTATTTGATTTTTTCTCCCTCTTCTATTTTCCCTGGAATTTGGTCTATTGAATCAAGATATTAATTTGAGATTTTGTACCTCTTTTGTTACAAAGTCTAGCTCAACACTTGGTTTTAGCATGAAAATGGACCAAAAGCTGCAATGGAGCCGGTTCCACCTTGCTCGAGTCCTCTGAAACACTTGTATAACTTGGGTGGTTTAATTTTTGTACCCTTAGGACCATTGCATCACCTTTAATCCCTAATGAGTTGACCAATTTTTTAACCTTAGACATTTCATTTTCTTGGATCTCTATTTTTATTTTGGACCCATTAATTTTTTTTAAAAAAATCTTCTCTTGCTTACTGAATTCCAGTCAATTATTAGTATTCTCCTGCATTTGTTTCCTTTCTTTTGTTGGATTGTTGTCTCTATGTTATTTGGTATCATTAGTTGCTTTGAAAAGATTTGCTTTGGTGGAGTTTCTTGTAACATAAATCATTTTGATGGGTCTGGAAAAACTTGAGTTCACTGTAAAGGTTGTCAATTTCTAGAGCCTTTTTGATGAATATCATTCAGTGCTTTACTTAGCTGGTTCCATGATGCTATATCACCCTTTAATTTTGTAATTCTGTGCTTCAGATTGTTTGGGAAGACGATGGGGACCGAGGTTCCTTGGTAGGGCTGATGATTCAACGGTAAAAATCTGCTTCTCATTATGGTTGTTTGATCAGTGATCAGTTCATATTTGTTGATTTGGTAAAGTGGATTTTATCCTCTTTTTGGTGAATGAACTATTTATTCATATTGTTATTTTAATGTGAATCCTTGGATGGTGATATGCAGAAGTTAGTAAAAGGTTTATATAAGATCTTCAACCATGTCAAAGCTGAGCAGATCCCAGCTGACATGAAGCTGCCGGAATCGTTCAGTCAACTTGTTTCTGAAATGAAGAATTCCCATTATGATGCTAAGACTTTCGCTATGAAGCTAAAGGCAATGGTATGTTGTTAATTTACCAAAATCTCTTTTTTAAAAATTAGGTTATTGATGAAATGGTTTCCTGTGTCAATTTCTAACCTGAAGAGCCAATGCCAATCATTTAGTTAGAAAACCAGCCTGAAAGGTTGTCTTTTTCTTTCTTTCTTATGTTGTTGAAACATTGTCAATATTGTCAATATTGGGTAGGATTGGAAGAAGAAACGTCATTCTTAATAGCAATGCATGAGCACAACCTTTTCAGTGGGGCTCTGCAGTTCTCATCAGACCCAAACATCTTATTTTGAGAACTAACAAGGGAAAGAAGACTAAGGTGAATAAAGATAAGGAGATGAAGAATCTCTCTCTCTCTCTCTCTGAGGACATTGGAATATGATTTTTATAGCTGGCTGCTTGCAGATTTGTATTTCCAATTGTTTCTCAAGGGCATTCATCTTCAATTTTCATGTAGTTTTTCCTAAATTGTATTTTATTGATGCTCTTCGGTAGACTATAAGAAAGGTGGCTGTAAAGTTACTTTTGCAGATTTTTTACAGGCTAACAAGAGCTCCATGTAAAAACTGAAAGAACCAGTGAATTGGTTCGGATTGCATTTGTTTGCACTGTTGACAATCTTTTAGCTTGATAACTGCGAGCTTGGTCTGCACTAAAATAGCTCAGTAATAGCTGGTTTACTTTTGGATGTTGAAGTTATTAGGATAGCCTGCAGCTGCACATAAATTGCACAGAATGAGCCTG
Source organism: Telopea speciosissima (assembly GCF_018873765.1). NCBI lineage: Eukaryota > Viridiplantae > Streptophyta > Magnoliopsida > Proteales > Proteaceae > Telopea > Telopea speciosissima. Next base: position 13,508,143 of record NC_057918.1, on the reverse strand, counting down.
ATAATCCTCAATGCTTTCTAGGAAGCTCTGTGTTGCTTTTGACACATGTTATCTTTTGATTCGTAATTTTAAGAGGGTCTTATTTATTATGTTTGTTAGTATAGCAATTCATGACACAAGAATATAAGGAGAGTTCACATATCCGAGGAGGATTAGAAATATTTCTTCTTATTCCTTACTAAATGACAAGGAAATGATAGGTTGGCACCCCACATCTGTTTAGATACATGCCATATGGAAATCGATGTATTGTTACTGAAGCAGTATACTGCTGTGTGACCATAGAGATGTCTGCCATCTTGTCTCTGTTATTGACTAATCCTTTGGGTCAAACGCACGAGCGGGAACCTCCACTTTAAATCAAGAAAACTTAATGTGTGTGTGAAATATATATATATATATATATATATATATTGAGATTTTCTATAGTCAGCTTTTCCCTCAGCCAGCTTCCAAGTCTCAGCAGGCAACTCAAAATGCCATTGCTTCTATCACTATTCATTCGGGACATGGAAACACTCTTTATACAAAGCAAATATAATACTGCTTACCGTGCTTTGCTACCGTCATGGTGTAACCGGCAGCTCGCCCTACTTCAGTGCCAAAGGCTTGGAACTCGGTAGAGTAGGTCTGTTTCCCTTAAGGGTTTTCGATAGGGATCGACCATGATATGGGCTTACAAAACATTTAGAAGCAGAGGGGCGGTGGAGGCAAACCTTATACGACTCATTTGCAAGAGACTGAGAGAGAGTGCTCTACGATCAGCTCAGCTGTTGCTTCTTTGGTCGTAGATCAGTTAGGGTGCGGAAGGATTTGATTGCTTGTTCTGTCGCGAACCTTACTCGAGTAGGGGCTCATCCCTTTATATTTTGGTATTGCTGCATAAGTGGTGGAACTAGGATACTGATGCTTTCTCTTTGCTCCAAGAAGTAGCAAGGAGATTCTATTTATTAGTCCACCTTTCATCTCTTCTATTTCTACCACACATTCTTTGTTCCTTGTTCTGTTCTGTTCTGTTTCTTGTCTTCTCTGTAATAAACCCCCCAAAAGTAAATATTTACATGACCAAACCCTAAATATTTAATGAGCAAATCCGTACACTATGTGTAGACTTTCTTGTGTTTTTACCCCCCCCCCAAAAAAAAAGGAAAAATAATGGGCACACAACTGAAAAAGTAAGTAAAAAATATACTTCCCCACCCTCCCCCCCAAAAAAAAAAAAATTTACAATGAGCAAACAATGTGGATTTTTTAAAGCATGGTGCAATATTTATAATTGCTGGTATGATATCCCTATGTGGCTGTGTAGCCATGCTGAGACGTTATGGTCCAGAATCTGTCAAGTGGCATCTTAGGAGGAGAACTAGAATAAGAGGAAAAGTCCAATACATGGTAGCCACATGATTTAGCATGTAAGTAATTGATGCAGATAAATAACTTAAATGGGTTAATTTATTTGAAATAATCTTTGGGTTGGGTTATGTATGTGCTGAGCCTTTAGTCTAATGGGTTTTTCTTTGTAATGGGCAACTTTAATCCGCCTTTCCAGGGGGTGTGGTGGTCATTTTGCGTGTCCCTGTGTCTGGGCGCAGGGGCAGCGCACCGCACGCCCCCAAGTAGCATTCTTTCTCCCTTTTAGGTTACCTTATTAGTTAAGGATTGAGTTTGGCCTTTCTTTTTTAGTGTTTGAGTCTGTTTTTGACTTTTTTTATTTAAGTTTGTAAGGGAGGCCAGCATTGTATGTGGATTTGATTAATGAAAAGCTTTTGCTGCTCTTCTCTTGATGCTGTGAAGAAATCTTTTGTGTTTGATCAAGAGAACCCTTGTGTGTGATCAAGGTAGATTGGTGATTGATCCAATCGAGCACCTTTCATTGTGAAGCCCGGATGGATTGTTCTATTGCTCACGTTCTTGTGCTGCTATTCTTATACTGGTTTATTGAATCTATATTCTAAATTTCTACCATTAACAAGTAAGTTCAGAGCTTGAATTTTTCTGCAAATTCTTTTTCTACCTAGAATTACATGTTACATGTTTTTTGAGCTTAAGCAATCCAGTCATTAGATTCCTTCAAGATTTTGACCATATGTTCAGGAACTCTAATGGTGAACTCAATATGATTTGACCTAATTCTGACCATCTGATTTTGAAATATTTCTGTTTTTCCCATTCTGCCCCTACCCTCCATTGTAGCTACTGTTTTAACCTTTCTTGTTAAATCGATTTTGAGATTTAAGCTACTGCTTATGTCATATGCTGTTGAATCGATTGGCCACTACAAACCTTAATTTCTGAATTCTGACTTGGTAAATTTACTGTTTTAACCCGTACTTCGGTTATTGTTTGTTTTCTCTTCAATATACTGATTTTCAAATCTGTTTTAATCATTAGTTCATAATAGATCTCAGTATGAATCGATTACCCTTTTTTCTATTATTGTTTGCTGATTTATTACCTAAATACCCTTCTCCTAGCTCTACTAGGATTCTCCCATATAGCTTGAATTATTCTTTGATTTAAAATTTAGACACTTCCCTTTTTATCTTACAGGTTTGTGCTTACAAAATATACCACACTTTTGGATCCCATGTTTTATTAAAACTTGTATTATTGATTAATATATACCTTTATACGTGAACTATTCCTCTACTAATTTTGTCATATGAAAATTGTTAACTATGGTGTCTGAACGGACCGAACCTGCCCTTTTAGAGGGTGGACCTTGGTACAATGGTAAAGTTGCTCCATTAAGGCCAAGTGATCACGGGTTCTAGTCAGAAAACAGCCTCTCTGCGAAGTGGGGGTAAGGCCACGTACATTATGACCACTCTCTGAACTTAAATTTGTCTCTTCGACAGGGACATCTAATCCTCCTTGTGCACTCCAATAAACCCTATCCCAGCCGCCCATTCTCTTCAACAGAGACATCTAATCCTCCTTGTGCACTATAATAAACCCTAGCCCAGCAACCCAACCCTGTAGATCCTGCATTAATTTGTAAATCAGTGACAAGGCTGTGATTTTAGCTGTCTCAGCTTATGGATATTCAGTTTCACACTCAATAAACCTAGCTTTGCGTCATATAGATCTCTAATCATGAGGCACGAGGCATGAGGCCTTATTTATTTCTCTAAGTTACTTCTTATAGTCATTAATCAAACTCAAAATAAGATTGTTAACTGTAGGAATCATCCTTTTACATTGCAATACTTATTTAGTGCACCTTATAATAAACCCTAGCCCAACAGCCCAACCCTGTAGATCCTGCATTAATTTGTAAATCAGTGACAAGGCTGTGATTTTAGCTGTCTCAGCTTATGGATATTCAGTTTCACACTCAATAAACCTAGCTTTGTATCATATAGATCTCTAATCATGAGGCACGAGACATGAGGACTTATTTATTTCTCTAAGTTACATCTTATAGTCATTAATCAAACTCAAAACAAGATTGTTAACTGTAGGAATCATCCTTTTACATTTCATTACTTATTCAGTGCACTTTTTCTGACAATTCTGTGCACTCTATTTCCGGACCCTTAATGCCTAGGGCTCAAAAATTTCTCACAATTATTTGCATGCTCAGTGCTTCTCTTGCATCGTTTAGTCCGGTTAGCTGTGGAAATTTTATATTTGCTCACTCGCCCGTGTCTGTTTATTATCAATCTAATGCAGTTCTGTTGATAAATTTAATTATAAAGGACTTCAGGATTTGCTGATAAAATTCGTTATAAATGAGTTCAGATATTTTCAACTTGGCTTGAATATCGTGTTTTTACCCTGATATTCATTTCAGTAAGGTGGCTAGAAATTTCATACATTTCTTCATTAATGAAATATTTCCTTTTCTGCAAAAAGGGCACAATTTGGCATAAGTATTCATGGGATTTATTTGTTTATATGCTGAACCACCACTGGTGAAATGGGCTCAATCATGACCCAAATATATCTTGTATTGGGAATTTGGGATTACATGATTCCTCTTTTAATGGTCCTCATCTGTGAAACAATATTAGTATCACCTTACTTTCCCTTACTGACATGGGTCTGTTGTGCAATTTGCTGGTGTCTTTTATTTAATAAATATCATTTTGGACAAATGAGAATAAAACATCATTGGACTGGAACAGCTTATATAATGAGTAAATCAATGGTTCTTAAATTACTTGGCGTACACATTCTGAAGCTCCCATCCTCCATCCTATGGTTCTTAAAAGCTTTTTGAACTTGGTTCCCCTACCCCTTAAATTTTCTTTTAATTGATTTTCATGCTTTAACTCGTTTTTGTGCATGTGTATGCATATAGATATATGTGTATCAAAAAAAAAGTATGCATATAGATATATTGATAGATCAAGCAGTTAGGTGTTCAAATAAAAATGCTTCCCCCTCCCGACATTACCTTTTTTATTTTTATGACATTTTCCCCCTGTTTTCTTTTTGAGGTTTCAACTGAAGAAAGTCATTTATGCAGATGGAGAAATTTGACAGGGAGATTAGGGAATCCAAGTTTGCAGAGCTCATGAACAAGCATTTTGCAGCAACCTCCATTCCAAAGGGCCTCCATTGTCTCTCTTTGCGTTTGACTGATGAGTACTCCTCCAATGCTCATGCACGGAAACAGTTGCCATCTCCAGAATTACTTCCTTTGCTTTCTGACAATTCTTACCACCACTTTGTCCTAGCGACTGACAATATCCTTGCAGCTTCTGTTGTAGTCACTTCCGCTGTCAAAACCTCTCTAAAACCTGAGAAGATTGTCTTCCATGTCATCACTGACAAGAAGACGTATGCGGGTATGCACTCATGGTTTGCACTCAACCCTCTTCCCCCAGCAATTGTTGAGGTGAGAGGTGTTCACCAATTTGACTGGTTAACAAGAGAAAATGTACCTGTGCTTGAAGCTATTGAGAACCAGCATGGTATCAGGGACTATTACCATGGAAATCATGTTGCTGGGGCCAACCTTAGTGAGACTACTCTTCGATCATTTGCATCCATATTACAAGCCAGAAGCCCAAAATACATTTTATTACTCAACCATATCCGCATATACCTCCCAGAGGTAATTGCTTGTTCTGTGAGCCTTTTTTTTCTTTCATTATGGAGACTTGAAACCTATGAGAATGAATGTTGAAAATTTATATCTTGAAGTGACATAGAAGAAGTTGAAATTGCTTAAGTAATATGTCTCAGTTTGTGTTCTGATTTATTGTTGATGAGAAACTCCATGAATTTAGGGATCTATTAAGTATTGCTAGCAAACAATGAAAACTCAAAGAAAAAATCAGGAGGAAAAAATGGTACCAATAAGTAAAGAATAAAAAAAATTTGTGAAGAACATTGAAGGCATAGAAGCAGGTTGTGTTGGGAGATTTTAGTGGAAGGAAAGGAATAATGATACCTCTCTCTCTTCCCCCTCCCTACCAAAAAAAAATAAAAATGGAGGGATTGTTGGGTTCCTTGCAAAGTATTTAGCTGTTGATCTTCTTGGTACCCGTCCCAAATACTTATAAATGTTTGTAGCATGTGGGATTATAGTGTTAGTTTTCATGTCATTGTGTGTTGTTTAGATATGAGTGCTTCTTGAGCATCCTACTAATCATTTTTTGGTATATTGTGAACAGCTGTTTCCAAACCTTGACAAGATGGTCTTTTTAGATGATGATGTGGTAATTCAGCGTGATCTGTCAGCGTTGTGGGAGATTGACCTCAAGGGCAAGGTTAATGGGGCAGTAGAAACCTGCAAAGGTGAAGATGAGTGGGTGATGTCTAAGCATTTCAAGAACTACTTCAATTTTTCTCACCCTCTAATAGCAAAGAGTTTAAATCCTGACGAATGTGCATGGGCATACGGTGTGAACATTTTTGATTTACGTGCTTGGAGGAAGACAGATATCAGAGATGCATATCATTATTGGTTGAAGGAGGTAAATTTCAAATGCCTGTAAACTATTGCATGCTATACTTTTTACTTGCTGGGAGGTTAGGGTTGGGAGGATGGGGTTCAGTGGGAAGGGTTTTTAATGAACATCTAAGCATGATCAAATTGATAAAATGAGACATTTTCCTTGCCAATTTGGATTGGTCATGAGGTGTGCTGGCACATTTGGTAGGATAATATCTTTTATTTTCTCAAAAAATATTCAGGTTTCATCTGTTATTGGATCTCGGTCAATTAAGTGATGGACTTGAGACCTTGCACTTAGCTCTCACACCCTGGCAAACCTTGGTCTATTAGCTGAGTTTGGATTCATATGATATTGTTTGGGTTCTTTATTCAAGACCTTCTTAGGTTCAATTATTGGGATGATATGATTAAACAATTTCTGTTTCTTAAAATGGTGGTATTGATTTTTGGTGCAGAATCTGAAGTCAAACTTGACCCTGTGGAAGCTTGGCACGCTACCTCCTGCTCTAATCGCATTCAAAGACCATGTTCACCCAATTGATCCCTCCTGGCACTTGCTTGGTTTGGGTTATCAGAGTAAGACCAACATTGAGAGTGTGAAGACGGCAGCAGTGATTCACTACAACGGCCAGTCTAAGCCATGGCTAGAGATTGGCTTTGAGCATCTCCGGCCTTTTTGGACCAAGTACGTTAATTACTCTAACGTCTTTGTGAGGAACTGCCATATCTTGGAGTCATAGGTGAGATGGACAAGTGGCTAACAGAAAGTGAGAGATGGGACAGAGATTTAACTGGGATAAGTTCCCGTAAGTTTTGCAGTGCGATATTTTGATGACATCCAATTGAGGAAAACAAGAGATTTGACCGTGTGGGTAATGCTGTCGGATTCAAATACTCTTCTGCCATGCCTCCCACATTTACAGAAGAGGACCTGCGTTACTCGTGGGCACCGGAGACATTCTTTCATTCTGCAATATAGCAATCAATGCTTTAATTTTTTGGCAGGAAAAGGGGAGTTTTCCTTTTCCCTGACCTTCCAAGTGGTATCTAGCATTATCTTGTCTATTAGTCGGGTGTTGGAAGGAGCTAGTAAGGATATTCATACGTATGGCCAGACCTGCTGATTTGGATGCCTGAGCAATCATGCAGATGGATGCGATAAACTGCTTTAGACAAGTTCTTTTATAATCCAACCCCAAGATATCCTTTTTTTTTGTGGGGGGGGGGGGGGAGGGGTGTAGTTTCCTGTTCCCATCTCCTTTTTTCTTTTACTTTTTTTTTGCCTTCTTGATTGGGTCTTAACCCCCATTTTTGTTTTCTTTTGTATTCATTATGTTGATTATAGGTAGTGGGTAATGGAGATTGCTGTGTTATGGATCCCATTTCATTGGGGGAACTTTTCTTAGGCTATTTGTTACGAACGATTCATGAGAATATTGAAATTGTGCAGATAATTCTTTTTTTGGCATCTCTGTCTCTCTCTCTCTCCCCCCCACCCCTCCAAAGGGTTGCAGTCCACTTGAGCTGAACTGTCTTTGTGGAAGACCTTTGGTGTGTGAATGTGTCAGCTGGCTCGCCGAAAGCCTGGTTCAGTGGTTTTGATCTTTGATTGTCTGTTACCTGAGCCACATGCCCAACTTGGGAGTGATTTCAATCAATGATATACACAGCACACAAAGCAGGTTGAGGAATGTATACAATGCCAAGAAGGATGGCATAATCTTGTCTACCACGTAAAGAGTCACACTACCCATGCATGAGGCACCTTGTAATGCTATGATAACAAACTTCTTTGGCAATGCTGCTTTTTATTCAAAGAAGAATGTAGGATTGGTGGCATGGCTAATCAAATCTATGAAGGGTTCTGTTGGAGCGCACCATCATTCCAGGAACTAGAGACAGTTGCCATAGCATCAGCTCTAAAAGATCCAAAGCAGCTGCTACTGTACATGTAGGATAAAAATGAAGATGAAGGATCCTGATCTTGGTCTCTCTTTGATATTAATGTATTGTAATATTGTGTTTTCAAGTCGGACAGCAAATTTAGAAGCTCATGACCAAGCAAAGAGGTTACTCAATGTTAGGTCATGTGTTGATCTTTATCATCCTACCCATCTATGTACCATGGATATCTTTGTCCTTGTTCACAAAAAAGTAAAGGGGAAGGATTCTCCACCATGTGTGTGTTGGAGGGGGGGGGGGAATCTCCCACGACACACCAATGACAACATGAGGAATACTATTTTTACATGGGCCCATAAGGTCAGGTAAGAGAGAAAACAATAAAGAAAAAACATGTGAAGGACAATAATACACTGGTGTAGCATCATCAGGGGTGGGATTTCTGCATTTTTCCCTAAAAAATATATTAGAAAAAAGTTTATAGTTTGGGAGTGTGGCTCCTACGCCGGCCTTGTGTCTGTCTCTCTCCTCTTCTATGTAAAAGGACCTCCCTGCCCACCATAGATTGAACCAAAAAGGGAGACACAGGCATAGGAGCCATGCTGATGGGATTGAAACCTGGATTGTGGGTAATCAGGGTTATGTTGCCCATTCAATGGATGGTTTAACTAGATCATCTCCTCATATGGTTCACATGGTTCTAAATGGTGGATCAAGTTTACCAAAAAAAAATGGTGGATCAACAAATTTGGTTTCTAATCTCAATCATATTAAGGCTAATTTAAGGATTGGACTAGATGACACACCATGCAGAATATACTCGAAGGCGACAGACTAGAGCTTGGGTGTACACTATGTTATAAGTCATGATTCATGAAGCTAAGTAGAAGATGTAGATAATGATATTATTATTGTGATCAAGAAGAGATGTTAATTACATTATTAAATTTTTTTTTAAAAATGAAAGAAGTTGGTGTTTGTTGAAGGTGTCAAGCAAACCTAATTAGTAAGATAGTGACCATTTTGAACTTTTAAACAAGAAAGAAGCTTATCTTGCTTAAGCAATTTACCAAATTGCAATGGCAACAAAAAGTAGAAAACCCAAGTGATTGGCCATTTGACAGGTTTTTCTATATTTTCTTTATGATTATCTTATCAGAAAACTATTAAATTACTCCATTATATATTATAACACTACTTGGTTAGAAAGTAATCACTCTGATTACTTTGATTCAACCTACACTTTTTTGAAGTCTTTACATTCTTTAATGATTTCTTAATCCAACTATTAATATTAGATTAGTTATCTTCCAAAGCCAATGGAAGAAAGAAACTGAATGGTTCTTTGTCCATCCCAAGCAACCCATGATAGATGGGAGGCCTTAAAAAATCACTAGGTAAATCTTCCTTTGTCAACAATTCAATGCTGGAACACCTGATTAGTTATCTTTTCTCCCATAAGAGACCCAATGGATCATAGTATAATCTCATCATCAGCACCTTCAAATGGGCAGAATGGCATCTTGGTGGGCCACCCAAGCTGTTATTGATGGGGCAATTCAAGCAATTCTGATTCTTGATTAGTGGAGAGGATGGTGGTGTATAAACAAATATATATTTGTGAATCCGGAGTAAGATTGATCATAGATACTTGGACGAATTTAGAGAGAGGTATAGGGGTTAAGTACTAGGATCTGTAAGCATTCTGTGTGAATTGTGGAAGATGGCATAGGGAGAAGAGAATGGGAGAACTTTATTTTCCATAAGAAGCAATTAGGAACTGTTCCATAGTCATAGGAGATTAGAAGGGAAAGGGCTAGATGGATTCATTGACCACAGATTTCGTTTACTTTGAAAATCCCGATACGAGATATCGCCTCGTCTCTGGGGATTTTATTCATCTCTTCTGACTCCAATAAAAGCGTCGTCTTCTTCTGCTTAGATTTCTGAACCAGAATTAAAAAAAAAAAAAAAAAAAAACAAAAATTAGAAAGAATAAACAATAAGGGATCATCAGTTTCAGACGCCAAGTAAGACAACCCATCGACGTTTTCATTCTCTATCTTGGTTTTCGATTTGTCTTCCGTTATACCCAGTTGGGATTTTGCTAGGTTTACAGTTTCTCTTAAAACCCAGTTGATGAATTGGGTCTGTCTCTCTTTGCTCAATTTGAGTGTAAGCCAGCTTAAGGTTCATTTTTTTTATTCTTTTTTTCATTTCAGAATTAGGAATAACCAACTGAGATCTCAGGGTAATTATCTTCTGATAGATTTGTAAAGAGTGAAGATAAAATTCAGATATCTCAGCGGGATCTGAACTTTACAAAAACCCAATTGGGTTGGTCTATCGATTTGTTATTTTTTAAGAGCCAAGGGAAGATCGTGGGTACTTTTCTTCACAAGAGCTGTGAAATCTCCGGAGATGTCTGGGGCACAGGATCGATTAGAGATCAAGTTCCGGTTGACTGATGGCTCAGATATCGGTCCCAAGAGCTTCCCTGCCGCCACCAGTATCGTCACCCTCAAGGAAACTATAATTGCTCAATGGCCAAAAGGTTAGTTTTTATTGTTTCTTTGTTTATTTGACTGCTATAATGGGTTTGTTTCATCCCTTCTGGAAATGATATCTGCCAGGTTCATGCGACAAAAGATTTCCCTCTTGTTGGATTCTGTTCAATAAAAATAAAAAAAAATTGGTATGATTTATTGATTTAATCAGAATCTGTATTTATGATGTACTCATGTTTACGTAAATGTATTTCTATTTCATAGCAAGTTAGGTTGACTGGTATTTTAATTAATTGAAATTCAAGGAAATCAAGGAATGTCTTAAATGGATTGAATTATATCAGCTGGATGAAGATGGTTGTATGTCTGTAATCTAATCACTTATCCTAGCTCTTTATCATGAAAAGCGGGTTTTTATCGATAACCTATTGGGGCCGATTCCCTTCCTCTAAACGGTTAACTGATTTTCCATGTTATAGAGCCTAGCGCTCTGTCCACAAAATCTTGAAGTGTATTAATGGCTTTCCCTGCATTTAAGAGCAAGACTATCAAATTGAGTCAGCCAAGAGAGTGTCCATGTAGGGATTGATTTTGAATTACCCTGTTTGTTTCTAGGTTTTTGGGCCCCTTGGAATTGAGCTTTATTGTGTTTTTGTTTTCTCTTCAAAGCAAAGTTATTCTAGGAATCAGTACAAAGTAAAATAATAGCAGCCCACTTAGGCAATTAAGGCATTCTTGTTACTCCAATTGTGGAGGGGTCTAAGATTCTTTCACAAATGTTCTCAACCAGGTGGTCCTCTAGATGCTTTTAGGGAATTGGTGTAGATGGTCCTAAAATTCTTATGCATCACGATCTATGGATTACTATACTGTCCTCATTAGGCTGGGGAGGAGATGATGTGAAAATGGGTTTCAAATAAAAGTGCCATAACATTGCTGTGGAGAAATAGTTTAATTTCCAATCGGCTCAAAAAATAACAGAATCCATTTGAGATGTTCATTTAGCTCACAACTTTTAAATATGATGAGTAGTGAGGAACCTCATTTACTGAAACAGGACCACCGGTAGATGGAGATAAACTAGTCTCAGCAATTCAAACCATATTTGCATTAGTAACCCTTTTCAGCCTTTGCTCCCTGTGTTCCAATTTTATCAGTACTGGGGATTGGTACCGGAACGTTTCTGGTACATTTCTGAGACATTTCCTTGAACTGGTGCCAATGGCAGTTGGGACAGTATCTATCTATAGTTCTATACTTAGTGGGCCAAGTGGAAGCAATCAACAGGCTATTCATTAGTTTCTGAAATTCCAAGGGAACACAGTGCTTACTCTCTTTAAGCCCTAGTTCAACGATCAATAGTAGTTTCCAACCTAAGTTACCGGTGGAAAGGCTACTTCAAAGCCCTAACTCACTAATTGGTTTAGAAACTGCAGGAGCAGCTTTCCCATCCCTAGTAGTATAGTATCCGCTGGAGTATTAAACTAAATTCCTTTAAGGGTAAAATCTGAATGCCTCTGGTGAGTGTGGTCATTTATATTAACCGATTTAGTGTTCCTACTGAAAATATAGCATGGAGCACTTAGGTTTTTTGTTGGTAAAATCCTGTCTATATTTGGACTTTGGAGTAGAGTTTTGGATCCTAAATACTTCGTCATTTTACAGTATTCATCTATAGCCATCTTTAAAAAATGTAACCAAAATTAAGAAACATATCCTTTTTTTCCCTATAATGGAATCCTAATAAGAAACAGATCCTTTTTCCCCCCTTTAACGGTATCCTAATAGAGGGTGGGTCTTGGTGCAACGGTAAAGGTTGCGCCATTGTGACCAAGTGGTCATGGGTTCGAGTCTGGAAACAACCTCTCTGTGAAAGCAGGGGTAAGGCTGCGTACATTATGACCCTCCCCAGACCCCGCAGTGGCGGGAGCCTCGTGTACTGGGTGCGCCCACTTAACGGTATCCTAATAAGAAACATATCCCTTTTTTTATCCTTGGATGGTATTCTATCCTTTTGGGCTTTTAGTTTAACTATCTTATAAATTAAATGGAAGAAGGGCATGCAGTAAGGAGTCCTTGTAAAACTATGCTTAAGCTGGTATTAGTTCATTCCATACAAGAAATACTGCCTTATATTTGCAAAGCATTCAATTTTCAGGTCCCACCAACAAAAATTCAGAACCCTAGTAAATGAGTTTGGAACTTTTATAATACATTGCTTTGTCGCTCAGTCCCCTTCAATGGCAGAAGGCCATCCATTCTGCCGTCGAAGGGGACTGGGCGACAGAGCAATGTGTTATAATAAAGGACCTAATGAGTAACAAATACATATCTATATTTTCCATCTTTGTGTATCAACATATTTCCTAATTCATTATTGAATATCCCAACTGTACGCATACATACTACCAATAATGAACCAGGTAGCTTACCAAACTAAATTGCCCCTGAAACTTGATTTAAGTGGTTGTACCCCAATCGGCACCATTATTGGTACCAGTTCTTGGAAATTATGGTTAAAATTACCCTGCTTTTAATATTTAATTTTCCATTTCTGTTTTCTGTTGCTTGCATTGCATTATAATACTTTTGAATTACCAATTTGTTTTTACTGTCTTGAGCTTTTGAATTCATTAGTTTTTCAAACGTCGTACGGTTTACTCAGATTTCCAATGGGTATCTGTTTGGCCAGAGAAAGAAAATGGTCCAAGGACAGTGAAAGATGTCAAGATAATTAGTGCTGGAAGGATTTTGGAGAACAACAGAACTGTAGGAGAATGCAGGAGCCCCTTATGTGATGTTCCTGGGGGCGTTACAACCATGCATGTTGTTGTTCAACCACCTTCCTCAGAGAAAGGTATGGGCATACTTTGAGAAGATCTGATACTTATCTAAAAAAGAACATATTATGCTCCCTCACCCTTTGCTTTGTAGAATCCTATTGATTTCATTGACCCATACTATTCAAGAACTGGACTACAAGGATAACATGCGAGAGCAGGGTTGACTGAGCATATACATCAATTAATGAATAGATTTTGGTCCCTTATCTTGGCTGCCTAAGATTTATCTCAGAGAGTCTAACATTCCATCATCTTTAAATGCTTGTTTTTAATGTTTGTATTACTAAGCTTGCTTGTTTATAATTGACAGAAAAGAAATCAGACCAATTGAAGCAGAACAAGTGTGTCTGTGCTATTCTATAACTTGCATGTTTGAGTGGAAAGGTACACTACCAGCCACACCCCCCCCCCCCTCTCAGCCTCTGTGGATCTCTTGCAACTCTTTAATACTAATTAATATTCTTGATTTCCTTTTAGGATAGAGTATTGAAGCTGGTTTAAGGATTGAAATTGTGGAACACAAGGTTGGCGGTTGGTGGGAATGCACATCTCGTCGTGGATCAAATTCTTAAACAGGTCTATGGCTTCTTGATGAAGCTGTTGCTTTTGTGTGCATGTGCAATATTTGTTGATTATTAAAGCCCATAAGACAACTATTTATGTATTGATATGCTAGGAAGTCTATCAAATTTTTTTTTTAAATGAATTTCTTATAGTTGCAAAACCTGCTTTGAATATAAATATCTAAAACGAGAGAAATGAATGGGAATTTTGCACCAGTGGGACGTTCTTCATGGACAACATCATCTTTTGGCTAAGATGTAGAAAAATGTAAAAAGGTTGAAATTACAAATGAATCATAAAACTGTCAAACTTTCAATTTGATTTGTTCATGAGACCTGTTCAAACATCAGTTTAAGCATGTGATGGGAAAATGTCATTTAGCTGTTGGTGAACCTTGAATCTCAAACATGGTTCTATAGCATTTTTTTCTCAAGTGAAAGAGCTGAAGTATTCCACTGCCCTACCAAACAACATCTCTTCTCCCCCTCCCCCCAGTTTTTTATTGCCTTCTCCGTACCCCTCGGTCGTGAACAAGTTGGATATGGAAGCAAGACAAATAGCAAGCAGAGGGCAGTCCTAGATACTCGACAGCTATAATGCTTTGAGTTTGGGTTCATGAATGATGAGAAAGGTACTAAATATGTGGAAGACTTGAGGAGATTCAAGTTTCTGGTAACTCTATGAACTGACTGTCATTGATAGGTTTCATTGGTCCTTTTTTCTTACCTGATCAACCACTGAACTGGATTGAGTCAGCCATGCTATCTTGCTAGGGTTTGAACTATTATGAAAATATGGTAGCACAAGTACTTGTTAAACATAACTCACGAGATTGGTGATCAGTATAAAGTAGTTGATGTGTTATTGTTGAGCAGTCACTTGTGAAGCAAATGCATGATGCATGATTGGGAAAGAAGAATCTAATGGTTCATTCAAGGCTGTAATCTGGTTCTAGTGATGAACCTCCTGGACTGGACTTTGACATCTCAGCTATTTCCACCACTTGGATGATTTGTTCATTTTGAACCTTGGATTGGTATGGTCTTCTTTAATACATGGAGGGGTATTTGATTGAATTAGACTCTGAAATTTGTCATGTGGCTAATCTAGACCATGTCTTCTCTATCCAATGGTTGTAATGGACACATCATTTGTCCACATGGCAAAATAGATGCCTTGGGACGTGTGGAAAAATAATAGATACTTGTAACAATAATAATTCGCCTAGATTAAAGCTTCTCCATGGCCAACCAGGAAAATCCTCTTAGGCAATTGAACCAACACAAGATAACAGCAGCACCCTCATGTCCACTTTGCTGAATAATGAATGATTTAAGGCTTCCATTAGTCCCTTGAGTTCTGCTTCCAGTGCTGTGGATGACTTGAGATAGGGAGGAATGAAGAAAAAAGAATGAAAATGAGAGTTTTTTGCAGGTTTTAGTATCGGTAACCGAGACCCGATCCAATTCATTGACCTGTGTTAAAATCAGTCAAATATTGATATCAGTCACAGCTGATTCCAATACGAATCAGCCAATACAACCAACTCGATACCGATTCCTAAACTCATGGACTCGTCTTCATTTCCACAAACAGGGCACACTGTAGTGATTACTGGTACAAATTTTGCCAAAGAAAACATTGTTGCAACAATCCCAAGAACATACTTTCAAAGCAATAATATCAAAAACTTGGATAGCTTTCTCCATGGGAAATCCAGATGGTTTTGAGCATCACCCTTTTGAATTTCTTTGATCAATATAAGCTTACTTGGATGTCAATTCACCTGTATTAGATATAGTTCAAATGATGCCATATATCTTGTAATGTGCTAGAGAAGACAGATTGATCTTGAGAATGTTGGTGGAACATCTGGTGGGAAAAGAGGCTTTGCAGTAAAGGGAGATTCCAGTATTGTTGACCATGGGAGATGACCTCAGAAAGATGATTAAATTCTGGGCAAAAGATCTCAACTTGGTTGCATGGTCTCTACATAAGCGTCTGAGCCAATGGGGAGCACGTCTAGGTATCTACTCAGGGGTCAGAGGCGTCATTTCATAGTACCCTGTGAGAGGGCGTAGGAAACACCACCAAGTAGAGATCTTTTCCCCTTAAATTCCAATCTTCTGTTAACTGAAGAATGAACCCTAATGGATACTAAATCAGGAATTCATGGGTCTCTCCATATGTCAAATACAATAACTGACCTGATTAGAATCAAACGATCTGTAAATTAAAGAAATCAGGTTTACAATCCTTCCATTGCAATAATAAAATGGAAATAACTTATCCGTTTGTTTCAGCATAAAATTTTACCTGAAATTTTTTCCTTCAATTTTCAGTTGGTCATTTGTTTTCTTAATCTATTTTACAAAATTGTGTTATACCAATCGACCAAATCCATCTAAGTTTGAAATTGAACATCTGAAAAGGGGACTTTGATCTCCACATTTAAAGAAAGGGCAACTGATCGCATGGCCCTTCATTGCCACAGGCTAATAAAAGTGTATGTAATGGCATCAACACAAATGGGACTTTTAATTTTTATTTCACGAGAGATGGGGCAGTAATTTCATGTGCTCCTGTGTCTGGGTGCAAGGGCCACATGACCGAGCAGCATTCTTTTTCCCTTCAAGAAATTAGAATAAACAATTGTCATGGGATGTAGCAATACATTTTGGAGCACCCAAAAAAATCTATCTTATTCATGTTTTTTTTTACCGGGCTTGTCAAGCAAACAAATGAATAATAAATTTTGATAATGACATAATCATAAATTAGTTTCAAAATATTTTGAAATTTTTTTTGGGGAAATTTCTTAGATCTACTAGCTAAAAAAATTAATTACAAGATAAGTGGGTTTTAAATTATTTTACATTCATTAGTCTTAATTTTAAAAAGATTTACTTAATACGCAAAGTTAGTTATTGGTCATGCCACCTAAGAAGAAAAGCCTAGTGAACTTCCAAAATTACCCCAATTTCACCTTAGCCGCACTCTTTGGCATCTGTTCACCCCTGAACTCTGCAACTCACACGCTGCTGTGCCATCTCTGTATCTCTCACCGAACTCACCGATGTTCCGTCAAGAATAATAGAGAAGAGCTTTCTCATTAGTTCTTCAGCCTTCATAAGCCAGTCAAGCGTACATGTTATGGAGATATAAACCACAGGCCAAATCATTTTTGTGTCCAAATTTACAAATTTGAAAAGAAAAAAAAAGAAAAAGAAATTAAAACCCCAAACCTGCTTATTGCTCAACGTGTATTCTATCTAAACCATACAAGAGAATAAAAACATGAAATGAAATAAAAAATCCAAGAAAAAAAAAAAAAATCTGATAAAAAAATCAGCTAGCTTGAAGAGGACGAGGGATAATGACCGGAATCCGTCCAGATAGTGTCGAAGCACCATCATCACGACCATCATGATCACGACTTTGTTATGGATTTATGAAATAACCCATCTATTGATGACCATCGAAAAGTAGAGAAAACGATGTAGAAGATGGAGAAGAAAGTGAAGATTGCGAAGCAGCAACAAGGTGAAGAATATAACATCTGCTCTAACAGACTCGTGGGCTGTAAAATCTAGAGAGCTCTGAAGCAACTGTGAATATTCATTGTAATCTCTCGTTAAGTCAGAAGTCTAACTGATGCTAAAGCACTTGAGACTACATAAATTGCTTATGCATTTGAGAAGGCAAAAGGGTCGCTGGAGAATCCAAAATGGTCAACTTGAAGCTGGAGAAATGGGCGTTGGAGGACTCAATCTAACGTTTTTTTTGAAGTTAAACTTTTCCTCTGAATGTAAGAGCAGATCGTAAGCTCTGACAGTTGCTCCTGCTGTATGGAAGGTGCCTAAACAAAGAATCCCTTGCAAGTTGCAACTTTCTGTGGGCCCCTTATTTCTGCTGCCTATTTGCCCCATGGCCTTTGTCTCACTCTTCTGTATCTTCTCCTCCTCTCTCCCTCTCCTTCTCCATAAGAAGTTCTATCTTCTATGATAGTGGTAATGGATGCCGCTGCAGTAGTTGCCGTCAAAGAGCTCTAACCTTCTTCTTTCATTATAAAGAAGAAAATATGAGAGAGAGAGAGAGACATCTAGAACACCCTTTCCTGTTATCTCTAAAGTTGGGCGGTGCAACAGTGGATACGGTAAGATCCAGAAGGGAAGTAACAACAAATAAAAAGGGATCATTTGATATTGTTCAATCTAGTACAAGTGAAGGGTTGGTGTTCTTATTGTCGGAATTTATACTAGTATTTAGATTCTAGAATTAATAGCTTATCAAAGTAATATGTCGCCTCTAGTTTCTACGTTTACACCCTGCACATTTTACTGGGTTAAAATGGTGACGAAGAACTAATGAGAATCTCTTCTCTATTACTTGAGGGAACGTCGGTGAGTTCACAGAGAGAGAGAGAGAGAGAGAGAGAATTGCAGAGGTCAAGGGTGAATAGAAGCCGAAGAGTGCAGCTAAGGTGAAGTTGGGGTAATTTTGGAAGTTCACTAGTTTTTTCTTCTTAGGTGGCATGACTAATAACTAACTCTGGGGATTAAGTAAATCTTTTTAAAATTAAGACTAATGAATGTAAAATGAATTTAAAACCCACTTATCTTAAAATTAATTTTTTTATCTAGTAGATCTAAGAAATTTTCCCTTTATTTTTCTACCCTTAACTTAAAAAACTTTTTAGGAATAATACAATTACATTAAATGGTGTTTTTAGAACTTAACACCATTTTTAATTGCGTTTTATCTTATTCCCAAAAGTCTTTTAAGTTTAGCGTATAAATGGATTTTAAAAATAATTTGAAAATGATTTATCATTATTTTATTATCAAAAGTTGTCACCATTTTACATATTATTATAGAATACATGTGAAATGACAATATTTATTTTCATTGAAAAAAAAAATTATACAGAAAAGGTAAAAGAATAAGATTACATCTTAAAGGTTATTAAATAAAAAAATCCCTTTAAACGAATCTCATTATTATTGTTGTTGTTAGTGGTGCTGTGGTGGTAGTAGTTTTATTATTATTATTATTATTATTATAAGAAGGCCAATTTAATAACATTATTATTTTCTATGAGAGATGTGATCTTCCTTTACTGACCAATTAGTCCACCTTGGCCTCTTATCTAATGATATATCCAA
This sequence comes from Telopea speciosissima, assembly GCF_018873765.1. Classification (NCBI taxonomy): domain Eukaryota; kingdom Viridiplantae; phylum Streptophyta; class Magnoliopsida; order Proteales; family Proteaceae; genus Telopea; species Telopea speciosissima. The sequence goes on along the minus strand of NC_057918.1, from coordinate 13,489,251 downwards.
TCAATTAATAAGGTATTATTTCAACTATATGATATAGAGTAGCGTTTCAAAATGGAAAAAGAAAATGAATTAATATTCATCATTAATATTATCTTGCCCCAATGAAAAGTGAAAATGCTGGTTAGACAATGCTTTTGCGCGTTCCCATTGGCCCCATGCTGGTGCAGGGGCCTCACTCTCGAACAAATAGCATCTTCCCAATATTGGAATTCCAATAATACAAGTTTGATAGAGAGTGAGTAATCCATAAGGATCTCATCTTAACTATTCCACTTAAGGATGCCAACAGATATTTGAAAATCCGTGTTCGATCCGCATTTGTATCCGTTTAGGAGATCCGAATCCATTCGAAAACTAATCGGATACAAATATGATAATCCCTTATATGATCGATTATTATTCGATTCGTTTAGCAATCCGATGGTAATAAAATGTCTGAAATATATCTTTTTGTTCGTCTATCCGATTAAGTTTTTTTTTTTTTTTTTTTTAATTTTTATAATTTTGTAAGTTAAGATAATGTGATTCTTTTTCTAGATTTTCTATTGATTTATATATATTGTTTTATGCATTGTATGATACATGGAATCACATATTTATTAAAATAAATACAAAATAAAATCAAAAGTAGAAAACATAAGAAAATCAAAAATTAAGAAGCGTAAAAGAAAGGATAATTCTTGAACTCTCAAGTCTCAACCCAAACTCTCGTCAACAAAATGGTAAAGGTGTCAACAGATAAGATAATATTCGAATCCATCCAAAAACTAATATAATTGAATGCAAATATGATAATGCCATTATCCAATCGAATTCGATCCATTTACATCCTGAGTTCCACTTCCACTAGAGATTCTTAAAATCTAATTGAGACTAATTCTAAGATCGGGTGGATCAGCCAAGTAGACAACCAGTGATCCGAAAAAACTGGTGGTCTGTGGACAGCCATGATTAAAGGAAAAGGAAACACGGGGTTGGGTCGGGCTGTATCACAGTATCCGAATATAATATAACCAAGATTTAAATCTAATTGGAATTGGAATGGATTTATTAGAAATTTATTTGACCAATTAAACTGGAAAAACTGGTCCAGCTGTGAGCTGACCATAAAAAGAGAGCTTTCCTCTCCAGTCTTCTCTCTGTCTCGTGACTCTCATCGACATAGAAAGTCTTACTATCTTAAGCTCCTCTAGCTGGAAGATTAATAGATATAAATAGAAAGAGAAAAATACCAGTTTTAGGATTTGAAACCAAATCAAAAAGATTATCTTGTTCCTTATCCAATTTTATCTAGAAAACCACTTTGATCTGCTCTATATAAATCTAGCTTTTCACCATTCTTTTTCATTCCTAATCCTTTTTTTTTTTTCTTCTTCTTCTACTTTCAGAAGTACTTGTTTGTTTCTCTAATGGTGATGGGGATGAGTTTCAGAAGGCTTTTTATCTTCTCCCTTCTCTTTTCTCAATTATTAATGTTAACCTGCTTAGCTCACATACCTCACCATCATCAACAACAACAACATAACCATGGAAAATTACCAAAAAGACATGGCCATGGTGAAGAACATGTTACAGTGACAGTGAAAGGTGTTTCTTCGATTGCAGAAACTGAAAACAACTTCATCTGTGCAACTTTGGATTGGTGGCCATCCTTTAAGTGCAACTATGGACAATGTCCATGGGGAATGGCTGGTATTTTAAATTTGGTATGTATTTGCTCTTTCTTTCTTTTTTATGATAATATTCTGGTTCATTGTTCATAATACTTACATGGGTTTTTTCATCTTTGCAGGATTTAAATAACCAAATTCTCAAAAACGCTATCAAAGGTATGAAATGCATCCCAACCCAAACAGGGCTTCTCTGTTTACTGTAAAACAGAGTAAAATCTTAACTGTGTTCATAGTTTTAACTTGAAAAAAAAGTTTGATTTTACAGAAGATATTGGTATAGTAGTTACCCTTTTTGATAAGCTTTGATTAGAGGTGATTGACATTGAAATTTTCAGCTTTCAATCCTTTGAGGATCCGAATTGGAGGATCAATGCAAGATCAGATCTTGTACAAGGTGGGAAACAACATTAAAAATTGCCCCCAAATCACGAACGACACAAATGGATTGTTTGGATTCTCCCAAGGTTGCCTCACAATGGAGAGATGGGATCAGATCAATAATCTTTTCACACAAACAGGGTAAACATTCCAAATCTTCTTCTGTTTTTTTTTGCAGAATGCAACTTGAGAAAACCATAAAACAACATGATTCTTCATTGACACAGAGCCATAGTAACTTTTGGGTTGAATGCACTATTTGGGAGAAGAAAGCTAAGTGATGATGGTCTCTATGGAGACAACTGGAACCCACAGAATGCTCGCGATTTGATACAGTATACCATCTTTAAGGGATACAATGTTGATTCATGGGAGTTAGGTAATTAATTTGTTGATCATTTTTTCTTACTTAAAAATTTGCAGATAGAGAATGTCCAAAGTCCAAACTACTCTACTCTTTATCTATACCTTCTAAAACTTCCATTTCTTACCTCACAGGAAACGAGCTTTCCGCAGATGGAGTATCTGCAAGGGTAGATGCTGATCAATATGGAAGAGACATGATCACTCTCAGAAATCTTATCAATGAATTATACAATAATAAAACTAATAAACCAAGGATATTGGGACCAGGAGGCTTCTATAATGAAACATGGTTCAAAACCTTTCTTCAAGTTTCAGGTCCTAATGTGGTTGATGTGGTTTCTCACCATATCTACAATCTTGGTCCAGGTAGCTTTCCTACATTTAGAATTTTCTTTCTTATGGTCATATCATCTTTATAAAATACTCACACAATTGGGTTGTAACAGGTAAAGATTTAGATCTGATCTACAAAATCCAAGACCCATATTTTCTTAATAGGGTAGCTCAGATGTACAAAGACATTAAGAATACCGTCCAGAGCTTTGGTCCATGGGCATCTATTTGGCTTGGGGAGTCAGGTGGAGCATTCAATAGTGGGGGCAAATATGTGTCCCATACCTTTGTTGATGGCTTCTGGTGAGGATTGGTTTTCTTCTCCTTCTTCTTCTTCTTCTCAAGAATCAAAGAATTAATGGCAATTGTTCTGTAACAGGTATTTAGATCAGCTTGGTATGACATCGACCTACAACCACAAGACTTTCTGCAGACAGACTTTGATCGGTGGGAACTATGGTCTCCTTAATACCACAACATTCATCCCCAATCCAGACTATTATGGGTATGTGGTTTATATAATTAATCATCAGAGATAGGTTATTAAGGAAATGCCTTGTAATTAACCCCTTTTCTTCTGATAATTTTTTCCTAACAGTGCTCTTCTTTGGCACCGATTAATGGGACCAAAGGTTCTCTCAACAACTCACAGTGGCTCTCCATACTTGCGTGCATACTCCCATTGTTCAAGAACAAAGGTAAATCATCTTCATGTTGTTTGTTTTCCCTTTTGTTTCTCGGAAAAAATCCTCTACAGTGTCTTAATCTTGCAGTTCGGGCCTAAGAGCTCAACACGTGGAAGATGCGATATCCAACGGTACCTAGCTCAAGAAGAAAGAAAAAAAAAAAAAACTGGGTCAATCTAGCTCGCACCGTTGGATTGAAGCATCTTCCATGTGTCGAGCTCTCAGGCCCGAATTGCGAGACCCCGGAAGATGAAGACATCTTCACTATTCATTTTTTATCCCAATTTTTTTTTTTTGATAATCCGTTTGTTTGTTTGTTTTGGCGTAAAATATATTTTTTTCTATTTGCTTTTAAATTTTTTAAAATTTTACCATAAAACGTAATTTAACTGTATAATCTTCCCTTGTAAAATCTTCAAGGGAAACACACTGCCGTTGTACCGTAAATTGGTGCCCATTGTATCTCTCTTTTCCCCTTTGAAATGACTCCCCTTCCTCTCTTCCAAAAATACCTCATCCTGCACCCCATCAATGTCGCCTGCTAGTTTCCCGCGCACCAACGGTGTGCGTATCCCTCTCCCAATATGTCTTTCACAATCATATAATACCAGTCTGCATAATTTTAATTAGCTCATAATTTTATGTAATATTTTTAAATGATTTTACAAAATAAAAAATGACAAACATGTTAGAAAGAAAGAGAGAGATGCTAATGTACTTAGACAACCTTTTCCTAATTTTTGAGGACAGTTTTCCTTCACCGCAAAGTAAAGGTTCAACCACCATCCTATGGTTCACAAACTCCTTTAAAATTTTATTATGTTCCCAAAATAGCCCCATATCCTCTCACGCCCATTCAGAAGCCCGCGGTGAATGAGAATCCAATCACCATGGCGAAGGAAAACTTGGTCCTTTTTTTAATATGGATTCATGTAAAATTCTAAAAGTGAAAGTTTAGAATGGAAACAATTCTTATTGCTAACTGATATTGCCACTAAAATTAAGTCTAAAATCAAAGCTGAGTTTATTTTTGTGACTGTTGCAGGGAATTGCTGTACTTCTAATAAATATGTCCAATTCCACCACCTTCACTGTCTCGGTGGCTGATGACATAAACTTGAATCTTGACTCTGAAAGCAAGAATGTCGAAAACTCTTACAGAGAAGAATACCATTTGACCCCCAAAGATGGTAATATCCAGAGTGATGTGTTACTACTGAATGGGTCTCCCTTGGTGCTCAGTGAATCCTTAGATATTCCCCCACTAAATCCTATTAAGGTTGATGCTTCATCTCCTATCAAGATTGTTGCTGATTCAATTGTCTTCGCTACTCTGCCGGACTTCAAGGCTCCTGCGTGTGTTCAGAGTTGAGCAATGTGGTGTGCCCTCATCCAATTATGCCATTTAGATTTCCTTTTTTTTTTAATGTACAAGTTGAAATACTCTTCTCTGAAGTAGCCATAAACTGTCAATGCTAATGAATACATGTTAAAATTTCTTTCACTTACCTCCTTTTTTGAATATAAATTACTTTCAAAAATAAGAAACAAGAAAAAGTAGTACTTAATGGTTAGATCAAAATATTAGATGGCATAAAGGAAAAGAAAGAATCATCATATGATACATTATTTTCTTCCTCAGAACTACCTTCTGAAATTACTGGGTATAGATAATTCATCTTAATACAATTACCATGAATCTGCAGTCTCTATTGTTTCTTTTTATTAATTTATTTATTGGGTGGGGGGGGTGGAGTGGAGGGGGATTTGATATTAATTACAGTAGGCCTATATTGGCCCAGTTCCCTTACCTGAGGGTGTGCTGAAATGGAGATGCAGAATTGCTTGTGAACCTGCAAGTGGTAGCTGAATTCCATCACCTACAAGCTCGAGCCTCAAAGTTGGGGAAGGCTACGAAGGCAATGGATAAAGGATCCAAGGATATAGGAGACTTCACATTAACAAGAACAGGTTCCAGATTTGGGATATCTCCTTCCTCGGTAAGCTCCAATGGAGTCCCATTTAAAACCATAGTCTGACTCTGGAGATATCCATCCTTTGGAGTCAAATGATACTCCTCTCTCAATTCTTCCTCATCTGATGCTTTTCTTCCAACCCACGAAACCGTTCTCTTAAGACCATGCATGAATGAATTGTTCCAGTGAATAGTCTTCTCTCTTACATTCAGGTTGATGTTCATACTATTTTGAACAGTGATTCTAAACTCGGTATTGTTGCTAAGATTGATCACAAGGAGAATTATGCCTTCCTGTAACAAGAAAAATGACATAGTTACAAACTTCTAAGATAGGTAAGCAATGTTTATTCTCAGAATAATAAACATTGTGATCCCTTCATGGTACTCCGTATAGACTTGGGGTTGCAAACTATGGGATCAGCAGAAAACCTAAAGTTTGTGATCCCTTCATGGTACTCCGTATAGACTTGGGGTTGCAAACTATAGGATCAGCAGAAAACCTAAAGTTTGTGATCCCTTCATGGAATTCCATGTGACATGGGCTGCCAACTGGTCAATGGAAAACCTAAGTTTGCGAGCACTTCATGACACTCATATATTGAACTTTTTAATCAGTGTAAACATTACAATGTTCTATAGCACAAACTTTTATGTACTAATAGGTGTGATGATAACTATTCAAATATGTTGCACTGAAAAAAAAGTGTTCATATATGGTTCACCTACATAGAGGGTCTCAAATTGGGATGTAACAAACTGTGGTTGCCTAAGGCCCTGTTTTGTTTGTAGTGAAGTAAAATTAGAACCAAAAAAATGAAATCTTTGCAATCATTATTAAGAATAATTTGTATAACTACCTCATCAACATCCTAAATATGAAGCTAAATTTTACGACGTCACTTAAATTTTCAATGATCAGTTGAATGAAAATGAAGTAATTGTTACCATATTTGGTATGTTGTTGAGTTGCACAATTTTTCTAAGTAATGATTGCATAACTTTTTATTTTATTTTATCCAAATTTTACTTCTCTTCACTCCCATTCTAACCAAACGAGCCCCAAGTGACTCAGGTTTCTTGTTGACTTTTCTCCCATTTTTGAACAATCTTGGAAAATGAAAAATGATCAAATTATGAGCCTTACTCTTCCTTTCAAACAGTGGGCATAAACACGCAAAAATGGCGATGTTTCACCATCAACAGCAAGGACGCCTTTTCCCATAAGCCGATGCCATAGAAGTGCACTATTCACAGGTCATGCAAAACATAGGGGGAAAAAACATATGCAGAATTTTAGATTTTGGGGTCTCAGCAAGGATATACGTCTGCAATAATCTAATGTGAATGTGCTTGCCTATAGTAATCAGGGTTTGGCACAAAAGTGGTGGTGTTGAGGAGACCATAGTTCCCACCAATCAAAGTCTGTCTACAGTATGCCTTGGTATTGTGCATTGCTGACTTTCCAAGCTGATCTAAGTACCTGAATTCCATGAGTAAATCTGTTAACTACAATTAAAAGAAAATTTATTTTCTTCTGAAAAGAAAAAATTAGAAACTGACCAAACAAGAAAAAAAAAACAAAAATAAATGAGAGAATCAAGCTTACCAAAAGCTGTTTATAAATGTGTCAGACACTAGACGCCCACCACTGTTGTAGGCCCCACCAGCTTCACCAACCCAGGCAGAAGCCCATGGACCATGCTTTCTAATGGTATTTTCAAGATTGCCAAAAGTTTGTGATGTTTGACTTAAATAATGGGGATCCAGTATCTTATTAACAAGTTTGGGATCATTACCTGAAAAGAGAGTGATCACATACGAGCTACAGTAAGTAATGGAGGAAACTATATAACAGAGAAACTACACATTTTAAAATATTGACATGATTGATCTTTCCTTGGGTTCTCAACTGCCATCCATTTAGGCAAGTCTATGCTGTGAACCAAATGAACAATAAAAACAGTTGATACAAGGCTTAAACCAGTTAATAAGACACAATCAATAAACCAGAAATCCATCACCATTGATGGGTCAGACCAAGTACATACACCACTAGAAAGCACCATGAGAATGCCAGAAAGCTTCATCAAGATGCCATGAAACTCCATTAAAAGGTCAGAGAATGTGACACCTTAAACCCAAAACCATAAATTTAAACCTTAAGCTATAAAAACTATAAAACTTGAATTTCAAATTATGAAAAAACTATGGCCAGTGGAACCCCACATTGAAAATCCCACTGAACAATCAGCAGCTGGCTGAACCCACTTTGAAAAATATTGTACAAGAATTGCCAGAGTTTCCGGTGATAGCTGGTATCATGAGATTGTTACCATGATGAAAATATTGGTAGCCATCGAGGTGCAAGACGAAACTCTGCCCGAATTGCAGCGAAAAGGAAGAATCCAGAGTAGCAGAGAGGAGGAAGAATCCAGAGTTAACCAGGACGGAGAGCTAGAATCAAAATTGGGTATTTGGGGGTGGGGGGGGGGGGGGGGGAGAGAGACAAATGAGGTCGAAATCTCTTTCCCTCCTTAAAATTTAATGCAAAAGGTTAAAATTTATCCAGTGCCCATGCATAGTCACCTAAGGTCCTAGACCATGCGACAGTTTTTCCCATAAAACAATAACACAACGAACAAAAAGTTGACAACTATATTATTTTAGACAGAGATTTGGTGGAGTATTATTATTAAGGTAGAATTTCAGTAACTTACTACGGGATCTTATTTCAGCACTATTATACAATGAAATTAGCAAACCAGTTGCCCTCAAACTCCAACCACAACTTAGGGCTGTCAATGGTCAGATCTGATTGGAATAAACGCTGATCAAAATCCGAATCTAATATATGGTTATGATTTTAACATATTTTTATAGGATACAATATACGATGAGAACGAAAGGAAACATTAAAATGTATTTTCAGTCCAATTAGAAAATAAACTTATATAATCTTAAAATTTTCAGAACATAACTACTTAAAATATTATGTATGTAATGGTAAATATATATTACATATTTATATGCTAATTTATTTGGATCGGATCAGAGCATTGGCAGGTTTGACTTGATTATTATTCGGCTGACTCTTTTTCAGATTGGATCTTGATTTGATCAGATTAGAACCTTACCAAATTACTATAATTCAATTGGATTGACGATCAAATGCTGGTTTGTAATAGGCAGTTTCAGGGTTACATCTTCAGTTGTTTTATAAGTCCTAACTCTACAAGATTAGAAATCAATTTGGATATGTTACAATAAACCCTAATAGATTATAAACTAAAAAAGTACAAAACTAGATGATATTCAGACCCAGGTTCTTGGACTCACATGTCAAGTTTCAGCCCAAACAGAGGTCATGTGACAAAATAAAGAATTAAATATCCACTAGAAAAATAATATTTTGAAAAAACGATTAAGAATGCAGGAGAAAGTTCAATACATGGAGGGATACTGAATTGAATTTAGGTCTGAAATTTGACACACAAGCAATCCAGGCATGCCTTATCTATCCAATGATTGGAGTTGCCAATCATCCTTCCATGTGGCATAAATTAAGAGAACCACATAGGAAGTCCTTCCTTGGTAGCCATGCAAAAACCTTTTGCCTATTCATACTATAGTGATTACCTCAGACATAATTTATAATTTAACAGAAGGAAAAGTGAATCAAAACATAGTCAAGTTGGTATTACTTTAAGTAGTATGGGTATAGATTAATTATTTAGCTAAAAAGAATGTAATTCGCATCAGCATCAAGACCAAGGGAAGACCATTGCCTATGTGAAATCCTGCATACAAAATCTCTAGAAAAACGATTCCATCAAAAGTAAAGATAAACTTTAGCAAATGATTAACACTTCTGCATGATAATGAAATCTGTGACTACACAAAGGAGCTCTTCCTAAATGCAGATCTTTTATATTTATTTGTAATTGTTTTTCCACGCTATTTAAATAAAAACATTCATGCTATTATATTGATTGTACATAAATATAAGAATAAACTTATATTACCTCACCCACCTGCACCCAGATTGTATATATGATGAGTTACAACATTGACCACAGCCGACCCCGAAACTTGAAGAAACTTGGTATACCACTGTTGATTATAGAACCCTCCTGGTGCTACAATCAATGGTTTTCGATGGGACTTCCCATACAACTCATTGACGAGAGCCTCAAGGTTGATTAAGTCTTCCCCATATTGTTGAGCACCAACACTTGCACCAACCCCATTTCCACTCAACTCATTTCCTGAATGAGGAAAAGAATGTGCTAGGGTTAAGAGAAACATGATATTAGGAAAATGGAAAAGTGTTTATTTATAAAAAAAAATGCATTACCGAATTCCCATGAATCGATTGGGTATTTCTTGGAAATGGTGTACTTGATAAAATCACGAGCATTACTAGGGTCCCAAGCACCTACCCAAGCGCCATTTCCGGATTGGTGTCTCCCATATAGTGCATTGAGACCAAATGTCACAAATGCTCTGCAACCAAAGATTCCAAAAGCAAACCAATTAAACCACTAGTTCAAGTGACCGTTGGTTCTAGCTGCACAGAAGTTTAGGATTATCCCCATTTCCTTTAAAATAAAAAGATGAAATCTTGGGAAATTTTCAGTAACTTTTTTAATATCAAATAATTTTCAAACAAAAAAAAAAATCTTGAAGAGCTCTGAAAGGCCAAGAATACTGATTACATATCTGATTATTTTTTATTTTTGGTAAACGTATATATTTGATTAATTAATGCTGATTTTTACTACAAAATATAAAAATAAAACCATCATTGTTCAGATCAAAATACACATCATTTTGCAGAAGCAAAATACACCCAAAACAGAGAGGGTGGGGAAAGATTGCATGAAACAATAAACGGGGATTCCTGGAAAGGAAATGACCGAGTAGGCCTTGGGTTAGACAGCCTACAACCCTATTTGGAAACTTCACCATTGGAATTTTCCGCACTGCAAAGCCTCTAATTTTTTATCTTGTTTTACTTATAACTACAAAAACTCTAGCTATTTCATCAAATCAAAAGGTTCCAACCCATTGGATTTGTCACTGGATCAGCAGCCTTAGCTATGGATCAACGCTTCTTCTTGTAAGGCCTACTACTGCCACTGAACTTGCAAATGGGGGAAGTTCCTGATTTGGAGAGAAGACAGACTGGAACACTTTATAGCAATCAAAACTCAATCCGAAACATTCAAATATATTTTTAAAATTTCTGTTGGGTGTGGAGCAATAAAATGGCATTATCATTTCCAATCAAAAAGCTAATTTAATAAAACAGATAATTACTTCATACAGTCATCATAAACAATTGAGATTTCCAAATGTGTATAAACATTAGAGTTAGCATGCAGCTTACATACAAAAGGATAGAGTTGCTTATAGAAGAACTTAAATTTCAAATATTAAAAAATAAAACTTACCCTGTCTTACTAAATAAGAGGTTGAGCTCATCCCACCTAGCCATAGGTAAACAGCCCTTGGAAAATCCAAAAAGTACACCTGCCATCTTTTTAAATGGAAGGCATGAAGAATTCAAATTTCCAACATCATACACAACTTTGTCTTGCAAAGTTCCTCCAATTCTTATTCTGAGTGGGTTGAAAGCTATACACCACGAGCCAGAATCAGAAGATAAGTGCTCAGAGTATTAGTATGTTGTGAAGACCATTCTTTTAGATGACTCAAACTCAAATGGTCAAGATCACAAACCTTGGATAGCCTTGGTAAGCAAAGGATGAGACAAGTCCTAAGAGCATTAAAACAAGTGTTTCATTTCTGTTCAGTCCCAAAAATTAAAATGGCTGGCTTTGATTAAGTAAGAACACATGAATCTTTGAAAAAATAAAAACATGATTAATTCTCACCAGATTCAGGACAGAGGATTCGCCCCATGGGCATTGTTGATAGTTACACTTCTCTGGAGGCCACCAATCCACAGTAGCACAGATGAAATTGTGGTAGGTCTCGGCAATTCTTGTGGTCCCCTTAACTACGATTGTTGTATCTGCAAGGTCTTGAGCTAAAACCCCATGGACAGAGGACAGCATGAGAAAAAAGAGAAGGAAACCCATTCTGAGATGCATACAATGGTTTCAGCACCAATGCTACTCCATCAATTTAAACTGCCCAAAGAAGGAAATCAAACATCTTTCAAAGTTATATATATGAAAAAAAAATGAAGTTTGCCTTCTATCACATGTTATGAATTTAGATAAGAACAAAATTAAATTCTGAAAGAATATGGCCATTGTTGAAAACAAAAAATTCACATAAATCGAGTAAAAGAACGAGGTTGCTTTCAGCCACAAACAAAGGTTATCGAAATCATGTTTGAACCAAAAAAGAAAACAGAGAGAGAGTTTTTTTTTTCCAGCTCTTGCAGTGGATCTAAGTATAGCAACAATGAAAGACAGATAATTTACATATGTCAATAATAACTCCAATGAATCTCCTGCACGCACACACACAAGAAACCCATTTTAACCAAAGAAATGGGTCCTAAAATTTGAGGTTTAGAGAAAACTTGGACACGTTTCTCCACCTGGTAACAGATCTAGTAAGTGAGACCAGAGGAGAAAAGCAAACTGAGTCCATTCTAAGAATGACAACTCCGGTTTCAAGATTGAACTCTAAATAATCGAGTCGAGACGATAGATTGTCTCTAAATTCTTTGTTCCATAAAAACAAAAAAAGCTCTGGTTTCCATTTTTGGTCTTTTACAGATCTATGAAACTAGGAGTCCAGAACAAACCAAAGTCAAAGACACTAAAATAAAAGCCTAATAAACATTTCAGATGAGTAACCCAACTGAAACCAGAGGCAATAGACCGTAATTCATCAGTAATGGCGTCCGTAGAGCTCACTCAAACCTTGAATCTGCAGTGACTTCTCCGGGCGGAAGTTTTGCACAGAAAGACTATAAAGAAAAGATTTCTTTTCCTCTATTTATTTGCGCTCCTTTTACTCTGCAACCATGCATTCCTTCCTCTATATAAAGAAACCCACCATGTCAGATATTTGTCGGCATTGTCGGCACTCACATCTAGACAAGAATAAAGCCAAGATTTCACCTACGCTTCAGTGAATTGGCTCGAGATAAGACAGGAGAGGCTCTTTATGTAGCTGTACAAACGAAGCTAAAACAAAGGCAAGTGAATCTGTGAAGCTTTTAACCCCTAAGGAAAAAAAAAAAATTTGAATCTGTGAAGCTAAGCTAAGCTGATAGGAAGCAAGAATCGTTTTCTATCGCAGTTCGCAGAAGCTTTGTCTTGAACAATACGTTAAATGGTATACACGGTATCACCAAACCCCCCATCCCCGAATACTTCTTTCCTCAGACAGTTCATCCTATTGATTGTCGGAAAAAGAAAGCTTATAATAATTTGGGGCGCTGTCACGCGTCAGCCAATGAAAGCACACGCGCAGTGGCACAAAAGAGATGGAATTTCTGCCATACATGGGGCATGGTGGTCATTCTGGTCCTGATATTCTCTTAATTTCAAATATATAAATCGCTTGTGGTACATCACTCCTATGCCTAGACACAGGGTCGCATGAAATGATCATTGCACCCTCAAGGATTTCTGCCTTTCCATGGATGTGCAATGTTCATTTCATGCGGTCTGTGTCTAGGTGTAGGAGCTGCGTGTCACACGCGATCAGGTAACGTTCTTTTTCTCATAAAAAAATTTTGAATTACCGCTAAATAGGTCTTCCATGATATTTTAAATCAAAGCTTAAAAGGATCATCATGTTTGGATGATAATGCTAATCATTTAAACCTAATTCCTACCTAATTTCAAAGGGAAAGAAAAACGTTATATAATTGAATTGACCGAAAAGATTGAACAAAATGTTTTGTAAGAAAGCTCTAACTTGCTAGATTCCATAAATTTAAACAGAGTCCAAGATAGGAAGAGCTAACATCAGTATTGGAATTCTATAAAATAAAATAAAAAAGATAAATTACACATCACCCTCTGGTTTTTAAACGAAACTCATATCGTCCCCTGGTGTAGATCCTAACATGACAAATTAGTCTCTATTTAGTTTTATGTTGTTAAGTGATGATGTCAGACAGTCAAATAAATTTAGGATTTTTTATAAGTATCATCCCAAAACTTTGATATCTACTATTATCCCCTAAAAACTTTCAAATAATTATTACCCTCCCCTGTTGCATACTAATAATTAACTGGCCCCCACCGTTACATACCCGTAATGGAGAGGGTTAATCGTGAGAGTGTGCCATTGTCACAAATTTTTTAAGACCAAAATACCCTTTTGGGTTGGTAATTATAAAAAAAAAACCCCACCCCATCACCATCCCTTCTCCTTCTTCTTCTCCTTCTTCTTCTTCCTCTGCAACCCCAACCGCCCCAATCTCTCTCTAGCTCTCTTTCCAAGACCACCTTCTCTATACCCAAAAAACGAAAGAGAGGCTTCTGCTTTTCCCAGCGTCTTTACCTTTTAAAGTGACACCTAACGCATATAGTTTTTAACCCACCCAACGCCCACCATCTCCACCTCGTTCACTCCTACACTCTCTTCTCCCCTGCTTCCATCTTCTCACTTGCCCTTCATTTTCTCTTTCTTGCTCTCTGTGCAACTGAAGAAGACGACTACTGAAGAGAGAACTAAATAGGAAAAGTGAAAAGCGAGGGAAAATATAGAAAGAAAACAAATACCTTAATTGCTCAGCTCCATTGATGGTTGAGTATCCGAGAGCTTTTCTTCCAATGCAAGCCTGAAATTCCACTTCTTTTGCTCTCCAGATCCACTCTGTTACTTTCCTTGTCTCTTTTAGCTTTAAGGTATGATCAATTCTTTACTCTTTACTTCTCCTTGAATTGCGTTTCCCTAATTTATTTCTCTGCATTTTCTTTTCATTTAAAAATTTCCTGGCTCGTCAGTGGTGTCCGTAGTCAGGTGATTTTTGGTTTGGAAAGGGAGGTTAAAAAAAAGGAGGAAACCTTTTGTTCTTCGATTGTATGTTTGGTGATTTTTTTTTCTCTTGAGCTTCTCCGTTCCTCGTATTGGATACCTTTTTAAGCATTTCCGGTGGATTGGATTATGTTTTGGATTGCTATAATTTTGTTCCGGTGAATGGACGAGAAGGTTCAAGGTAAGAACAGGCATGGAGTCATCTCTTCTCTAATCGGTTGCTGCTCACTGGATTAATGCAGAAACCTCTCTTTCGTTTTTTGGGTATAGAGAAGGAGGTCTTGGAAAGAGAGCTAGAGAGAGATTGGGGCGGTTGGGGTTGCAGAGGAGGAAGAAGAAGAAGGAGAATAAGAAGGAGGAGGAGGAGGAGGAGGAGAAGGGACGGTGATGGGGTGTGGTTTTTTTTTATAATTACCACCCCAAAAGGGCATTTTGGTCCTAAAAAATTCATGACAATGACACACTTTCACGACTAACCCTCTCCCTTACGGGTATGTAATGGTGGGGGCCAGTTAGTTATTAGTATGCAACAGGGGAGGATAATAGTTGTTTGAAAGTTTTTAGGGGGGCAATAGTAGATATCAAAGTTTTTGGGGTGATAATTATAAAAAAACCCATAAATTTAAATCCCTAAACTACCTTTGACTAATGTTGAAGATGAAGAAAGGGTAGTATTGTAAATTTAATTCTAATGATTTAGTACAAGGGTAAAATAGTCCTTTCATACTAGTAACTAACAGCAGACTAACATTGTTAGTGTAGAGGGGGTAATTGAGTTTTTTCAAAAACCAGGGGGTGATCTGAGTTTCGTTCGAAAACCAAGGGATGATGTGTAATTTACCCAAAAAAAAAAAAAAAAAAAAAAAAAAAGTCGTTGAAGACTTGAAAATTTAAAAAGGTTTTCAAAAATAATTGAAAAATGACTTATCATTATGTAGTATCAAAAGGTAAGGTGTTATTGTCATGCATAATTGTTTTCAAGTATACATGTGGGATGAGTCACTGACATTATTATCCTAATTGGAAAAAAATTTATGTCCTACTAAAAGTGTCATAAATATGCATGACAATAACATTATCTTGTTGATATGTAACTTTCAAATTATTTTTGAAAATCCTTTTATACATTTATGTAAAAGAACTTTGGGGAATAAGATTAGGGGCAACTAAAAAAAGATACCAAGGTCTAAATACATCGGTTTAGTATAATTTATACATTTTCTTTCAATGAAGGTAAAAGTCTAATATTTCACATGTGTACAAGACAATGACAATTAATAAGAATGACAAATTATGTTAGTAAAGGAAAAAGAAGGCTGCCAAGCTGTGTAGTGCCAACGCACAAACACAAGAAGAGCGAAATGACCGCCCCATCCCCGTTAAATAAAAAATTCTACACTTGTTGGATGCCTGTAAAATGAAAAATTCTACACCTGTTGGATGGCCCGGTTTGTTCTCTCATTGTGTAGGAGCCACATAGCCAGATAGCAATTACTCACTCTCAAATTATTTCAAAAATCCTTTTCTACTCTCAAGTCTCAACTTAAATAATTTTTTAGAATAAAAATAAAATAAAAGACAATAATATAAGGTTAAATCAAGCCATTGAAGCTCAAGGCCTTGTTGACATCCATGTTGAATACCACCTTTTGGATTACATCAAGATCCAAATTTCAGTTTATAGGGAGGAAGAAAGGGGGCACTGATGTTAAGGGCAAGGGTCAAATAACCTCGCTCGATCAGCTGTTGTTAAATTTACTTATGGTCTCTCTTGCAAGTTGCAACCAGCAGACACTGGTTTTCTATCTAATTTTCTTCTCCTCTTGAGTCTCTACTTTCATTGATCACTTTGTGTTCCTAAATTCAATGATTTTAAGGCGGCTTCTCGACATGTTGGAGTTTGTCTAGGGAATGCCATGGAAGAAGGAAAGAGAAAAGATTAGATGAGAATCATGTGATGTTCATTATTCTGTTAAGTCTTCTACAACGTCTATTTTATGAGGGGGTGAAGTGGAAGAAATCGTCAGTCTCGTAAGTTAACATTAAAATCTGACAAATCTGTGATTGTTTACTTAATTTTCAACCCTAGACAATCGAATAACCCAAAATACCACATTTTTGGAAAAAAATTTTGATAACTTTTTCACCCCAACAATCTCACTCCATCAAAATCCCTTTATGGTTATTATGGATATGGATAATCTCAAAATACATGTTGGTATTGGTTGTGGAGTGGGTATGTTCATTAGATCTTTAACCCATGCAATTCCTTGTTCGATCCAGTTCCCCTAGTGCCCCTAACAAGGCGGGGCGCAATGACCATTCCAACCCTACAGTCCTACCCGAACACTCTACCTGGGTGAGGTCCACCCTCCTCTTATTATAGGCACTAGAGAATTGGACCGGACAGAGAATTACTGGAGATAATTTTCTATGTTCATCGAGAAAATTATCACCCCCTAGTACTGAGGGCGGTGTTGTGTGCACGTGCGGCATAGTACTACCGATGTGTGCACTCACAGTGGGCCCCACCGTGCACACATGGACACTGTTGCATCGCATGAGCACTGCACCCCCCACTACTGGGGGCGATAAGGACCCCATCTTCATCGAGTCTCCCATCCATCCATGTGGGTCCCCACTCATCCTGATCTTCTTTGTTTCATTCTTGCAAAGGTAGACACTTACGTGTATGAACACAAGCAGGTGTGCGTAGTACGCACCACGCGCACCCAATGATCTTCGGGGAGGTCGTCCATGTTCTTGAACTCTCCAGGCTACGTAGTCCCGTACTCCGTAGCGGCGAAGCCTGTTTTTTTTTGTCCCCTTCCTTCTGCAATCTCCAGGAGCCTGCGAGAACTGTCGAATGAATCCTCTTTTTAACTTTTCAAATTCGCACGCAAAGCTCATATCAGTTGTTCGTTCTCACTTTCACAAAGAAGTAGAAAGGTGGAAAATTTCGACATTATAGCCTGAAAGATTGACAGAGTCGCTGGATTCCATTTCGGTAATGGCAACTACATCCTCAGGCGTTAGCCTTAGTCTCCTGCCATCATCGAAGAGTTGCAGCAGAAGAGCTTTGTTCACTCAGCCTGAGTTCTCACCGAGCTTGACTGGAAATCCTAGAACTCTAAAGACTTTGAAACCACTGAAAGTTTCGAAGATTAATGATGCGTTTCTCACAAGAAGACTGGAGAGATCAGGGAGGGGTTCCCGGTCACTGAGCATTCGATGCGATGCTTCTACGGATGGAAGGGTAACCAATATTGCTTTTTCGTTAGCTCTTTTGCGGCTGTAGTAAGCTCGTGATTTTTTTATAGGTGTTTTGTGGTGCTTGAGTTTCATTTTGTTATAATTGGAAAGAAACTGTTTCGACTTCCTAGCAATTTTGCAGTTTGTATTTAAATTTGTACCCTGATTCTGTTTTTGAGTTGGTTTTATTTCTAGCACAACCTCATCAATTGAAGACGAGATGGGTCATTTGTCATGTTTGAATGGCTGTCAAATTATGCAGTTTCATTCATGGGTGTATCTGAAATAGAGCAGTTTCACTGCAAACTCATTTTCTTATTCAGTTTGAAAATGAATGTATTCCAATCTTTATTTTTGAGTATGAAATGTACAGTTTATATAGCCTATTTGTTTTTATAATTACTTACAATCAAATCAACAATCCAATCCCCAAGATTACTCACTCAAATCCTCAATTTAATCCCCAAGATTACTCAATCAAAATCCATAAATCTAATCCCTAAGATTACTCATAGAATATACGTTAACACCCCTCCCCCACCCCCCCTCTCAAACTCAAGGTGGATCGGAGGAAATCAACTTGAGTTTGGACACTAATAAATTGATTCACTGATGGAATGAGGGAGAGTGCCACAAACCAGATGATAGCAAACAAAATGAGAATCGATCTTAGTGTTCTTTGTGCATTCAGGAAACACGTCATTGTGAGCAATTTGAGCAGCATTCTTGTTGTCACAATATAGAGGTATTGGAATTTGGATAGAGACATCTATATCCTGAAGAAGCCACTGAAGCCAGATAAGTGCAGATGTGGCATCAGCAAGAGCAGGGTACTCAGCTTTGGTCTAGAATGAGCAATTACACTATGTACCTTACTACACCAATAAACAAGGGAGTTGCCACAGAAGAAACAGGAGGGGGACAGGAGGGGTGGGCTGGGCGGTTGCTGGAGTACAGAGGAAGCTGCGCGATGGGGTAGGGATGGCCACAAGGAGGGGGGGGGGGGCACACAAAGGAAGGGCAGGGAGAGGTGATCATTTGGAAGGTGGGGGAGATTACAGGGAGGTGGGTGGTGCAGCTTTGTGAAGCAGAGGGGGCGATGGATTTCAGGTGCGATGGGGTTGGGCCGTTGGGGTGAGGGGGATTTCAGAGGCTAAGTGGCTGGGGAGGGGGTTTCAAAGGCGATGGGGTTGGGGTGAGGGGGTTTTCAGAAGCAATGGGGCTGGGGCGAGGGTGGTTAGTGATGCAATAGGGCTGGGATGAGGGTGGTTACAGATGCAATGGGGCTGCGGCAAGGGGGTTTCAGAGTCGAGGGGATAACGGTTTCAGATGTTGGGGGTAGTATGGATGGACAGGGTAGGGAGGGTTGGGGGGGAGGCGGAGATATTGTTGGAGGGGGTGGGGCGATGATGGTATGACTGAGTGGTTGTTGGCAGGAACCTGGTTTGCAGGGGATGGGAATACAGTTCGGAGGCGACCATAACATAACTAGAACAGACGACAGCAGGGAGCCAACTGTGAGGTTGCTCATTTGGGGCACAGCAGCGGGCAGGAGCAGAGAAAAAATCACCCGAAGTCGCTCTGATACCATGAAAATGTATGTATTTGTACATTTTTGAGTATGGAGTGTACAGTATATATCTTTGTTTCTATAATTACTTACAATCAAATCCACAATCCAATCCCAAGATTACTCACTCAAATCCTCAGTCTAATCACTAAGATTACTTAATCAAATCTACTAATCCAATCCCTACGATTACTCCTAGAATATACGTTAACACAGTTTTCAATGACGAGAATTCGGTTTCTCAACTTCGTTTTTCAGATTAAGTGAATGTTATGTACATTATTCTGGATTAAATTTTCGTTAAGATCTGGAAACTTATTTTCGTCTTGTCTTTTGGTTTTCATTAAAAAAATTTGTACATCCTTTTGTTTTCTCTCCTATTGATTAATATTTGGATAAACTTTGATAGAATGTTTGCAACTTTTACATGGGTTTTTTACCATATTATGCTCCCCATTTATTTTACTGTGTGATGGTCAATAGTTATGTTGGTTTGACATGCCTTTTCAAATTTCTATTATTCATATTCTTGTTTTTGTTTTGCTCTTAGAACTAATGCATGATTTAGATGAATTTGGTGGGTTCACCTCCTCCTGATTCCCATTTCTAATATTATGCCAGATTACTCAACAAGATTTTACAGAGATGGCTTGGCAAGCCATTGTTTCTTCCCCAGAGAAGGCAAAGGAGAACAAGCATCAGATAGTAGAGACAGAACATTTGATGAAGGCTCTATTGGAGCAGAAAAATGGGCTTGCCCGTCGCATCTTCTCCAAGGCCGGAGTAGATAATTCCCGCCTTCTAGAAGCTACTGACAAGTTCATTCAACGGCAACCAAAGGTAACATCGGATGTTTCTGGAATTCCAGACCATTTATAGGATACACTTTCTTATTGCCTGTGAAATATTCTATCGAATGGCTATGATGTTGGTTTTGGATTCTGAATTCCCTTGCTAGTAGGGAGTTTTCATATTTTAAGGGTTCTCTTTTTTAGTTTTGATTTTTTTGGGGTGGGGTACCTGAGGTCTCTATAGGACAATTTAACCTACACTAATTACTGTTTACCATGAATCTGGTTGGTTGGTTGTTCCTTCTATCAGCTCTTTAACGCTCCTCCTTGTGATAGAAAAAATGGAGCTAGATTCTCTAGAAAGAATTACATTGAAGAAATGGTTATATCAATTGGAATATTGGATGTCACTTGTATCATTATAACCTCTCTTCCCTGGATGAACCTTACCTGAAATTTTTTTGTAGCCGTATATATAAGGCACTTTTCTCTCATTCTAGGGTTAAACGAAATAACTTGTATCTTCGTTTTGCTTAGTGAAAAGTTTGCCTTTGCTCTTCCCATGGACGTTGGTTTATCCCGAAACCGAACCACGTAAATCTGCTTGTGTTTGCGATTGTCTTGATTGTTGCTTTCTTCAATCCCATATTTGGCCATCTTGTTCGATTACGTTATAAAATAACTCAATGAGAATGCAGGACATGGAATCTTTTCTGCATCAACATTTCTTTGCTGTATTCGGTGTAACAACTACAACTCAGCCTTATCCCAACTATCTGGGGTCGGCTACATGGATCCTTTCCCTCCAATCAGCTCTATTCGAGGTCATACTTTATACAAGGCCTAAGCTATGCATGTATTTCTTCACCACTTCTCCTAAGGTCATTTTAGGTCTGCCTCTAGCTCTTTTAGTTCCTTCAATCTGAATCAAATCACTCCTCCGTATTGGGGCATCCAAAGGCCTCCATTGAACATAGCCATGCCAACCTCAAACGACTTTCTCATAGTTTACCATGTATTGGAGCTACTCCCAAATCAGCTGTAATATGATTGTTCCTTACTTTATCCTTCCTAGTTTTGCCACTCATCCATCTCAACATCCTCATCTCTACTACACTAAGTTTATCTATATGATGCTTCTTAACTGCCTAACATCCCACACCATACATCATAGCCGATCGTATGGTTGTCCTATAAATTTTCCTTAGTTTAAAAGGAATATGCTGATCACATAACACTCCGGACGCACCCCTACATTCTCCGTGAAACAGCATCATCCTTTATGTCACGTTCTTTATTTATGATTTGCTGTGTCCAGTAACACCAATTATAAAGGCTGTTCTTTGCATCCGTAGGATAAGCTTGATCCCCCCCCCCTCAATCTAATCTTATGTTTTGCAAATATCATTGTTCCCTTTCTTTTGATACTTTTTTCAGTTTTTCATATTGTTAGCCGGAAATGCCGGATTGTTCTTATTTGAATAATTGTCCCACGACTATTAGGTTCTTGGTGAACCAGCTGGTTCTATGTTAGGACGTGGCTTTGAAGCTCTAATTCAGCGAGCCAAGGATTACAAGAAAGAGTATGGGGATTCCTTTGTTTCGGTTGAGCATTTAGTACTTGCTTTTACACAAGATCAGCGCTTCGGGAAACAATTATTCAAGGATTTTCAAATTTCTAAGGAGACCTTAACCTCTGCTATACAGTCCGTACGGGGACGCCAAACAGTAATTGATCAAGGTGACAATGGCTTCAATCTTTCAGATCCCATCTCTTAGAGTTTCTTTAAATGAGTTTTTGAAATCTCCCATAGAGTTATGCTGCTCAGAATGAGATTACTTCCATAGTGCCATTGTAGGGGAATACTTTCATAAGATGGTTGGAAAATCATTCTACTTACCTGCATCCTCCATGTTCACTTTGGTTGGATTTATCCAGTTAAATGACTTCTGGCCTAGGGGATCTTCTTGGTGGAACTATCAAGTAGGAGCTCACTGATGTGACCCATTTGAATGTGTTCCACAAGAGCAACAATGATGCACACATAATTCATGAGAGAACTTTTGTTCTCCCATCATGATGCTAGATTTGTTTGTAGTAGTGTAGATGTTGATGTGTAAGAATTTTTGTGTTATGGTAGTTATTTCCGTATTGGATAGGATGATTGAGCGTGTTATGCTTAACACATACAGTTATACTTGGCTTCCTACTTGTACCTTTCTATGGTAACTTTATGTTGTATTTATTATTGCATGCATTTGAAAACTTATACATTACCATGGCACGTAGAGTTTGTTGGGTTAGATGTCTGATGAGGGGGCTGGTACAGATCCGGAGGGGAAATATGAAACCTTAGAAAAATATGGAATAGATTTGACGTCTATGGCGAAGGAGGGAAAGCTTGATCCAGTTATAGGAAGGGATGATGAGATACGAAGATGCATACAGATCCTGTCAAGGAGAACAAAGAACAATCCGGTACTAATTGGTGAGCCAGGTGTTGGAAAAACTGCAATTGCTGAAGGGTAAGTGCTTATGGTGTTTGGTTTATACACAAGTGAGGCCCCACACATATGATTCAGCTCTGTTTTGGCTTATGATCCAGCACTTGGTTTATAAGAAGCTTGCTGAGAAATTTCCAAGCTCATTTTTTTTGCTCCCAGCCTGCTGGTGATTTGGGTTGATCCAAACCCAAGAACCGTGTAATTTGTATTCTGTCCATTTTCAAATGAAATGGGCTTGGACCAAGCATAGACCCCTGGCCTGAAAATGAAAAACAGAGTTAGCTCTGGCGTGTTTCTTTTCCGAGTCTAGATGTGGGTTTAATTGCTCAGTTTCTGCATGGGAGCTACGCTGTATGGCTAAGGCTCAGTTGTGCCAAGCTTGAGAACTGAGAAAGCTCGGTAGGCTTATTTATTCCACACAGTGGTGAAACCTTTATTTAATGAAGGTGTTTATATCTGGTAATATGTTTAACAGGCTTGCCCAGCGGATAGTGCAAGGTGATGTGCCTCAAGCTTTGATGAATCGTAAGGTGTGCATTAATTAATCTGGGGAGTATTTAGTTCTTAATACCTCAAATTCTGCTGGTTCAATCTGATCAATGACCTCTATGCTTGCTTATTGCAGTTGATTTCCCTTGACATGGGTGCGCTCATTGCTGGGGCAAAATTCCGGGGAGAATTTGAGGATAGATTGAAAGCTGTACTCAAGGAAGTGACTGAATCTGAAGGGCAGATAGTTCTTTTCATTGATGAGATCCACACAGTTGTTGGGGCAGGTAATTTCACTTCTATTTTATATAGAAGTTGTAATAAAGCCTATGATCTTAGTATTTAGTTCACATTCAAGTAGCAGTGCTCTCCTTTTCTTGTTTAGGTCCTCAATTGACACTAAATTTTCAGTGGAGAATCAGAATGCACTTAATAGCGGACAATGAATAGTTGGACACGGGGTATGGTGGTAATAAATTATGGAGGAATTGACTGTGAACTTTCTGTGAAGAATCAGAATGCAATTAATAGCTGGACACGGGGTATGGTGGTAATAATTCATGGAGGAATTAACATGCTCCACATTTCTCTTCCAGGTGCCACAAATGGTGCCATGGATGCAGGTAACTTGTTGAAGCCTATGCTTGGTCGTGGAGAGTTGAGGTGTATTGGTGCAACAACACTGGATGAATATCGTAAATATATTGAGAAGGATCCAGCCTTGGAGCGTCGGTTCCAGCAGGTTTATGTTGATCAACCTTCGGTGGAAGATACAATCTCTATACTACGTGGGCTGCGAGAAAGATATGAACTGCATCATGGAGTCAGAATTTCTGACAGTGCACTTGTTGAGGCTGCAATTCTTTCTGATCGTTACATTACTGGACGCTTTTTACCTGACAAAGGTAATCAAACTATAACGACAGCACATTTCCTCTGGAAAAATTTATCCCCAGACTTTATTATCTTTAATGAAATTTGTGAACTCCATACTCTCCAATTGTTAAATCTTTCCAATTTTAGGTATTATCTGTATTGTATTGTCAAATGAAATGCAAACAAAATAGATGATGTTGATCACCTTATAGTTGGAATGTATCAAATTCTTGGTCCCTACACCTGATATGATCTAAACTTATCTTCTATATGGTTCTGAAGGTATCAAGGTAATTATCATCTAGAATGTAGAACATGATATATGTTCTAATTTTGCTCTGATTTTTCCAAATTCTTTTCCTAAAATACATTTATTTGTTGCTCAATATAGCATACGAAATATTTGTAATGAAAATGACATTTGAAAGGAATAATAGGAAAGTACGTAACTTCAGATAGAGGATGGAAGTTGGAGAAAGGGACCAAACTAATAGACTATGACAGTAATGTTGATTGCATTGTTGTTGCCCACTTGCCCTTACTTTACAACTCGAGCTTTTGTGATATACCGTTGTAACAGGTATGATAGTAGGGAGGTCGAGTGTTCAATCCCTGGGAAGTGCAACAGTGTTCCTCAACACATTCTTCCTTTGGTGTAACATGATGGTGCTTCTGCATGAGTGTGTGCCACGTGCAGGGCCATGTGTGTACAAGCCTGCACATGCAGGGGGTGTTGATATACATTGTTGTTGCCCTTAACAGCTTGAGCTTTTTGGGATAAGCGGTTGTAATAGTAAAAATATTGCTAAAATACGTTTTATTATTATGATTATTAGCATTATTGTTATGGATAGGGGGCAGTGCCTGAAGAATAATATAGAACATCACTAAACCCCCTGGTGGGGAGGGAGTTTCTTTTATAAATGTCCTACTACTTGCTTGTGATTATCGAAGGCCCATGTTCCATTGCTTTTGAGGTCACAGTTACAGTGATCATTATTGAACTTGTATGCATAAGCATTTCAGTTTTTCAAAGACTTCTTACATATTTGATGTTGAATTCTGATGGTAACAGAAGCCATCATAACCAATACCCTTTGTTGCTCCAATGGTCAAAACATTTGTATGCTTCCTTGGAAACCAAGGATCAGGTATTGTATTGCCGTATTGGTATGGTGAAAACCCTCTTCTCTCAACAGAAGCCATCATACCAGCCTTCCTGTAAGGGTTGGTTTTTTGAACAAGTACTAGTTTCTATACGGCATACATGTTAATATATCCATTTCACTTTCAGCCATTGACCTAGTTGATGAGGCAGCTGCGAAACTGAAAATGGAAATCACATCAAAACCAACTGCCCTTGATGAGATCAATCGTTCTGTATTGAAGCTGGAAATGGAGCGGCTTTCCCTCATGAATGATACAGACAAAGCCTCAAAGGATCGGTTGAATCGCCTTGAAGCTGAGCTCTCTCTCCTAAAGGAAAAGCAAGCAGAGTTAACAGAGCAATGGGAGCATGAGAAATCTGTCATGATGCGGATTCAATCAATTAAGGAAGAGGTATTTAAAGCTCTTCTTTTCCTTGAGGAAAGTGAGAAAATTTATCTTATGCTTGTGGGAACTGATAAAAGAACCTTGAAAAAACTGACCATGAAGTTGGAAATTTGAGAAGAAAATGGAACCAACTCAACTTGGATTTTCAACATATGTGGGATTTCAAACTCCTTTGAAATGCATCCCAATCCTGATGTGTCTATATTGTGTTTTGCAGAAGTAAAACCACAAATTTCAGAATTTAGGGCCTGCTGTCTAGCTGAACAAATAAGTTCACCCAATTGCTATATTCTTGACACCTCCAATTTTGTCCCTCATACAATGTTTATGTTGTCGCGAAGCATGATTATTATGAATTTAATTGGTCGTCTTAATTGATTTTTTTTTCGTGCAGATTGACAGGGTAAGTCTTGAGATTCAGCAGGCTGAGAGGGAGTATGATCTTAATCGTGCAGCTGAACTAAAGTACGGAAGCCTCAACAGTTTGCAGCGTCAACTCGAAGTAGCACAGAAAGAGTTGGATGAATATAGGAGATCTGGGAAGTCCATGCTAAGGGAGGAAGTAACAGGGGATGACATTGCGGAAATAGTTAGCAAATGGACTGGTATTCCTGTCTCAAAATTGAAACAATCTGAGAGAGAGAAGCTTCTACATTTGGAAGAAGAGCTGCATAAACGTGTTGTTGGTCAAGACGAAGCAGTGAGGGCAGTAGCAGAAGCTATCCAACGGTCTCGAGCTGGTCTCTCAGATCCTCACCGTCCCATTGCTAGTTTCATGTTCATGGGTCCCACTGGTGTTGGAAAGACTGAACTGGCCAAGGCCCTTGCTTCATACATGTTCAACACTGAAGAAGCCCTAGTGCGGATCGACATGAGTGAGTACATGGAGAAGCATGCTGTCTCAAGATTAATTGGGGCCCCACCTGGTTACGTTGGGTATGAAGAAGGCGGACAGCTCACAGAGATAGTTCGTAGGAGGCCGTATGCTGTTATTTTGTTTGATGAAATTGAAAAGGCTCATTCTGATGTGTTTAACGTGTTCCTTCAGATTCTGGATGATGGGAGGGTGACTGACTCACAGGGCCGCACTGTGAGTTTCACAAATACTGTAATAATTATGACTTCAAATGTGGGATCACAATACATTCTCAACACAGATGTCGAGACTGTATCAAAGGATGCAACTTATGAAGCCATAAAAAAGAGGGTGATGGAAGCTGCTCGATCAATCTTTCGTCCCGAATTCATGAACAGGGTTGATGAGTACATAGTTTTCCGGCCTCTGGACCGTGAGCAGATAAACAGTATTGTGAGACTACAGGTACGACACACCATGCACATGTTCTCTTTGTGTGACTTGTTTTGTTGAAGAATGGTTCCATCCTTTGGAGATACCTCTACTGTATAATTTTGTTTAGTTATTAATCAAGCAGATTTAAGCAAAGATTCTGTAGGTATGCATTGCTATAAAACCATGATAAAAATATTAGTATCAATTGGTATTACAGTACCTTTATAGACCTTTTCGGTATCTTGATTGGTTTCTGACCTTAATTTGTTTATAGATATTCTGTTTCATTCACCACCTATATTTAGTTTAGGAAACTTTTTCTCTTTTATTTCTTTTCTTATTTTAGTTTTTATAATATTTACCTTATTCTAGCATTGTTATTTATTGCTTTGATGGCTTATTTAAGAGTGTTTTTAGCATGCAAAGTGTTTGGCATGAGAACATCCTTCCACTGAAGTAGAACTAATCCCGTCTTTTGAGTTTTACTCGAGCCATATATCGGATTTCACTTGTGCAGTTTCCATATGTAGAGAAAGATTATTTCTCGAGTTTCTGAAAGCTTCATCTTTTTATTTTTATTTTTTATTATTCTAAACTTCTTTGTGGATATGCTATAATCTTACCTCATTCGTGCTGCCTGCTTCACTACAGTTGGAGCGTGTACAGAAAAGACTCGATGACCGGAAGATAAAAATTCAGGTAACTGATGCAGCAGTTCAGCTCCTAGGGAGTCTTGGATATGACCCGAATTATGGCGCAAGGCCAGTCAAGAGGGTGATCCAACAGTATGTTGTAAATGAACTTGCAAAGGGTATTTTGAGAGGAGAGTTCAAGGATGAAGACAAGATTTTAATAGACACAGAGGTAACAGCTTTCTCAAATGGCCAGCTCCCCCAGCAGAAACTAGTCTTCAGGAAAGTTGATCCTGGTTCAGACATGCCGGCAATGGAGGAAGATCAGAAAACCTTCTCACAGAGACACTGATGATCTTGCCTCATTTTCATCTCAGATCTCATGTAAAGCTTATATCCTCCTCTAAGCAGCCAGCCAGTTCATGGTTCATACTGTAAGTTAGTTTTACCCAACCTTTGTATATCGTCCCTATTTCACATGGGAGGTTGCAAAGCGCAGTTTTGTTTTGTTAATAAACCAAAATAAGGAAGAATTCCCTTTTGCAGCAATTATATATTTCTTGTTGCTTAAGTGTAGAGATCAAAGCATGGATGTGGCCACGGTGTACATGTACACTCACAGCCTTGGATCGTTGATTCCAGTCGAAATAGATTGGATTTGGTTTGATCCGTTTTCTTGATCGGTTTTGGCTAATATCGATTCAATACTAATCCAGATTGGTTTGTATTGGGTTGGATTGGGATTACTATCCTGGATCGGTTTGTATGATAGAAAAACTAATAATAAATTTAAAATTAAAAATCAAAAAATTTGTATAAATCAAAATGAGAAAATTTTTTTTGGTGAAATTAAAATTTTAATTAAAAAAAATTTATCTGAATATGTTTTTTAAGAAACTTATCAATTTATCATCATCTATTAATCATTTTTTTAATTTTTATGTTTCGTTGAATATGACCAAAAAAAAAAAAGAATTTTTTCATATAAAATTACAAAAAAAACTATTCATTTAATGTAGGAAACAAAACAGAGATTAAGGGGGGTGGGAGATGAAGAAAGTTGTGAAAATTTGAAGAAGGAATGGTTCAATTGGTCTTCATTTATGAACTAGTCAAAACCCAAAAATGAAAAGGGTCAATTTGAAAAGATTGGAAGCTTACTAAAGAAGATCCAGCTTCTACAAGTAAATGAGGTTTTTTTTTTTTTTTTTTTTTTAGTGGTGAATGAAGAATTCATTATCAAGAAGCCCTAGAAGAGGAAGAGATTACAAGAGAGCAACACTCGACCCTCAAGAGAAGGGTACATAGGGCTGCAACAAGGACAAAGGTAAAGAAAACAATAATGGGCATGTTCGTTAGGGAATCAGAAACTGATCACTGGAAAATAAGGGAGAGCTTGGAGTTAATATCAATATAATGGAATTCTAAATCATGTCAAAAGAAGGGGACTTGGAGGTTCATCTTGCACTCCATCTAAATATGGTTGATAGTACCAGGAAAGTCAAGACTTTTGATGATGCCACAAATAGATTTCCCGCATAAGTCGTATCCAATAAAATCTATTCCCTCCCAAAAGGGATAGTTCTTCTTTTACATAGTCAACATTTGTCCAAAACCCTCTTCGAAACCGTAGAGGCAAAAGAGCAAGAGATGATCAACATCTTCCACACCATTTCAACATAAGAAACATGAAGGGGAGACCAAGATCTGCTAGTGTAGAAAAAAAGCTTGATTGGAAGACAGTTAGAAAGAGCTCCCCAAATAGAAAAAATGTGACGGGGATGTGGCCTTTAAATCACACAATATTGAGCCAAGGAGATACAGGCCCACGAGATCTGACGAGGCCCCAGGCTTAAGAGGAACTGAAGATGCCAATAGAGGAAGTGAGCCAAACGAACCACATCAACACTAGTTCTCAGCCCAACAAGGAGGGGAGGCAAGTCATTCCAAATGGTGGATAGAACCGGGGCAGAGAAAGAAGGGAGAGCCCACTCTCCATGAGAAATAATAGAGGCTACAAGGGATTGCTTATAAATACTCGAAGAATAGATGGATCTTACACTCCCAATCATGGTTTGAGGTATCGGTATTGGTCGAGACCGATCTTGATATCGATTCGATCCAACTGTACAAATAAGGGTAAAAATGTAAAAAAAATAGTTTTTTTTTATAAGAAAACAGGGACAAAGTATCATATTTGCCGAGTTTGGGTAATCCTAATCCATATTGGTTGATTCGATCCCGATCCGATCCAGCCGATACCGAGATCACGAACCATGCTCTCAACAAATAAAAGAACACACATTGGATGTCAGTTATCAAGCCAAAGAGAAGTAGATACACCATGAACAATCTTAGGGGAGATGGCCTTGAGTACTATAGGCCTGAGGATCAGAATCTACCTTCAAACCCCCTAAAAAAAAAGATTTTGGATGAAACGGTCCAGATCGGCCTATTTGAGTCGGATACCAACTCCCGGTCCAGGATCAGCTGACCTGACAGATCCGATTTTGATTCTGAGAACGCTACCCTTTTTCTTTTGACCAATGATGAGTAGGTAGTCGGTGGGAAGACTGAAAAAAATGCGGTTTTAGTTATTTTTTATCCTTCTTTTGTCCCTCTCCCTCTACTCTCGTTTAAATAGTCTTCTCCTCCTCTCTGTCTTCGCGCTAGTCTTGTTTTCAGAAACCCTAGAAGACAAGTGACATTCTCTCTCTATTCAAACAAGAAATTGTGAATTCTGCAATGTGCACAGATTAAGTTCAATACCCCGTTAATTTCCAGGATTTCTTATTGAGCTTTCCTGTTTTTCCCCTTTCCTCTGTATCGTCCATCGTCGTTCTTCGTCGAATTCTGAAAATTTTTGGTAGACCTATAAAGGACTTGAATATATTTTTATAAATTTGACATATTGGTCCTTCTCTTTAAAATTTTTTGAGAAACAAGGTCTGATTTTGTTTTCCTTAGCTATCATTCGCTGGAAAATTCAGTAGCTTTGGCTGGAATTCTTGGCTTAAGAAGATTAATTCTTGGTGGTTAGAGGTTGCCTTTGATGCGTCTGGCATTTTGAAGATTTCACTTCTTTTCACGTTCTTATCATTTGAGAGGAATGCTTGATTCATGTTTGCTTTGTGATGGAGAACAATAGTGAAACTGGGGATGATCAAGGATCGGGATGGTTCGAAGTGAGAAAGGTTTTGCCCTTTTCTTCTTTTCTCTCTCTAATGATTTTATAGTTGTTATCATCGGGCATTGTTCTTACATTTAGATTAGACGGAGGTTTGGAGCGATGGTGATGGAACAAAAGTAAAACAAAAAGACTGAAGCCAACTTAAAACCAGGGTGGAATTTTGAAGTTCACAGTGATACCTGTAGCGGGCAGGCAGGGATATCCCCTTCTAGTCGTTTCGTTTAACTAATCTGCATCTACCTGTCTCCGTATGACTAATGATATGATTGTTCGGGAAAAGTGATTCTTCACCTGTGTTTTTTTTTTTTATAATGTAAGATGTTTGGGCTTTGGTATACTCAATCCATTTCATTAGTTCAGACCCCTCATAATTTGAAGCCAACATGGTGATCAATCTGCCCCAGAATGTCTAAATATGAACTGTTGGACCTCTCATCCCTGACAGTCTTTATCTAATGTTTTTTCTTATTAATCTAATCCTAGAAAATTCAATACAATAGCTTGATTGGTTGTAATATCTCAACCTAATGTCCCATACAATTATGTAAAAAAAGCCATGAGGTGGCCTGATCGATTCCATTCGTTTGATTGAATGCAACATCTGTTTCTTATCCTGAAGTTAGTGATGTCAAAACAAATCATGGCTATCTTGAAACAACCTTCACTGCAAACATCAACCCATAGATGCCAGATTTTGGAAACGTACCTCCTAACTCATTCATGCTTCTAGATTATAATGGGAGTCTGGTTGGAATTACTATAGCTTTTCACTGCTACATGCCAAGTTATTCTATTTACACATCCATCCAGTGTAAGTTGTCCCTTGCCCACCTGCTTCTGCTGGGTCCTAGTTTTTTGCTTTAGTTTTTTTAGATTTCATTACTTTAACATATTTGTATGTGTCTGTGGTTAGTCTTATGGTCGGCAATCAATTATTGGTCTTTCTGCAATTTTGTGATTTTGAAAGTATAGTTTATTTGTTTTTGAGTATTTCCATTTCTCTTTTTCCTTGTTATTTTATTATGATCTTCAAGAAACCATGTATTTATTTTTTTGAAAACATTTCAGAGTTGTCCCATTTAGTAAAGATATTATATGCAAAGTATCAGCACCATTATTAATTTATTCTGTTTTCTGTACTTTTTTGTCCAGAAGCATAGAACTGGTTCCAAGCTCTCTATACAAAATTTGGTGGGGGGAATTTCAAGCAAAAGCCCTTCTAATTCTCTGCGCAGTCGGTCCTTCCCAAATGAAAAGAACGGAAATTCACAGGCCAACAGGAAATCTCAACCTTCCAAAGCTGGGGCTGATTTGGCATCACATTTGCAGGTTGGTCATGGGAATTCTTTTTTGGTGGCCGAAGAAGCAGAGAAAGCTGGCAAATGTGTTGCTAAACATAGGGTTAATCAAGATTTGGAGCATCCCAACTCGTCTCCCGTTAGACTTAGACCCATTAGTGGTGCAGGTTTGGAGAGTGGAACCGAATGTGTTAAAAAAGTTACTCAGGAGGAAAAGGTGGATATAGTGCCCAAAATCAAGTGGGGCGATTTAGAAGATGATGCTTTGGTACTGCATTGCCACAATGCTGATCAAACTAAAATAAAATTTGGTGATATTGGGGATGATACCATAGTGGGTTCTAGAAAGGCTGTGAATTCCAATGATTCATTGCCATGTGTCCCTTCATGTACTGATTCTCAGGAGGAGAAACGGGTGGTAACACTTCTATGTTCAAATCATGTTCCTGATCAGTTGAATTCATTGGTTTCAAGGGATGAATCAGCTGAGGAGAATCATAAAGAGGCGGTAGAGATATCCTCTAAAGGTATGGGTATGCCAGATTTAGTTGAAAATTCGGAGGAGATTAACCATGATACCTTCGGACTCGTTAGTAATGACTCTGCTAATGTTGTGCGGTTGAACAATCCAGCTAGTCAAAACTGTGGTGTTGAAGAGTTTCCAACCCCTAGGTCTGTTGAAGTTCTGAAAGACAAATCTTATGATGGTGCTTTAGACATTTCTGAATTACCACCTTTAAATGAAATTTCAAGTACTGATCTGGGTGTTCAAGTTTCACTTTCACTTCCAATCCAAACTATTAGTCCTGAAGCTCCCAGTGATGTTTTAATAACAGCTGCTGCAGAAGAATGTAGAGCGTCACAATGTGGTACACTAAATGGGGATTTACCGAAGATTGAGATAATGACCACTTTAGAAGAGGGTGAATCAGGTGAAAGCAAAGAAAGATTTAGGCAACGGCTTTGGTGCTTTCTCTTTGAGAATCTTAACAGAGCCATAGATGAACTTTATCTTCTTTGTGAATTGGAATGTGATTTGGAGCAGATGAAAGAGGCCATTCTTGTTCTTGAAGAGGCTGCATCTGATTTTAATGAACTAAATTCCAGAGTGGAAGGATTTGAGAGTGTAAAAAGATCTTCGTCAATGTGTTCGATGCAAGTGAACATGAAGATGGACCACCGCAGGCCACATGCTCTCTCCTGGGAGGTCAGCATACTTACAAGACTCTTGCCTTTATATCTGCAAACTAGAATGTTAATATTTTTTCCTTATTAACTACAAAAATGAAAACTTCTAGATGTTGTCATGTTGATTCTTTTCTGAGTTTTTGCAACTAAATACAGTAATTTTGGGGGCTATTATCATAAACATTGTTAAATTGTTAGTTGCATGTGCACATGCATCAAAAGGAGGATATAAATTGTTACTTGTCAAAAGGAAAAGAGAAAAAAGAAGATACTTATTGAAAAAGAGACCTACAATCTAGGAAGGAGGCAATTGTCTAATGGCAATGGTTCAATCACTTAAATTGAATAATTGGTTGAACCGGTTCAATTTATGAACAAAAACACCAAAATTAAACTAAGTATGGAACTAAAACAACTAATACCGTATGCAACCTAATTACCCATATTTTAGGCCCATAAAAGTGGTCTATTACGTAAAAAAACCCATGGGATCAAAGACCTAACATGTATATAACCCAACCCTAGACATTCTTAATAGAACAAGCTTATTTTGGTGATGAATCTGCATCACCCTAACAGTGGACAGGCCAAAAGCCAAGAGACCCCGGAGTTGGAAAGCCCTATTTGAGTTTGCTATGAGCCCACCCACATACAATTGGCAAAATAAGAAGAGAATGGCAATTCGATCAAAGTTTTAGTAGATTCTAACGGTTAGATTTGGCTGGGCAGAATTCTCACGAAAATCACCTTGCATGTGACCTTTTAGAAGAGAAGAAGAATAGTTGCAGGTTTGAGGGTTCTAATGGGGATCTATGGTATTAATGGTGGATGAGGAAAGTAGTAATGATTGAGTATTGGCAATGGGAATGGATGGGGTTGGGTTTAGAGGATTAGGAGAAGAAGGGTGATTGCTGAAACTGTAAAGTACTTACTTGAACACTGATCTTCAATGGCAGCAGCTTTGAAGATAAACAATGGGGTCTCCCGATCTACAAGATGCAAGGAGATAAGTAGCAGCCCTCCCGTTCTACAAGATGCAAGGAGTCGATTGGAGATCCACCAATCCCTTCACTTTGATATTACTCACAAGGCAACTTTGATATTACTCACAAGGCACACTCACGATGGAGCAAAGGCAACAACAAAGGCAGCAAGCATAAAGCTGAGTTTTTATTAATCAAATCCGTCTTCAATACTTGGCCCCCTTACAACCTTATATAAAAGACTCAAAATTAGACTCCTACACTAAAAAAGAAAGGCCTAACCCAATCTTTAACCTATTAGCTAACTTAAACTAACTAAGAAATTGAAATAGACTCAAAATAGAGTCTTAATCCAGCCCAACTTAAATACTTAAAAGAAAACCTATAAAATCACTTAAAATGAACCACTGGTTCAAACCAGCTTTGGACCGGTTCAATTAAAAACATGAAAATAAACTAAGTATAGGGCTAATCCCGTATGCAACCTATGTATCCATATTTTAGGCCCATTAAAGTGGTCTATTACATAGAAAACCTTTGGGATCAAAGGCCCAACATATATGTATCCCAACCCTAGACTTATTTCTAAAGAAATAAGCCCATTTCGATGATGAATCTGCATCAACTAATTGAAGGATATAAGTAAGTTAGAGGTAAAGGTAGGGGTAATATCAGTAAGAAGTCTAAAGGGATTAAACTTTAAAGATATCGAAAAAGGGTCGGGAATGGTTCATCTTCTACCTGAAGACGTAACCAGGAGGCAGAAAACCAGGAGCTCTTTGGATGAGAGAACTCCCTCTAGAGAACACCAACCGAAATGAGATTTCAAGCGAAGGATTTTACTTCAATTTCCTACCAAATGAATGCAGGCCATAGCGGCTCCATCAATCAACAACTGAAATATATTTAAATCACTGAAAGTATAGCTAGTGGTACATACAGGTTCAGACCTGAAACCCAACTCAAATCTCCCAATAATGGATGACTTGGGAACCGAAATTGGAGGGCTTGAGTCGCCTATACCAAGGCACTTTGATACAGGAGCAATTCCTTGGACTGGCCCAAACCCGTTGGGGAGCCCAGATGGAGATGAACCTAGTCCAAATTTAGTTTTGGCCCAATAGGATATTATAGTTTATTTATTTATTTATATTTTTGTTTGGGTTTATCTTTATCTTATAATCTTTTTCAGATTTACTTAGGCTTGAGTTCCTTTCCATTTTAGTTTTAGAATTTGATTTAGAGTTTTGTTTCAGTTTTAGAGTCTAGTTAGGAGTCTTTATTTCCCTCTTTAAATACAAAGTTGTAATCAATGAAAGTTTCAGATTTGACTGAATGAAATCTGGGTTTTTTGTTTTTTAAATTGTTACCCGAGTTGTACAAAAGATAGCTGTTTGTGTGACCTTCTTCTATGCTTCTCTCTTCTGCTTTCCATTACTGTTAACCTACCCTGTTCTAGGTGATAGTGCAGCCCCATATGCAAGTGATTGTTTTCCTTTGTATACAATTTAATTCGCCTAATATTTTGGGAGTGAATCACCCTTCCCTAGGCGATTCAAGCCCCACTTTCCTTGCCCCAATCAGTCCCACTACCATGAGATTCATGGTCTATAAATAGGTTAGTTCTAAGCGTACTGTTATCTGCAATTTCAAGTAGCTTTATTTATGGATCGAGTGCTGTTTTGCTGGGCTATCACTTGGGTTTCATAGGGCTAGGGTATATAATGGTTGTCCCAAAATCTCAGTTCCATTGAACTCTGATGAGTGAGAACCAACCTTGGAGGTCAAGTGTTAGAACTTACAGCTCCTATCCAAACAAAGATCTCCACACTTTTATTCACGGCTGCCTCCCAAGCATTGACCAATGACCCTGGGTCCTACTGATCACTATTGACTAGATGGAAACTCAAATGACTTGAGATGGACATACCTTTGTACCATAAGGAAGCATTTGTACTATCTGGGTCAAAACAGTAGTTGTAGAGTATTTCAAACAACCACCTGGACTTCTCTAACTCTCCTTCCAGTAATCAGATATTCAGATGTTTATTGTATTTGTAGCGGGATTATCACCACACTTCCACCATGAGTTTCAATAACCTAAAATTTAGTTTAATTAGGTGCTTGGAATACACTGACTTCAGTACTGTAATAAGCATCCATTCATGTTTATTTTATCTTATTTTATTTCATTCTCAGTTTCTTTTTCAGCTGTCAGTCATGCATGTGTTGAAGGTTCCCAGGTGCAGATGGTTGTGGGCTGAGGTTTATTGGTGCACTTCTAATAAACTAATCATTAAATGGGTTAGATTGTACTGGAATGTTCTTGCAAGAGTAAAAATAAATAATGACTCAAATATGTTCTCCATGCTTTGAGAGTTATGGATGATGGACATCACGATTACGGGCAACCGTGCATCACTGAGGCAACTTTAATGCAAGTTCCACTGTCTGAAACTTAGCCTAGCTAGGTGTCTGTGTCTGAAGAAGCCGATTTGAAGACTGTTGGAACTTGGAAGTATTCCTTCATGTTTACATTGTCCTGTTTTACATGTGCTGCATGTTTTTTTGAAATTTATTCTTACTGGCGGTAAATCTTGGATGGTCTCTGGTGCAGATGGATAATGGGCATGGGGGTTACTCACTTACTTGCTGTCTTTGAATTTCTAATAAATTAATTAATGTACTCAATTCTATTGGAATCTGATGACAATGTTTGCTACAAAATCCCAAGTGCAGGTTCGAAGAATGACATCATCACCTCACAGAGCTGAAATACTGTCTTCATCTCTTGATGCTTTCAAGAAAATTCAACAGGAAAGAGCTAGCATTTGCCCAGATCTTGATGCAAGAGGCTTGGGAACTGGGTATCCAAATTCTGATCATGTTTCGGCTGTTGATTCGAGGAAGTCATCTCAGAGAAATAATGTATTAGTATATGGCAAAGAATCAGTAATAAAATTAAGGAAGCAGAATGCAATTTTGGATCTTGGTCAGGGCATCTTGAATGGAGAAAAGAGGAATTTTGTGGAAGGCGGCCAGTCAAGCAAAGCATATTCAGAGCAAAATGGACGCATGCCTCTGCAGAGATCCACTCCTGATGAAGCATCTCGGGTATCTTTGAAGGATGGCCCTGCTGCTTCTGGAGTGGAGAAGTCAGTTCTCAAAAAGGATAAATTGTCGATGGAAAGTAAGGTTGAGAAAAATTCGAAATCTGTGGATTCCATCAAAAGACAAATTCCACCTGACAAAGAGAAGGCAAAGGACAAGAGAAACATGGCATGTTGGAAATCCATGGATGCTTGGAAGGAGAGAAGGAATTGGGAGGATATCCTTGCATCTCCACTGCGTAGCTATTCCCGTGTTTCACATTCACCAGGCATGAGCAGGAAAAGTGTGGAACGTGCACGGGTTTTGCGTGATAAACTAATGTCTCCGGAAAAGAAAAAGAAGAATGCTTTGGATTTGAAAAAGGAAGCGGAAGAAAAGCATACACGGGCAATGAGGATTAGAAGTGAGTTGGAGAACGAGAGAGTGCAAAGACTGCAGCGTACATCAGAGAAATTAAACCGTGTTAACGAATGGCAGGCAGTCCGCAGCATGAAGTTGCGGGAGGGAATGTATGCTCGCCACCAGCGTAGTGAATCACGGCACGAGGCTTATCTGGCTGAAGTTGTGCGAAGAGCTGGTGATGAAAGCAGTAAAGTCAATGAGGTCCGCTTCATTACTTCACTAAATGAAGAGAATAAAAAGCTTATGCTCCGACAGAAACTTCAAGGTTCAGAACTTAGGAGAGCTGAAAAGCTTCTGGTGATGAAGAGTAAACAGAAAGAGGATATGGCGAGGGAAGAAGCAGTGGTAGAACGTAGGAAACTCCTTGAAGCTGAAAAGCTGCAGCGACTTGCTGAGACACAGCGGAAGAAGGAAGAAGCTCAAATAAGAAGAGAAGAGGAACGCAAGGCCTCAAGTGCAGCACGTGAAGCAAAAGCCATAGAACAACAACGAAGAAAGGAATCCAGAGCCAAAGCCCAACAAGAGGAAGCTGAACTCTTAGCCCAAAAATTAGCAGAAAGACTTAGTGAAAGTGAACACCGTAGAAAGTTCTATCTAGAGCAAATACGGGAGAGAGCTTCAATGGATTTCAGAGACCAGTCATTGCCTTCACTACGCCGCTCTGCAAACAAGGAGGTCCAGGGTAGATTCGCATCAACCAACAATGATGAAGATTACCAAGTGAATAGCATTTCAGGTGTAGGAGGTCCTGCTCCGGGGACTGGCAATGCTGCACTGCAGCATTCTTTGAAGCGAAGGATTAAAAAAATTCGACAAAGACTGATGGCTCTTAAATATGAACTCCCTGAGCCTCCAGTTGGTGCTGAAAGTGCAGGTATTGGATATAGATCTGTATTGGGAACTGCACGGGCTAAAATTGGGAGATGGCTTCAGGAACTTCAAAGACTTAGGCAGGCCAGAAAGGAAGGGGCTGGAAGTATAGGATTAATAGTTGGAGACATAATCAAGGTATTTTGGATCCTGGACTTTCTGAATGTAAAATGTTAATCTGCGCATGGACGATGATAGTGTTTCATATTGTTCTTGATCACAACTGGTTTCTCTCAATCTGAATTTACAGATATTTGCATCCAATTAGAGGGGCTGTGTGTGTTTATCTTAATATAAATACATTTAGGAAAATTTTTGGATTGTTTCTTCCTCTAGCATTTAGATTGTTTCAATTCCACTCTCTGTTAGTGAATCTTTAGGATGGAAATAAACTAGACCATTCTATGTTAGTTTCTGATGGTGACATTAGAGAGTAGACATTGGCTGTCCCTTACAATATTTCTGGAGAACAGTGTCAGCTCAGATGGTCACCTTGCAGTTTCCATGTGTTAAGCTATCTATTTAACATGTGTGTAGCTTGTGGGTTATCATCCGAAGCTGATTGGTTTGGTTCCACATACCTGTTGACAGTTGGCATTCTTATATTTATGGTGATGTGTTTCTGTTCATTGACAGCTCGAACAGATAGAGTAATATTTGAACAGATAAATTAGTGAAGATCTGTATAAAATGGATTATTTATGTAAACATATTTAGTAATATTAAATAAGGTTCCCCAGTTGGTCATAATCTCTGTGATGTGGTTAGTATGTTAAAGAAAGATCATGACTTAGTGGATAACATGTCTTGTTCTTTTTTTGTTTCTTAAGCTTTGGATGTATTTTTTTTGTATTTTAACTATTTCTTTTTGAAATAGTTTTTGGAGGGAAAGGAAACTGAACTT
Organism: Telopea speciosissima; assembly: GCF_018873765.1. Lineage (NCBI taxonomy): Eukaryota > Viridiplantae > Streptophyta > Magnoliopsida > Proteales > Proteaceae > Telopea > Telopea speciosissima. The sequence goes on along the minus strand of NC_057918.1, from coordinate 13,449,955 downwards.
CATGCATCTCGCCAAGCTGGATTGCTTGACTTTATTGCTTCTGCACTGCCTGCATCTCACACATCGAGGCCTGAAACATGCCAGGTGACTGTATACTTTTTAAGACTTCTGAGGGTGGTACTCTCCATTCCTGCAAACAGGAGTTATTTTCTTGCACAAAATCTGTTGCCTCCAATTATCCCGATGCTTTCTGCAGCTCTTGAGAACTATATCAAGATTGCAGCTTCGTTGAATGTTCCTGGAAGCACCAACCTGTCGACGAGCAAAATGTCAATGGAGAATTTTGAGTCCATCTCTGAAGTGTTAGAAGGCTATTTATGGACTGTTGCTATGATTATTGGTCATATCTCCTCTGATGAGCGACAACTTCAAATGCAGGATGGTTTACTGGAGCTTGTGATTTCTTATCAAGTTATTCACCATCTTCGAGATCTCTTCGCTCTGTATGATAGGCCTCAGATGGAAGGGTCTCCTTTTCCTTCATCTATTCTACTTAGTTTAAATCTTTTGGCAGTTTTAACATCCAGACCCAGGACCATTTCTTCTATCAATTGGGAATCTTTTCCATCTAAATTTGTGTCAGTGAATGAAACTCAGGGAGCTAAATTTGCAGAACCAACTGATCTTAGTATTTCCTCTGTAAATACCACTGATGAAGATAATAGATCCTTGCTAATTGCACCAAGTGTCAGCAAAGACATATCTTTATCGGATATGATGGAGGGCAGGCCATTAGATGAATCCTGTAAAATTAATAAGGTTGACGAGTCAGTATCTAGTGCCAGGGATCCTGATAAGGAGTTGACTGATACTACAATTGAATTGAATGATGTTAATTCAGCGGTAAAAATGCATGTGACAGATTTTTCATTTGAGTCCCAGAAAAGTCTATGCGAGGGGAATAACAAGTCCTTGCCTCTGAAGGTTGAAAAGAGCTCAAAGGATTTTGGTGATGAACAAAAGAATGAGAATATTCCGTCCTTAAAGCCACCTGCGGCGTTTCTTCTTTCTGCCATTACTGAGACAGGGTTAGTGAGCCTTCTGTCGCTATTAACAGCTGTCCTATTGCAGGCTAACAATAGGCTGTCCTCTGAGCAGGTAATTTTGCTGTCAGTTGTATTTGCATTGCTCTATGTTACTGAGTTCTCGTTTCTCATTGGTTCAATGCATTGCAAATCAGGAGTTTGTAGGCTATGCTAACTGTTGAAATAAATGTTCCTTGAGCACCTCAAACCGAGTTTGTAGGCTATGCTAACTGTATAAATAAACATTCCTTGAGCCCCTCAAACCACTGCTATTTGTCAATTCTTATAATTCATTAATGGTATGGATTTCTTCTTTCTTTGAGGAATAACCTCTGAAAATAATTTTGTTGATGCTAAGAATGAAGATGGTAGAATCAAGAATGGATTATAATGAAGGAAACCAATAAAACTGAAAGATTGTTCTAGCAATTTGAAGAATAGAGATTCTGCTAATCTCCTGATCATTTGTTTTTGTTCTTTTACCAAAGCATCTAGTCCACTTTCCTAGCATGAACTGTTTTGACCTGAGCTATATGAATATATCCTTTCTCTTTTAAAGAGTCGGAATATGTAACTAGGGCATGCTCCAAGATGGCAGTTCATTTTGGTTGTTGTATAGTTATGGTGCATTTGGGGGAGTACAAAAACAGGATGTTCCAAGATAGACTTTCCTAGTTCAGAAGATCATGGATAATGTGGTTCAGGCTGCTTACTTGGTGATTACTCTAAATTATTATTTGAGATCCATGCGGGTTATGTTATTATGTTGGGATCTCAGATTATTAGCCCTCATGAGCATGGACAACTTTCAGGACATTGTCTCCCCTTCCTGAGGGCTTTATTAAGCTCCACTTTGATGGATGTGTGACATGTGTCCTACGGAATCTTGGGTTCATCTGCACTTTAGAACATACATGCAGAGCTATTCAAGTTTTTTAAAGGCCTATTTGGGGGAGGATATTCTACCTGAGCAATCAAGACATTATCATCTGGGTTCATGTTGGCTCCATATCTTGAAACCAAGCATTATAAAGGGGAATGTCATTGTTGATTCCTTGGAGTCTTGCTTCAATTTTGTTGGCTTCCCTTGAGTGCTTTAAAGCATTCGTGCTAATTGTGGATGTACAGTTTCATTGCTTAAACTCCAGAACTGCCACTGTGTTTGTTTGTTTGTTTGTTTGGGATTTATTATCTTTTGGTCAAGTTGAATGAGCCATGTTTTATTTCAGGCCTCATATGTTCTTCCATCAAATTTCGAAGAAGTAGCAACTGGAGTATTAAAGGTGCTGAACAATCTGACACTTTTGGATATTACTCTTATGCAGAGAATGCTAGTAAGTCGTTCTTTCTTTGATTTTGTCATCTCGGAGAGGTGGAATAGTTCTTGGTATTCGCTTTATTCTCTTTGATGTTTTTTATCATCAGCAACATAAGTCTTTTAACATCTCTCAACTGTGTCATCGACTCCCACATGAATTGTGTACAGGCTAGACCAGACCTGAAAATGGAGTTCTTCCACTTAATGAGTTTCCTACTTACTCATTGCACAAGCAAGTGGAAACTAGCTACAGATCAGGTATTATTTGTACCTTTCTGCGTTTCCATACTACAGTGATTTGCTTAAGTCTGAGTTTTCTATTTAATATTCAATGGACAAAAATCTTCACATAAAAATTTATGTCCATGCATTAGGCTGGTGCATTTTCATGTACTATGGCTATTTGTCTAAACTCTTTCTTCTTTGTGCTTGATGGATGGAATAAAACTTTCGGTCCTTCTGAATCTTAATAGCATTTGTTAGCATTACTTAGAAATACCTGTGTGCATATTATGACTTTAATTAGGTGGGTTTACTTCTTCTTGAATCCCTACTTCTTCTGGCTTACTTTGCTCTGTTCCATCCTGGAAATCAAGCAGTCCTTCGATGGGGTAAGAGCCCAACAATCCTTCACAAGGTCAGTTTAACATTTATATGATTCCATCCTGTTAGATACTCAAAGAGATTCAATTGAGCATGACTAACCTGTTCTCCTGGGATGAAACAGGTCTGTGATCTTCCATTTGGATTCTTCAGTGACCCTGAGTTGATGCCCATCTTGGCTGGTACACTAGTGGCTGCCTGCTATGGGTGTGAACAGAACAAGGGTGTAGTTCAGCAGGAACTCAGTACAGATATGTTGTTATCTTTGCTCAGATCATGCAAAAGTGCATCGCCTACAACGCAATCTGATTCTTCACCCCCGGACTCTTCCTTGATGGATGATTCATGTGAGAGAAATCTGTCTGGCTCAGAACCTAAAAAGCTTCAAGCTGACGGCCCTGTAAGGTCAAGCCGTAGCAACCCAAGAAGCACTCGTGTTTCTTCAGGGAAGGGCAACATTGTGGGCAATTTTACTAGAATAGGTAAGGTGAAAAATCAGAGGGATGCTAAACCAATGAAAAAATTTGAAGAGTGGCCTCTCAAGCACAATCGTCAGGCATCTGAACCTTCCTTCACTTTGTTGTTGCACCATCGATTCCCTAGTAGCTTTATTGATCGGGCAGAGGAATTCTTCTCAGAAGGGATACCAAATGTGCAAGATGAATGATCAAGCTAATAAAACAAGGTTCCGTGGTTTAATATCATATCGTCATAAAACTCTTGGTTTCTGGAGAAAATTTCTTTTGATATGATTGTTGTTACCTATAGCAGATGTGGTAACAGATCCTGAGTTCGCATTCTGCATGGGAATCCTGCTAAGATCTAAAATGGATCAGTTTTGAATTCTGCTACCATTCATGTAAATAAGAGATATCGTCACCGCTAGGTGATTTTTTTTTAAGGTGGTGACAGATGAAGGAACGAATCCCCCAATATGCTTTCTTCTGAGAGTACTGCTAAGAAGCTGAAATGGACTCGTTTTGATTTCTGCTGCCATTCATGTACATAAGAGATATCATCAGAGCTAGATGATTTCTTACGAAGTCGGTGACAGATGAAAACTCGTGAAATTTTTGAACCATTCCAATCCTATATTCTCCAAGCAGACATCAGAACCATATTTCTATAATCAATTGGATGACTGCACTTTTGAACTAGACTGTAGAGCACTGTTTGTAAGCCTCTTTTCTGACAACCTTGTTTCTAGGATCATTGGGACACTGGCTGGACTTTCTTGATGGATCCCAGACCTTGCTTGTTAGTCTTACTTCTGGATTCTTTGCTGGTGACTTTATTAGGGTGAGTTATTAAAGGTACAGGAGGTGAATTACAGGTGTTCAGTGAAGTTACAACAGATTAGCTGCAAGTGGAGCTATTTATTACTTCCTGGTTTGGGGATATAATGTCAGGTGTCTAAAGTCCCACCTTTTTGGATAGAGGGTAACCGTAAAAAGCCAGTATTGATGGGATCGATTCAAATTTTGTATGTACAGGGTGTATGTCCTATACTTGTTCCTTATGAGTTGGATGAAGTGATAACACTTACTGGAAACTGGGGAACTGGGTATGCTTGCTCATGATTTCTCATCATATATTTGTAAGTTCTATTTCGGACTTTTTTTTTATTATCTTCAACTTACAAAAGTGCATCTTTATGCTGTTGAATCGATGATTACTTTTTAAGCGCCCCCTCCCTTCCCCCCCCTCCTCTTCCCTTTTCTCTTTTTTGAGTATTTTGCCAATTTAAGCTTGATTTTAAGTGGGATGAGTGAAGGAAATTGTATCCCTTTCAAGAGGAACTAAAATTTCAGCCCTTAATCTACCTGAGTCATGAAACAACATAGCCGATGGACGTGGGTAGCGCATCCCAAGTTTCTGTGACTGGGACATGATACTATTGGAGTATAAACTTTATTTTGTACTGTTTCAGATCCCTGCCGTCTACTGTACCTTGTAAAGCTAGAGATGGCATTGGTAAATTTCTTTGATGAGGGCAACTTATTTTATCTTTTGGGCCTTTTTTTTGTTTTTTTGAGGGGGCGGGGGGATTTGGGCTTGGATTTTTTTTTTTTTTCTTGTTTTGGTGCGAATGAATCTATTCATTGGTCGTTATGAAAGAAAGAGAACCTCATTTGTAAATGAAAGAGAGCGATTTTTTGCGGAAGCAGGGGTAAGGTTGTGTCCATTATGACCTTCCCTAGACTCCACAGTGGCAGGGGCCTCGTGCTCTAGGTAAACCTTTTCTTATTAAAGTTTCTCTGAACTGATGGGGTAAAAAATGGCACTTCTCGACCGTGTCTCCAAGGGACAGTTGAACGAGTGACTCATGAATGCTGCCGGGTCAGACGAGCCAATAACTCGAACGCGTTCGGGGCCGTGAGGGTGCCGCAAGGTACTGCCGGTGCTGACTTGAATCTCGGGTGATGGAATAAGGCGGCCAGAAGTGACGAGCAGTCGCGGTCGAAGCAGGAAAGTTTCTAGATCAGATTGACAGTGGAGAGGTAGCAGATCAAGGTTGGACGGATACGGGAATGCCAAGGAAGAGATGGTTGCCTGGGATGGACATCTCACTCGAAAGAAGCACGAGCGTGCCATTGAGCCAGCTTTGCCAGATCGGACAAAATTGATGCCCCCGGCCACCGAGAGTGATTTGGCAAGTTGAGATATGAGCCAGTGAAAACCCAACACAAGAGGCAAATTGACCACCTGCTATTTTCAATTCAAATTCAAGTCCAAATGGACTTTACAACATTTTTCCAAGCCAACACCCTTACTGATTGTCGGTCAATCTTAGCCAGTCAATCTATCTGCTATTGTAACCCTAGTCTCTTCACAGTCATTGCACAAATGTGGGAGATTCCATTTTACCCCCTCGGTTCAGAGGGAAAAGGCTCTTTGAGCCTAAGGTGTACACTGCGCCAAAACAACCTTCTCCACCCTGGTAATAATAATGTAATTTGTTCTGAGATACTACTCTGCCAATGCTTCAAGCAAAAGTGTTCAATAGTCCAAGAAAATAACATTTCATTGAAGAATCAATACAACTCCTGCAGCCCATTACTATTTTTCTCCTTACTTCTGGTATTATGTTTGGCTTGAGAAGCCATGTTACCAGTTGAATTCAAGTGAACCTCCATAGTATTATCTCATAAAGAAGAAAATTCAACCTAGGCAGCTGAGCATATCATCCAAAGAGAAAAGAACCTCCGTTCATACAGAAACAAATTTGCTTAAAGTAACTCTGTGGTAAGGTCAGGCTGTGTTATGCATTCTGGATCAAGAACACATTCTGATATGAGAGAAATGAGTTTGGCATGCCTTCTTGTTCTTGGATCCCAGAATGCATTTGAGAATGCGGGCATTTTGGAATGTGCTCTCAAACTCATTCCGCATTCTCGTTCTTGAATCCTTCAACAAGATTGTCATTGTTTTACATACAACGGCTTCAGGAGCTTGGTTTTCAATGGCAGCAGAACATCAACTGGCGTCTACCTCACCAATTGCATCTTCTTCACTCCCTTTTCCATTGCTTACTTCCTCCTCTTGGACAAGATCCGCACTTCTACCCCTCTTCACATCATAACCCTCTAAGATTGCCGCCATAGTCTCCAGTTCCTTCATTTGCTTTCTCAGCTTCTTCGGCATCGATTTCGTCCAATCCTTCATTATGAGGCCTCCATGGCACTAAGGATGTTGACGATGAGAATGAGCTGGAAGAGATGGGGAGATTATCCATACAGGCGAGTAACGAATAATTTGTGAACACATCAAGACCCAAAATGGTAAGCACAGTAGTTGGGGAGGCCATATTATCAGTGAGGAAACGACGAGCAGATACTTGGAGTGTTTGAAGAATCATGCAGTGAGCATCTGCGGACATGCCGCAGACAGATTCAGTGACTTCATGGCGGCAGGTGAGAAAAGTAAAAGTAAGAGGGGGGGAGGGGGGAAAGGAGGGGGGAAGAAAAGAAAAGAAGAATCCATTCTCCTACAAGTCTGCAACAGAGTGAGTTGAGTAAGGTAGAGATAGCAAAGCCAAGAGCAATCATGCACGGAGAATCACTTCCTTTGAATATGGCCTTCGGTGTATAACTGGTTCACCCCAATTGTGCTCTTCATTCTATTGAACTTGATGATCGACACTTGAGGACCCAAAAAAATCAAGCAAAATAAAGGAAGCAACCCCAGGTAACTTGAGTACCTTACATTCTGGAGCGACTCAAATCCATCTATCTCTATCGCTACAAATCTGAAGAGGTGAATCCATTGCCCTCCATCACAACCATGTTACAGCTGCCTGAGGCAGTGACCTATCAAATGATGGAGCAACCAGCCCAGTAGGAGACCCTAGATCACCATTGAGATCATCAAGATGAAGAGAAAGTTAACGACTACAAGGTACCAGGTCAAAGTTGGACAAGAAACCGGCGTCCGACAACATGCTGGTAAAGCTGCAGCAAAAGATGGAGACAAATGTTGAGGACGCAACTAGCCTAAAACAGAAACAACACCAGCAAGGAAAAATTTTCACCGTGAAATTCATTAGGAATGCATTCTCAATCCAGAGAGAAATATATGTTCTAAACAGCTTTCCCATTCTATAGGAATGAATTCTCCACTCTAAGAACGGAAATGCATACCAAACAGAGGCTCAGTCTTACAAAGAAACTCTTTCACCATTCCCTGCCATAAACAACTCCCTGAGTTGCTCAAGCGACAAGAAACTCTTACCTACAAAATAATTGTATCCCCATAATCCTTTGTAGATGTCTTTAGAATTTTTCGCAATGAATAAAGATTCACAAACTGATTCTTCAAGACTTGCATCTTCAGGTCTACCAGCAGTTCCGTGGTAGAATTTAGGCTTCCAAACAGAATAGAAAGAAGCAAAGTTCTCTCCCGGTGGGTGGGGGTGGGGAAGGTGGCTGCAAAAGCAATATATAAACAAACTATATTGTGGTAGAAGGGTCCAACAGTTGAATCAATGTAGCTGATATTGAGAAGATTAAGCAAAGGAAAGGCATTTTAGGGGGCAATGTAGAAAGCTCCATCTTTCTGCATTAATGCAGGAAACAAAGATGAAAAGAGTGAGGGAAGAAAAAATTCTCTATTATGTAAAAAAATATTTTACACATGTATAGTTGCAACAAGGCATCAGTATCCCATGATGGACAATGCTTATTCCTTTTGGGAGGACAATGTGGTTAATTTGACTATCATCAGTATAAGCACAGTTGCAATAAGTAGAAGGTAAAAACACTGCATGTGCGCGCGTGCGTTATTTACTTGTTTCCCCTCTCAGATGCTTTTTGTTTACTTCACATCCAAAGGAGTCCTTCCTCTTCTCTTTTATTCAATTCACATCATTTGCGGAAACGGTACCTGTTACCTTGTCTAACTGAATCTTTTGTGAAGTTCTGAAGCATCAAAGCTCTTGTTTTACCATCGGGTTTAAGCCCTCTCTCACGCATTTTCATGTACAGTTTCCTTGCGGATGTGGTTTTACCCCTTAGACACATCCCTTGAATAATAGTGTTGTAAAGAGACACATCTGGAGCAACATGCTGCCAAACAAACAAAATCAGTTAGAGATTCACATTTGGGATGTTAAGATCTACAACAGAGATGGAATGCAACAGAATTTTCCTTGAGAAAATCAGAAGACCAACACAAAGGTTATTGGTCAAAAGAATGAAATAACAAATATGAAATTTACAAAAATCAACATTTCTGGGGGTCGCCATTCCAAGGTAGATTCTGGAGGTAACAGCATCTCTTATTGTGTAGGCAAGTGGGTTTCTGGCTAGCTAATCGGTGAAGATAAACTGTCAGTAAGAGTCCATCGTCCATTCACATGCTTGTGGAAGTAGAATTTTCTTTGCAAGTCAAAACTCATAATATTTCTAAGGTAGAGTTTGGATTCAGTACTTGGAAGTCCAAATGAACTGAGGGAAATCAGTAGGTACAAGTCTGCCGGCAAGTACTGAACATTCATAATTCAAAACAATAAAAAGGGAGAGATAATGTAACATGCTAAGAACTGAGAACTTACTTCTAGAATTTCCTCCACTTCGGCCCAGAGAGATCCCCAAATGCAAGCTCGTATTAGTGACAGATAAGTGAATATATCTGGAGTGCAGTTCTGGTGAACCATGTGTTCATATACTTGCAGAGCAACTTTTGGCTTCCTTGCAACCTCACAAGCACCAATAACAAAATTATATGATGCAGTTGGCACTGGTAGTCCACTAGTTTCCATCTGCCATAGAAGTTGCAGAGATTGATCCCATAAAGCTAGTCTTCGGCAAGACATTAGAGCTTTATTATACAGATGAAGATTTAGTTGAGAATTCTGCTCCCTTTTAATGCTCTCAAACAGCCTTAGAACATCTCCATATCGGTTACCGCTGTACAAAGCACCGAGCAATGCATTCCATGTGTATGTATCAGGTGCATGACCCAAAGATCTCACGAGATCATAAACCTTGAAAGCTAATTCAACTTCCCCTGCTTTCCCAAGTGAATTGATCAAGGCATTGCAGGCAGTTGTACTTGGGTTGAATCCACTTTCCAACATGTTCTGGAAGATACTCAGCGCCAAACTCCACTTCCCATCTTTTGTGCAGGTTACTATTACAGCTATCATAATATCCTCGCTTGGTTTCAATCCATCTTGGATCATCTCATGGTAGGCATCAAGGGCAAGTTCATTCTGATCACATCGAACAAAAATGCTGACTAACAGATTGTAAGTTATTGTCGTTCCACTCTGATGATTCTCCTTCATATTTCTCCATATTCTTTCTGCTTGAACCCAGTTGTTTGCTTTTGCACAAATTGATATCATAGTATTGTAAACAATAGCATCAAAACAATTCTTAGCCACACCTTTGGCTTCCAATTCACCAAACATTTTGAGGGCTGAATCGCTACCTCGAGTGTTTGCAACTGCTTTGAGGATCAAGCTATATGTATGGCCGGAAGTCATTTCCTTCTCCTTCATCATATCAAAAATTCTCAAAGCATCATCAAGCAGCTGGTTCCTCAAAAGACACGAGAGAAGTGAATTACATGCATGTAGACTAGCTTGAAGACCTGAAACTTCCACAGACATATACAGATCGAAAGCACTTCTAACCTTATTAGATCTGCTAAGGCTCAAGATCCTTTTTGACAGTACCTGTTCATCCCTCTCCTCTAGAAAATACAGTCTGGGTTCAAGCAGACCAACCATAACTTCAGAGTCAGAAGAAAGTGGACTAGCTGCACTAGTATTAACATCAGAATTATCCTGAAACTCTAAATTTCTCCAGGTAGGCGACTGCTGTTCATAAGAAACTGTACCAGGTTCCTCTTCTCTTTCGTGAGTCGATATTATTCCTTCGTCTTCCTTAAAACCCAACCCAGATTCTAAGCAAGTAGCCACAAATGGATTAACCCTTTTCTTTATAGATTCAACTGGCCACTTCATTACTGGCAATCTTATCATCTGAGTTCTGCTCAAACAACCATAATCGTTAACCACCGATGCCATATTTAGGCTACGTACTCTAGAATGCCTTTGTTTCAATTTTCTGCTGGACAAACTAAAATCTATATTGCAAAGAAAACATTCAAGACAGATTCTTCTTTCCCTAAAAACCGGGAATTGTTGCGCAGGAAAACTGTTGGATGTAATACAAAGCGCAAGCGGACTCCTCAAAATTTCTACCATATCTGAGTTCCAGAAAGATAAACAGGTTCACGGATCAATATTGAGACTAGCAGAACAGTTACCCGGGGGAGTTGAAGCTCTTGCTAGCCTATATATATGAAGGAAACAGAGACCCTTGTTATTTTTCTAAATTCAAGAGATGTCAGCTCAACAGAAGTTATGCTATCAGCTCAAGAACTCCAAGGGGTCAGAAATGGGTCAAAACCTACATCAATTGAAGCACTTCAGACTCCAGAACTATGGTAAAACTGATCCTACGCATCATGTGAGGAAAACCCATCTAAATAGAAACAATCCAAGCATGAAGACATAGGTTTCCTTTCGAAAAACCACTGGAAAAAGCCTACAGTATGGAAGAAACCCCTTGAGATAAAGGCTGTAAGATTTTTTTTGATTGGGTGATGTTGTATCCTTTCGCGAGAGAGAGAGAGAGAGAGAGAGAAGTAGACCTGGAGAAAGTGTGAAATGTTAAATGGATGGAGATGGTGCAGGTCTCTGCGGATGCTGGATGGATGTTGAACAGAACCAGAATTTTTGTATGAAATAGGATGATGGGTGAACCCTCCTCCTCCACGGGTGGCGGAAATCTTTCGACTCTTTTATTTGTCTAGTTGTAACAATCCATCTTGAACACACGATAACTCATCACCTGTAACTGTGGAAGCATTGGAGCTGATTGCAGGTGCAGCAGGGTTTTAAAACCAGGAACTGGTGATGGAGTCGGTCTCTGCCGATATCTGATTCATAATCGGATCGAAATCGGTCTCAATAACCTTTAGAATAGATCATTTGAGCTAAAAACTCACCGATTCGAGGAATCTTGACCTGAATATTCCGATCTAAATCTGCAGAAATCAGAACCCATCCCAGCCGATCCGATCCACCGATTTTGAAAACCTGAGATTAGGGATTTTTGTCTGCTCTATTACTGGCATCGTCCATTTTCTTCTATTTATCCTTAAATGGTTGACACATGGCATGTTTAAATCCCGTGGTAAAAAATAAAGATAATTCTCAAGGTCAGTTCCATTATTGACATCCTCCATTTTGTTTCATCCCCTCCCCCCCCCCCCCGATTAGGGGTATCAAAACCTAATCCGATCGTGAAAAAAAAAAAAAACCCCACCCCAAGGGGTCAGTTCAGTTGGCAAAAAACAAACTTCTCAAATAAGAGATCATGAGTTCAAACCACTTGGGCTTATTCCCATCCCCTAACCCCCTCAAACTCTCCAATTCTCACTAAAAAAAAAAAAAAACCTAGTCTGACCGGTAAAATGAGTGAAACCAACCAAAAAAACTTGGTCCGAACCAAAATCGATTTTGGTAGATGTATTCAAAACTAAAATGTTTGTCATTTGTTTTAAGAAAAAAAAAAGTTCTTTGTGAGGGAGTGTACTATCACACCAAACCATAGAGGGAATGAAACGACCGCAACACATACCATGAGAGGTGAGAATCCCACCTCCCATGATACCAACGGACGTGCTCTCATTGCACGTAGGGGCTACACTCTCCACAAAGAACCCCAACTCTTTGTTTTATTTCCAATTTTTTTTTAAAATAAAGATATAAAAGAATTTTCAAAAATAATTTGAAAGTCATTTATCATTATTTCATTATCAAAATATATCATCATCATGCATATATATGTGAAAAATGACATTATTCCCTTCATTTGAAAAGAAAAAAAAATCCCCTATTTAATTTACAGAGAGGTCCTCATTGGGGGACATAAGGCCATGATCAAACATAGTGAAGAACGAAATGACCACTCTACCCCCATAAAAAGCGAAAATCTCACCTCCAAAATACTAGCGTGCACTCTCTTTGGCTGACGCGCATGCGCTCGTCGCCTCCTCCCCCTTAATTTATCACCGACCTCTAATTTGATTAACATAATAAGTTCTGGCATGTGATATAAAACACCATACACATCCCTAGTCAAACTTAAGTAGGAAGAAAGCATAAAAAACATGGAAATATTAGAAGTAAGGGGGAGCGTGGCCCTTGTGCGAATGGGCCAAAGAGAGTGCGCGAGGAAGCATCATGAAGTGGGATTGCAACTTTTTATAGGGGTGGGGCGGTCATTTCGCCTTGTCTGACCATGGACGGTACACTCCAAACAGAGAATTTTCTCAAAGTAAATAGGGAGAGAAAGAGGTTATCATTTCGGAAGAGAATTTCACTGAGTGAGAGAGAGAGAGAGAGAGAGAGTTCACAGATCGATCTCCCGTCCCTGGTTGGCTGGTAGGGTCACCGTCAAAGTGAGAACGTAATTGTGCGTTTTGCATGTGCTTACGGAGCCGTTCTGTCCCATTCCTTTCACAGTCCAGCTCTCCAGTTCCAGCTCAATTCGGTCGTCCCCGTTCTGCTGTGCTGCGCTGCTTTGCGCTGTGCCGCGAAGTGCAAGGCTGTAGTCAAATCACTACGAAGGTACGTTCTGTATTCCTTAGCATTCTCAGCTTTCTCTCTGTCTCTCTGCTTGCCTTCTTCTCAGCTTCCCCACCCCCTCTCAGATCTATAATTGGGAGGAAAAACAGAAGGAAATCATCATCTTTTTCTCCCATTAATTATACCTCTGGCTTAGGGCCTAAATCTGATGTCGCATGGCTTTCTCTGTGCGTGTGTGTGTGTTAAGTTTATATATGTTTTTGGTTATGGGAGTTATTTGTAAGTCGTTTGCCAGGATTTTCTCTGTTTTCGTAGCAAATATTTTAATCGTTATCTCACTTTAGTGCTCAGTTCATGCAGCATTCCATTATACTATTTCAACAAACTCTTGCACAGACAGTTCATTGCTCTCTAATCTTACTAAGAAAGCTCCTTTTTTTCTATAAAAAAAAAAAAGAAAGAAAAGAATTGATCGCAACTGAACTAGACTATAAAAGATTGGCAATAGTGCGGTAGCCTTCTTTTTATTGGCTGCTGAAACGGCATCTTCTTGCATACACAAACTCTACAGACGCAGTAATTCTATCCCCCATTGAAAAATGACATAGGGCTTTCCAAACTTTGCTGCAGGGGGTTAGGATATAATAGAATGATTTGAACACCATGAGCTCTTATCTAAATTGTCCATTTCTTTGCAACTAATTTGTTTCTCTTTATGAGCAAAGGTTGATAATTGTGTCTTTTGAGTTTCTTAACTCATAATCTACATTTAACAGTTACCACAACAACATATTAATGTTGCATCTTCTTTAACTTTGACACATTTAGAGGTGAAAATTGCGGTAAGAGAATTGGTTTTGAGTAAAGTGTGTTGTCACAATTCTTTCTAAGAAGCAATCTCGAAGAAAAGGTACATTCTCTATAGACTCAGCTTAACCACTACCAAAGAAGAAGCAAAACAAGAGTTAGTGCCCACCATTGTTTCAAATGTCAGAATGAAATTCTATTTATTTTAAAAGAAAGAAGCAAAGACCCATATAGAGACTGTAAGACTTGTTTTCCATCTCATATAAAACACATTGGACTGAAATAACTGAACTTGACCCATATGTGAATTCTAAAGAATGTAAATGGACACCAACCATAATTAAGCTAGTCTACATAATATGAGGAAAAAGTAGGGAAGGGAAAACTGAACGTTACCTGTATGTGAACTCTAAAGATGTAAATGGACACCAACCATAATTAAGCTAGTAGACACAAATATGAGGAAAAAGTGGGAAAGGGAAATGAGAAATTCTTTTGAATCGTCACCTGGATCTTTTGAACCGATACAGGAAAGTGGATCAAATAAATAGATATTGATAAAGAGATCACCAACTTATTTTTTGGAGGCAAATATTGACATATAGCATGCTAACTGATGTGGTTTATGACCCTGCATAACATAGCCTATTTATTGCCATAGCTTCATGGGTCTTCTTTGGCGGTATTCTCACATCATATAATTCCTGACACTGGACAATGGTATAATAATCATAAACTCATGCTGTGCTAATATTTATGGTCTATTGTGCAAACTGCAAAATCCATATTACTTTTAATAACCAAAACAAGTGACAGTGAATCAAAATACGGCCTTAATTTCTGGAGGTCTACTGTGTATGTGAATCATTACTGTGTAATGGCATGGCTTTCCTGGAAAAAGGCTCCGGAACGTAAGAGTTTATTTTTGGTTTGTCAGGTTTGTGTTGATTGGTTGGACAATTGCCTCCCACAAGCTTCAATCAGGTTAGTGCTGAATCGAGAAATAAATGACATTAGTTCCTTGGGCAGCTTAAGTCTACTCTCATTTATCATTCCCCTCTCCTGTCTCATTCTCTTAAACGATAACCTTAAATCAATCTCCTTGAAGATAAAAAAGTGGCTGCCACAGCCACGGCTATGGTCACTTGCGTTTGTGGTAGTAATGGATTTTTTTTCTTCGCTTGGAGTTTAGTGAATTTTGAAATCCAGCAGATTTTGCAAGTTTGAGTTTGAATATAGTCAATGCTTCTCTGGATTCCTAGTTTAGAGTTTTTTTCTTCTCTTTTTTTAGCAATTAAATGCAACTTAACTACTAATTTGTCTTAATTGTTGGAAACTACTGGTGTTTGCTAACTGTTTTTCTTGATTTTTTTGGTGCATTTTTCCTTCTTACCCTTTTGAGTTTGGGTGAATATATGGAAACTATGGCAGCTGCTTGCACATATTTCTATCACCAGGTTCTCATAATGGCGATTAACTGAGCAGTTTTAGAAGATACAATGCCATATAATTAATTTTTTTCTTTAACAGGTGAAATTAAAGGAAAGTTCACTTTTGTTTTCCTACTACTTATGGTTGGCTTGTTTTGGTTTTTCGTCTAGCAGCTGTGCCTCTAGTTTTTGGAGCTTTTTTATTTTCCTTTGTGTTTGTGTCTATGAAAGTGATCCAAAATGAGCATTCAAAACTCTGACTAGCTAAGAAGGTCCATAACATTTTTTCCTGGACCCAATTGTCGATCCAAAGAAATTCTTGTTTCCATCACCAGGTAATAAGTGAGTCCATTTCATGGGTGGTTAAAATATTCCTCCATGTCCACACCAACTGTAGCTTGGGATTCAAAGAAAGTTGCAGGAGATGTTTCTTAATCTGGTAGTCTCTTTTCTGTAGGAAATTCTAAGCTTTCATGCCATAGGCTGATCTAATTCCTACTCAAAGCTCATTCTTCAAGTCTACAAACTTGCTTCAGCTAACTAAAGCAAGTGCTTTTATCAATATTCCCTGTCCACAAAACATTTCTTTGTAGTGCATCTATCGTATAGTTTGTGAAATTTGTGACATAAAGCTCAGGTCATGATTCAGAATGGTACTTCTTATTGCCTTTTCAATGTTATCTGATCTTGATATGATTATTACTGAGTGTCTATTGTTACGGATTGAGGACTTGCCAAATATTCTTAATAATTAAAGAATGACTAAATGGAACATTCAGGCTACTTTAAATGTTCTTGGGTTTGGTGAAAATTTTAAAATACAGGGGTAGAATTGAAGATATCATGTTACACATCATTGGTGATGGTGCTAGACTGTTAGTACTTGGTTATGGCTTTATAACTGGCATCCTTGACCTGAATTGATTCTAAGGAATGGAAACAGAATTAGATACAAGTCTTCTCTTGACACTTGATTTGGTTAAGGACATTATTCACGAGTGGAATTGGGACCATGGAGCATCTACCTCTGATAGAAGGGTTCTTGACTTATTGAAGCTTGTGGTCAGCTTGATTCAGTCTAAAGGCCACACCACACAGATTTGGATATTGTTATTTGGAAAGGTAACCTTAATGAAGATATTATGTTGAATGGTATGGGGCTGTTTGGTTCAATGGGAGAATTCCTAGACAGTCATTCACAGCTTGGAGGGCTTTGCTGGATGGTAAACTAATGAGGATCATCTAATTAGTTCTGTGTGGGCATTGTTTATGTTGACATAGTTTGGAGGAACAATATCGCTTAATATTTAAACGGAGCTTTACTTCAGCTTGCTTTGAGATTATGAAATTATGTTTGAATTGAGGGGGCTGGTTCATCTGCTGGAGGTGAGGGTAATTATAGCCAATAAGTACAGGGGTCTGTTTCTATCGATGAGGTAGGGAGATTGTTTTTTGTAATACAATATATCATATATGGAGGGAGAGAAAATTTATACTTTTCTGGAATAAGACCAGATCTTCAATACAGCTTATTGCTGCTATCAAGAATGATGTTATTGATAGCTGCAGATCTGTTCATTTCCTTGGTGAGGACAGCCTGTGTTATAGATAATTATCTTCAGCTTGGCAATAGTGGGTGGAATGGTTGAGGTAACTTCCTAGACAGATCACTTCTCCTTGTGGCAAATTACCTATCATTGTGAAAGATCCTTGGTGCAATAAGAGATGCTTATGGGTGAATTGCTAGAAGTGATTCTGGTTCTACTTTATTTTCCTATGTGGAAACAGGGACTGATCTGTAATCTGCACAGAGTTTTTTGGCTTTTTGCCTTGTTCTGAGGTCTATCCTCATGCCCTTGGGGAGGTTGCTTTACATCTCAGACAGTTGTGATTCCCATCTTGTGGTGGATGTTTTGAATGGTAAAACAATTTGCCCTTGGTATATTTGACATATTCATAAAGTGATTTCTCACATAGCTGCTACTTTAAAACTTTGAAATTTCTTCATACGGACAGAGGTGAATTTAGCAGCAGATTTTTTTGCTTCTTTGAATCCTCATGCTAATGAAGTGCTACATCCTTCTCATTTTCTTCCTAATCTATGTACTTAGTTAAAAGGGTGAGGATAATTGTATGTATACCAGAACGCCATTGCTTTATTTTCATGAAATTTTTACTTCTGCTACTTTGAAGTGAGAAATCTTAAGAACCAGTTAGTTAATGTTTGATTATTTCTAAGAAATGGATTTACCAAGGTGCTATGACTTTGAAGCCAGAGTGGATAATTTTTCTTGGGTATATAAGCTTAGAAAATTGTCTGGACATCTAAAATATGATCAAAAAATTAAACAAGTTACTCTGATTTTTGGAAATAATACTTAATGTTGGAGAGATCAGGAGTTCAGGACTCATGTCAATTTTTGAAAAATCTACAGATCAACATCATATCATTAACAGAAATTATTTAAAAATTTTATCAGATGGACCATGTCAGTCTATACATGTATGTGCATAACTGCATGGTGCATAAATATATTGTGTTCATATGGTTGTGTGTGTTTCGATATGCCTGAAGATTGTCCTTTTCTTTTTGGTAGAATAGCTTCTTTCAACTGTGAAAGAATGCAAGGTCATTTTTAGAATGAGTATTTTAGACATTGCGGTTATGTGGTTATTCTTCCCTTCTGTTTCTAGTCGTTCAAATGTGCTATTAAAGCTTTAAAAAAAAAGTGCTTTGCATTTTTCTTGCCTATCCTCCACCATATTATGATTTTATTTGGTAAAATGGGCTCACTTCTGACAGAAATGGAAACTTTTCCACCTATGTCATGGTGGGGTTTAAATCCACCTAACACTAGGTTTCAGAAAATCAACCACAAACTAGAATTGTTGACAAAGAAAATATTCCAGAATCAAAGATGTGGAACTTTAGAATGTAATTAAATGATGTTGTAAACTGGTTTAGATTCTAGAATAGCTCAATATGTTAAGGATTTTCATATTCTTAAAAATTAATTTCTTAGATTGGTCTAGAGTAGCTCAATGTGTAAGGGCATTCTTGTTCTCTTTTACTGATAAGAATTTTCATGACCTTGTAGATGCCTAATGATGCGGAGAATCCCAAAGGTAATGAGACGCAGAAAAGCACAGACAGTAATAATCCCTCTGCTGAGATCCCAGCAAAATGGTACGATATAATTTTCCAACAGGCATCCGTATATGGAATAGCTGCCGGCTATTGCATTTCAGCGTCTCTTCTCTCGATCATCAACAAATGGGCAGTAATGAAATTCCCGTATCCCGGGGCACTGACTGCCTTGCAGTACTTTACAAGTACCTCTGGCGTCCTTCTCTGCGGGTGGCTTAAACTTGTTGAACATGACTCACTTGACCTAATGACCATGTGGCGCTTCCTACCTGCAGCAGCAATATTCTACCTCTCCCTCTTCACAAACAGCGAGCTTCTCCTCCATGCTAATGTTGACACTTTCATTGTCTTCCGTTCAGCAGTCCCCATCTTTGTTGCAATTGGGGAGACTTTCTACTTGCACCAGCCCTGGCCATCAATCAGGACATGGATCTCACTTGCTACCATCTTTGGTGGAAGTGTGCTCTATGTTTTGACTGATTATCAGTTCACATTAACAGCCTATAGCTGGGCCATGGCGTACCTCATTAGCATGTCAGTGGACTTTGTGTACATAAAGCATGTGGTGATGACGATTGGCCTCAATACGTGGGGTCTTGTGCTGTACAATAATCTTGAGGCCCTCCTTTTGTTCCCGTTGGAGCTACTTATTATGGGGGAACTAAAGAAGATAAAACATGAGATTTCAGACGAATCAGATTGGTACTCACTAGGGGTGTTATTGCCAGTGGGTCTGTCCTGCTTGTTTGGTTTGGCCATCTCCTTCTTTGGGTTCTCATGCCGGAGGGCAATCTCAGCTACAGGATTCACAGTGCTGGGTGTTGTAAATAAGCTCTTGACGGTTGTTATCAATCTGATCATCTGGGATAAGCATTCATCAGTGCTAGGGACAGCAGGGCTGTTGATTTGTATGGTTGGTGGAGTTATGTATCAGCAGTCAAGTAACAAGCCTAAGGTTCTTACAGAAGCAAAAGCACAAGAAAGCGAAGAGGAACAACAGAAGTTACTTGAAATGCTGAGTGACCCAGAAGAAAGAGTTACTGTAAAGGAGGTTGGGGATTCAGGGGAATCAAAATGAGGGTGTCATTTTCCCCTTTTCTTGTTAAAATCAAATGTAGGCATTCTTTTGTTGTGTTTTCTTTGGGCCATTGGAAGAGTAAAGAAAACATCTTTTTCTCCCTCCCCCAATTGGTTTTCAATTCTCCAATGGTGTGGCTATATAACTTGCCCAGTTGGGTGAACCATTACACGTAACCCACGGTTAGTTAGACCACATGGAATGGTTTGGATTTGCCACATATCAAATTTTTTAGACTCGGACTCAACTGTATAACCCATCATGAATTAGGTTAAAACTCAACATGTGAGCCAAGGTATCATGTTGGCTAGTAGATAGGCATTTGGGAATTGGAACAAATGTTACTTGTTCGTTTGCAAGATTTTATTTTTCTTTTTAGAACATGACCCGGCTGACCTACGACCAATTCCATTGCCCCTGTAAGCTATAGTTCCCACTCATGACATTTTAGGGGTTGCTTAAGCATTCGATTACTTGGGGTTTATATTTGGTTTTATTTTTCTACCCAAAAAAAAAATATGTGGTTTTATTTAAATGAACCGCCAAACTAGCTAAATAGAGTGATTCTACCAATTGGTTAAAAAATGAAAAAATGAGTCTTCAAGCCCCTCGCCCCTCCTCTTCGACACACCACATAATGAATTTATCTGGCAAATGGTTCTCCAAATGGCTGGCCATCTTCATAGCCAAATTTGAGCCACATGGATGGCTGATCTGACCAATCAGAACCACAGGATTGGTCGAGGACCCTCTTTATTAATCAAATGTCATAAACACTAAAAGTTAGTATCATAACAAATTTTCTTTTTCCAGTTCCAACTTCCAAACTCCAATAATGGTTTTGGTTCATCATCAAAGACCACAGAATCGATGCAAAAAAACTATCATCAATGAGTGAAGCCATCCAGACTAGAGATTTAAAAATCAGAATTGGATTGGGTGAATCGGGAGCTCGTTCCCAAAATCTCGCAGTTTGGAGTGGTAGATCCATACAGGATTTATAGGGTTCAGGCAGAATCTAGCCGATTCCGGCCAATCCGGAATGGAATCTAATGGATTTAGATACCTTGATTCCTTGTTCAGATCAAGGGCTTACCATCACAACACACAAGCATCTTACCATGCATGTATAAAATTTGGGGCTAAATCAGGCTGAGTCGATGCCTCAACATCTGAACCATAACCTAGCCTAATGGGCTAAAAAAATTCAAACCAATGACCGGATAAATGGTGTTGGGGCAAAGCTCGAATTCAGGTTTCTTGGGCCCTAGTTGCCGTAATCCAGACTCCGACCTTCCAGAGTCCAGATACCACCTTTTTCATTGTCAATAGAGAAAATTCCATTGCCTTCTCAAACCTTTATCGCATTTTTTACTTTAAATCCTTCCTTGACCTGTTACACAAGACTAAACAAACTACAGAAAAGGCAGCAGAAAAGCACCTTTGTAACCTGCAACTCAAAGGTATCTTTTTTAAGTGGATAGTTGAAATGTGGAGGAAAGAGAAATCCTTTCCTTCAACTCAATGGCCTTTTGAGATCCAAACCAGATTATGCATGCAAAGCATATTTCACCTTTGCTTGCCCCACCTCCCCCCTTCTCTCCCCATAAAAAAAAATTCACTAGCTTAAGACCAATACAACATTCACAAACCTTCTTTTCTAGGATAGGATTTTCCCTTCAAATAAGCATCTACCATGCCTGTCTAACTTCACTATTGTCAAACTCCTCTCTTTGAAACTTAAAGGATTTGTTGCAGTGGCCCTAGAAAATGGAGAACATGGTTAAGCAAATGAGGTACATATCTGAGAATCCCCAACCCAACAACTGTTTTTCAAAAATGCTCTTTTAATTTATGTTCTTTTTATTATTAAGAAGAATTTGAGAAATAAAGCAACAGAAGTAGAAATAATAAACTCAATATAAACAACAGTAATTCATTTCAATAAGTACAGAAGCTCCCATGGATTTCCTCGTCTTAAAGGCTGCATAAACATGCAGGATTGGAAAGCTCTGTTGCCCTGACCATTTTTTTTATTCAATTTTTAAGAAAATTCTCATCATACGTCAAAGTAACAGACATAACCCTTGTTTTCCCCTTTTTTTTTTTGGATCAACGGGTGCTTTGTCCTTCAAAACTTCTGCTAATAATTCCATAACCAGGTAAAGAGACAGCGTGTATCATTGTGCGCCCCCCCCCCCCCAAAAAAAAAAAAAAAAAAAAAAAAAACCCTCCAAAGGCTTGAATCCCCGAATTTTCGCAAAAGGCTAACCAAAGTAAATCACTTTCAAAGAATCTACAGTTCAAATATCCCTCAAAAAAGCAGTTTCGCCATCATCTGCAACCACTTTTTTTTTCCCCCAGGAAATATCCCTTTATATCGTCTCTTTTTTATCTGTTTTATATTACTAACCATTCTGCCAGGGTGAGATTTTCTGGTACTGAACAGGATAGCCAACAAGACCCGAACAGTACAAGAGAACGAAGAATACCACCACAGAAAACTAGTTCCTTCAAAGGAGGTACTGATTCATATGTAACATTCTTAAGGAACTATGAAAGATACCAAAAAGAAACCTCCCCACCGACCTTCCATAATTCTTTTTCATTTTCCTTCTATATTCTATCTATAGTATTGTTTTTTGGTTATGGAAAGTAAGCCACAACAATTCTCTGAAATTCTGCAAACAAATTTCTGCAGACGAGAAGAAACAACAAAACTGGTTCCAAAAGCAATTCTCTCGCCAATCGAGTCGAGATTATGATCCTAGTGATGGTGGTGAGTATGCGACTGCTATTGCTGCTGCTGCATTTGCCATCAACTCACTCGAAGAAGCAGAGTTAGTGGATAAGAAAAAGATCAGAGAAGGTTCAGAAAAATTTCCCACCAAGACCAATAGCAAAAAGGAAGAAAGTTCAAAAAAATTTCCCACTAAGACAAATAGCAAAAAGGAAGAAGGTGTAGCCCTGCAGCAAGACACTGGTAAAATATCCAGACAATTTACAAGTAAGCAATCAAAAGAAGACCAACAATCTCCAGGTAATGTTTTTCCCAGGATTAAGCTTATATCAGTATTTATATTAAACAATATAACAAGGTGTTCTGCACCAGAGAACGGTTCTGTGGAAAAATCACAATGGGTGGACCAGAGGATACCAGAGACTGCCGTCACCAGTGAAAAGAAACCAGAAAAAGCTCCCACTAGAGTTCCAACTACTAAGAGGACACCAACAACAGCCGAAGAAGTGGATAGACAGCCGAGGATAATTCCTCCACCCCCAGCAAAACAAACACTCCCAACAGCTGGAGATGACAAGCGGAAGGGAAGCCCAACAAGAACCGGTCCACCATCCAAAGCAGATGCTTGGATGGAAGCTGAGATGGCCAAGATTCAAACACGGTAGTTTAATTGTTCACGCACTTTGGCTTAAAAATAGTAAAATCAATAAAGATGCAAAACTCATCGCATTGAAATTTTTGGAAGCCGCTTAAATATCTATGGTGCCAATGGTTTGGAATTTCATCATCTTCTCACTAATAAGTAGAAATTGCAGGTATGAGAAGATGAATTCCACAATTCTATCTTGGGAGGATGAGAAGAAGAAGAAAGCTAGCCGCCAACTGACCATGAAAGAGGTGGTGTTTTATTTCCTCTGGGATTTAATGATGATTGTGAATGTCAGTCATTCGAACTAATTACTTGATTCATGGAACTGCAGACCAAATTGGAACAGAGAAGGGCAAGAGCCTTGCAACAGTTCCGCAATGAGATGACAAGGATTGATCAGATAGTTGGAGGAGCAAGAGCACAGGTTGAGGAAAAGAGAAGAAATGATGAGTTCAAAGCAAAAGAGAAGGCAAATAAAATCAGAGCAACAGGAAAGGTCCCCGCCACGTGTTTCTGTTGCTGAAGCACTAATAATGACGATGGACTAGGCTGCTTCAGAAAGAAAAAATTCAGTTCTATTACTAGGCTGCTTCAGAAAGAAAAAAAATTCAGTTCTATTATGTCATAGAAATGTACACATTTCTGAAACTCAAATCGTTAATCACTGCATGATGGAAAAATATATTCTATGCATCATAGAAACACATCTGGATACAATCAAACCTTCAAGATCAGAAAGGACAAATTGACATAAACAACTGCTTTTGAATTCATGAAGATAATTACTGCCATTCAAATACACATGTAGGCATAAAATTTACACAATTTCACAGAGACACTGTATAGTACTAGTTTTTGGAAACAGAACGGCAGCAACAACTGAATCCTGGATTTCAAAAGTATGTAATGGAATATTGGGAACAGCATACATAAAGCTTGGAGCATAGTTGATGATCCCGTGTCATGTTATGGAGAGAAGCTGCCAGACCACTTTGTCACAGTTTTCCCTCGCTTACAGCCACCTAAGATCCACAGAAATTGCAAGTATATCTGAACGTGATATGACTGCAAATATGTCACAAGAAGAGAATATGGGGTCAAATTAATTACAAAAATTCTACAATAAATCAATTTAAGTTACTTGTAACCTAAAACCAGGAACCTCTGAAGGACACACATATACTCTTAACATGGTGGTCTAGTGGCGAAGTAGTTTAGTTCATAGAGAAACAAAAAACTTAAGTTTATTGTTTTGTTTCCCCAGATAAGACAAGAAGGTATAGTGATCTTGCCCTACCTAAAAGCCACCAAACTGAAATGTCCTCGTCTTATTATAGAAATTATCAAAAAGCCATATCATTAAAATTTCATTACAAACTGAAAAGCCTAATCAACAAGAAGCATGATATTGAATGAGTTAAACCTTCACACAATAACATCAATTGTTGCCAAATTTGAATACTAGCACAACCACAGGCTCAATACATTCAAGATGATTCCTTGATGCAATCTAGGTTCTTATTCTTCCTGCACTCCATCTCACGGAAGGTTGCAGACTAGAAATCCCGGCTCATAAATGGAACAAGGGGAATTTTTGGCCATGGACCTCACCAAGGTCTGGTATGTAATGGAACCACCAAGTCCTCGCTGTGGCCACGACCAACCATTTCTGTTTGTCATTTTGCATCATGCTCAACAACAAAGTTATGGTATCTTAGTTGTGGAAACGACAAGCAAATTTACCACCAAGAAGGGAAGACTCATGGAAGGAAGCAAGGGTGCATCTATATGTTGGTCAGTTTCAATGGGCTGAGTGAGGTCCTTAGCATAGTTGTCAAGGCGTTGCCTAGCGGTAGTCCAGGCGGATTTTTTGGGGTCTAAGCGACTGTCGCCTTAGTGGTATCAAACCAGGCTTGGCCCTTATTTATGCCAAATATCATTTAAGTAAATGATTATTTCATTTACTTAAGATATTATTCATAAATAAGCAAATACCCCCCCATTTGAATGCAATAAAAATAGCTAAAAAAATCAAATTCCAAAAGAATAAAAGGTCAACCCCCCAGTTCACAAATGAAAATTTTTCGGCGGTAGGTGAAATTTTCCATTTTCTAATGCTGGGGTTTTTTCTCATATCTAAAAATTCCATAAATCTTACTATGGTAAAACATTACTAAAATCAAAAGATCGGTAAAATATTCATTTTTATTTTGATATCCTAAAATAGAAATCATTCAAAGCGATTTTGACAGCATTCACGCACACCAAATAAGGTTTGACTGGAACAGTACTCTTTTAATATAAATCAGATTTAAGCAATCTTGGATTTGTTGGAAAGCTGGTTTTGTGCTCTACCTAATACAAAAAGTATCATGTAAAAATAAAATCATTTGACCAATCAAACTTCTTAGAGAGCTAGAACAATTCTCTAAAACGATAGCAGTTTAATTACTTATAGATACATATTTTCTAAGAATAGTATAAACCAAATATGAGACTAGGTATACCAGGGCAATGACCAATTCCAAGAACAATATAAACCAAACGTATGTTTTGATTGTTTCAAACTTCCATTAGCTTGCTTCTTTGGTTTCTGCTATCTTCTACTTCTATGTTAATTTTTGATGACTTGATGTGACTTAATGTTGATTGTTTATGACTTGATGTGGCTTAGTATTGATTTTTGATGATATAAGATATACATTGTAGCATACTAAATAGTGTTAGAAAAGAGGGGTAATAAAAAAATAACACTTGGGCACTTTGGTCGCCTAGGCAATGCCTAGTCGGGCGCCTTCTTGCCTAAGCACTTAGGCACCCCTCCACCGAGTTGGGTCGCCTTGCCACCTTGACAACTCTGGTCCTTAGCACATATTGGTCCAGACCGAAACCGATTAGCTGTCGGTCCAGTCAGTTTTCGTCTCCTATCAGATTCAGTTATCAGTCCCTCATCGGTTACAATATATAAATCAATATAGTTAATATATAAACTTCAATTAACACCTTAAATTAAGTTCCTATAGGTTACACCTTAAATATATAAACTTCATATACATCATGGGGGAGGATATGCTACGATGCCAGGGTGCAGTTTTGCACCAATAAGGAGGGAGGGTTACGAATCATCCAATAGGAGTAGGCATTTAATGAGGAGAGAGTGTGTGGAATCCATGAATAGGATGGGAGAGTGAGTGTGCAAGAATCTGCACACTAGCCTTATGCGCTTCCTTTTCCCATTCATCATATATAGTGCTTTTTAGTAGTTATAATCAATGATAACCCAATGAGAAAGTACATATAAATAAATAATAAATAACAAAAACTATTGGTCTTTTATTGGATTTTTTTGTTTTGGTCGGTCTTATTGGTCCAAAGTCTCCACACAGGCTAGACTGAAACCGATCATATTTAAGATTTTTTTTCTAAAGTCGAAACCAGAAATGGACCAATAAGGAATTCAGTCAGACCGGTTTCGGTTTTTTTTTTTAAAGTCGGGTTTGATTGGGATTTTGGTTCAGCCTCCACATTGACATCCCTCGATGGGAGAGAACTTCCATCATTGGGTTATGACTGCATTTATCCTATACGAGGCACAGATTAAGGTGGCAATAATTCACCATTCAATGAATCATATAATACTAAGGTTTATTGAAAGTGTATGAAGCAAAACAATTAAGTCTCTAAGTGTATGAAGAAAAATAGCAGATAAAAAGATCCTCCTGATTCATATAATATTAAAGTTTCAAAGTTAAATGTTCACATGGTGGGATCCGTCAAACAGTAGGAACAATTCCCCTCAGAAACAGAACTTTCATGTATAATAACTGCAATATCCCTGAAAGTATTCTTTCTACCTATAATAGAAGTTTGTTTTCAATAAAAAAAACAGAAGCTTAGAAGCAATCAATGTTGTCAACCAGAATCAGAACAGTTGAAGCCATAAAGCTTGAAAAAAAAAAAAAAAAAATTTAAGAAGAGAAAAGAAAAATTAGAAGATACGAACACGAATACCTATCACTTGATTGTGAAAAGTTACGCAGATCCAAGTTGTACCATCACTCCAACTCAGATGCCTCCTCAGAATCTGAAAGGGGCAGAAGAGTGCAGATCCCAAGCATATGCCCGTTGAGGCAGACATAATACTCGATGCAATCCTCATAAGCACCCAACCTGCTGCATGCACTCTTTGGTATCATTTTTGCCTGTAGCATGCTCCACAGCTTTGCCTTGCAATATGGGCAAACCTCTGTTGGATGGAACTTGGCCTCCCTATCAATCAGCATCTTTCTAACCCTTGATAGTGGAAATGACTTAAAAACTCCCCGGAAGAATCCCACATCGCCCTCCTCTCCTTGATCGAGGTGCTCACAAGGGTCAGAAACATACAAAACATCATTCCTGCACTGGGGTAGAAGAAAACTTTTCCCTGAAGTCCTAGAGAACCGGGTCCTGTAAACAAAGTGGCCGGGGATATGAATGCTATTAAACAGTCCACCCTTGGTGCATCCTGAGCAGTAAATGAGCAGCTTCCCAAGGGCCTTCCAGTTCCCATCCACGTTGTGACTCCCACTAGATTGCAAATCGAGCATCATCTTGGGGGCTCGTGTCCGGCAGAACTCTTTCCATAGGACCCGCTTTGCAATGTCATCAAACCATTTGCAGGTGCAAGAGAGAATGGCTATCAACCTAGGGTTCCAATTGAGATGTTGAAAAACTAGGAAAATCACATCTTCACTTAGATGCCCTTTAGTGCAAGCACAGCTTGAAGAGTGTATACAACGATACTGCTTCGTTACGATCATTTTTCACACCTAGTATGATCAGAGAGAAGGAAAAGATTGTGAATCCATGATGAGCTGAGCCACTGGTTCCATCTCAATAAACCAATTAATAGTAATAACAATTGAAATCATCCTCTATAATAATGGCGAACAATGGATTCAAGATCCTGATACATGAAGTAGAGTCAGATTAATGCAAGTTTAGGATTCGACAAGTTCAAAAAATAAATGAAAAATTCACGATCCAAAGCAAACAGAGGCGGTTTGTGAACCAAACTTAAGAGAATCACATATATTCTGAATCTTCATTAGATAGAACTCAAGTTTCAACCGGACATAAACCAGAATATAAAGAATCCAGGCAAACTTTCCTGATTCAGGTTAAAGCAGCAGCACTATTTCTTTATACACAATGGCTGATGTCGCGTGTTCAAAGAATAGTAAGAGACTCACAGGCGGCTTTAAACACCATATATAGCTTTTTGTCACAAAATTCCTAAAAAGACATGCTATGTTGGATGATAATGGATGGAGAGAAATGCTCCCTTTCAACATCACACGCGTTTTTCATTCCCTTGCAAGATGTCGGTACCTCATTGAGCTGAGGTAAGTTAAAGTTTACCTCTCTACAGTTTTCCGTGTAGGGTAATTCAGGCGCAAAGACTTATACCAATAACTAGACATTGATTAAGTCCCAAGTTTCATGCAGGAAGAAGGTATTCGTGTACTATCTTTTAATGCTAATCATTCCAATTATAAAATGTTTTTTCTCTTGTGTGCAAAGGGATACAACAATTCTTCTTCCCCCTTGTAAATTTAAATAGCTTGCAGTATACAAAGTGTAAGTGTGTAATCTCACTGAAACCCAATAAACAGGATCTGAACACATAATAAAACCGGAATCTCACCTCAGCTGACAAAGTTCAATCAGAATCGTTTCAAAACCATAGCAGGGAAGGAGCTTCTGCATGAAAGAAGAGAAACAAAGATTAGGGTTTTGTAAATACGGAGAGGGAAATTCCAAAACCAGAAAGAGTAAAGAAAATTCACAGCAGTTACCTCAACAAAGTGACGGAATCTGACCATTACCCTAATCGTAGATTCGTCCAATTACGTGATTATTGACAACCTTCGCTGAGAACTCACTCATCTCATAGGCTACCAAAGCTATTAAGCTAACAGGGCCTTCTGGGTTTCGACTGTTCTCTCTCTCTCTCTCTCTCTCTTCGCCTCTTGGAGTGAAGGAATAGAGATGACACCCAGAAAGAAGGAATCAATTAAATTCCTACACATCTGATTTCGTAATTCATTTTAAAAATGGATCGCGTATTTATTAGGGCTCGAAGATCTTTGTTTGGAAGGTCAAGATGAATCGAGTCATGAGTCTCATCTTATCACTACTACTAGATTTTTAACGAATAGAGAGTAGAGAGAAATTTTTAGAATGTGAACAGGAGCATCTTTAAACAATGGATCAGAGTATCAGAACCCTTTTTTAGTTATTTTATTTATTGATCACTTGCTTGCTTTGAGACAATTGTAGATTTATTTCTAAAGGTGATGTGATGGCATGATGAGTTTGACTAGTTGACCTGGACCGAGTTGATAAATTCGGATTTTAAGAAAAATTTAAGGTTAATTTATTTTTAATATTTTAGTTTTAAAAAAATTTGGTTTTTAACAAATGCCTCCTGAAAAATGCTCATTTGTCTAAATGCACCCTTACAACTTTACAAATTGCAAACTCGTCCTACTTTCAAAACACTGTAACACTTTGATCCAGTCTGTTAATCCGGGATGTTATTAGACGTTAGTTTAGAGAATATACTGACCAAAATGCCCTTGTGACAAAAACCTATCAAAATTAAAGAGTAAAGTGATTGAATTGCCCTCATCTTTCCCAAATCGTTTAAAGTTTGAAACTGAAAATCAAACCCTAAACCATTTGAGGAAGACTAACCCTAAAATCAAACCTCCAAAATTAAAGTTACAAATTGAAATGAGGAAAGTTGGTAGAGGAAGTTCTCCCTCTAAATACTGCACTATTTGTCCAACTTGCAGAATCAAAGAAGAGATTCACCACAAAACAGTAGAGAGAGGGTGGAGAAGTGTCGATTCGATCAATCTCAGTTAATTCTCTAGACGGTACGTAGTTCTTTTTGTACCAGATATGAAAGCCTTTCTATAACTCTTTGTTCTTAATTTTGAATTTTCTCTTTTTCATTACAACCTTTAGGTGTCATTTTAGTTTAACTTCTAATTTTTAAATTTCGTTTGTACTGCACTCCTGCTTCGGTAGATTTCCCGCAGTAAACATTTCGGATCTGAATACTAAGCGGGAAGTCGAATTTCTATGCAACTTCTTTCGTCTTCAATCTGATTTAGTTGTTTCACCAAAAAAACAGATCTGATTTAGTTGTTGTGGTTTGATTGAGTTTGCTTTTGCGGCTGAACTATGTAAGGTGCGGTTTTTTTGCATTGCTTAAATGAAATTGGTTATAGATTTTTGAATTTTCTAGAAATTGATGTATCTGATGTATTTCAGGACAGCATCTTCAATGCTGTATTTGAAGTAAAAATAAGTAGTTTTTACTACCAACTTCCCTCATTTTAAATTGCAACTTCAATTTTGGAGGTTTGATTTTAGGGTTCATCTTCCCCAAATGGTTTAGGGTTTGATTTTCAATTTCAGACCTTAAACGATTTGTTAAGGGGAAGATGAGGGCAATTTGATCACTTTACTCTTTAATTTTGGTGGGTTTTTATTACAAGGGCATTTTGGTCATTAGATTTTCTTAAACTAACGTCTAACTGTCTAACGTCCCAGACTAACGGACTGGACCAAAGTGTTATAGTGTTTTGAAAGTAAGGGGAGTTTGCAATTTGTAAAGTTATAAGGGTGCATTTGGACAACTGGGTATTTTTAGGGGGGCATTTGTAAAAACCCCAAAAAAAATTAGATCCTTTGCCGCCTGCTCGTGTGGTTGGCGTGCAACCTCACACAGACAGGATGTGGACCCCACATGAACCCCACCTAGGCAGGGTGCTCGGGCAATGGGTGGGACGGTCATTTTGCCCCTGCCTGTGTGAGACTGCACGTCTACCGAGGATCCAAATTCCTAAAATGGCACTTTGTCAAATTATAATCACTTGTAAAAAAATTGGGACCAATAATCACTTTTTTTTGAGAAAAAAAACTGTATTAAGAATTAAGATCAAAATAAAGGATAATACATTTTCATATATATCAAAAAAATTTAACTTACGGGAAAATTGCCAAAGGAAATAAGTGGGTTAACATAATTATTTGGATTATTTATTTTCTTCTTTAAAATCATTTGAATAGTAGGAGACCAAATAGCTCAGAATTTGCAATTTTACATGGGGATAGAGTATATCTTAAAGCAAAATTTTATAGAAAAGTCAAACGACTGGCTAGGATGTATAGTACGAAATGTTAGGCAATTAAAAAACATCATATAGATAAACGCACTATAGCAAAGATGAGGATATTGAGATGAATGAGTGGCAAAACTAGGAAAGATAAAGTATGGAATGATCATATTAGAGCTGGTTTGAGAGTAGCTCCGATACATGATAAGCTACGGGAAAATCGTTTGAGGTGGCATGCCCATGTTCAATGGAGGCCTTTGGATGTTCTAGTACGGAGGAATGATTAATTTAGATTGAATGAACTAAAAGAACCAGGGCCAGACCTCAAATGACCTTGGGAGAAGTGGTGGGAAAAGATATGCATAGCTTAATTCTTGTATCAATTATGACTTCGAATAAAGTTGATTGGAGGACAAGGATCTATGTAACCGACCCCATTTAGTTGGGATAAGGCTGAGTTGTTATTGTTGGTTTATAGAAGACATCTTTAGAGTAAAAAAGCTACTAACATTTCAAGAGTATTGAACTCCAACAATCTAGACATGTCAAGGGCTTCATACTCTCATTAGTAGTAACAGAACGTAAGGCATAACAAATTTCTCTATGCGGCCACGTGCATGTGGCAGCCAATGAGAGCACGCCGGCATCTTGGGGGTAGGATTTTCGCCTTTCATGGAGGGTTCATTTTGCCCCCCCATGCCCCCATTGTTTCCGCCTTCTCTTTCTTTTTTTTGTTTTTGGGGGAAAAGAAGCTTTTATAAATAAAGAATCAAGCTAAATAGATTATATTCTTTGATATCTTCTTCCTTTGGCGTCCTCCCTAACAAGGTGGGTAAGAGCCATAGGAAGGCTAGTAAGGCTAAAAAGGATTTCTTGGTCCCCATGCGCGAAGCTAGCTAGGAAATCCGCACAAAAATTAGCTTCTCTCATGATATGCAGAAACGTGCAACAGGAAAACGCCTCCTTAAGGCTCCCGATGTCCTCTACCAGATCCATGCAATGCCATGGGGTATGGTAACCACCATTTATCATTTGAATGGCACAAAGGGAGTCCGAACGAACGTGGATCCGAAGACCACCAGTAGCATAGGCTCTGCGGTGACCACACCAAATAGCTTCTAACTCCATGCGCATTATATTGGTGTCCCTGGACCCGCCGGCAACCACGAACAGAACACTTCCCATGCGATCACAGGCAATGGCACCATAACCTCCACGACCATCCTTCACCGAGCCATCGCAGTTTATGGCAATACAGTTGGAGAGGGGGCGCAGCCAAGAGTGGAACGTGGGCCGCTTAAGGGTGTAATGTACTTTAATCCTCCATCGATGAAAGAAGTCACGGATGGCGTCATTGTCAGGCACAGCAAGAACCGAGCCAGAGAACCTGTTTCTGGTATCCTGAATAATTTGGCGCAGGACAAAATCAGGGGGGGAGTTCTGCTGCTTGAAGACTCGACTATTTCTCTTTCTCTATGCATTTTCTTCTGCAAATCTCATATACGTCTTAATTTAACATTTTCTCATATTTCATGCCTTAGAAGAGGGGTATTGTTAGAGGAAAGATTTTTATAATAAGAATCAAACTTACCTACTTACCCTTAGTTTTGAGCCCTTAGAACACATGCTAATTAAAAGCTAAGCACACAAACAAGATTAACTGGTTTACTGCCATAAACAACTCCTTGTTTAAGATCTCTGATTTATTTTGATTTATATTTATGAGAAACAAGGACTGGAAATCATACCAAATATGTGCAAAAAATAAATATTAGTCAGATAAATAAAAATATAAACAATACGAAATAGAGCCTAAACAACCCTAAATTGGCCAGGATTTTAGTAGAAATTAAAACTAAACCTGAAATTTCCTAAACTAAACACTATTTTATGCATACCTTTAGAAGGCCTCGTCGAGGCAAAAGCCTATGTGATTACGCTCTAATGATCCTAGTCAGTGCCTTGGCTCACCTTAACACAATGACAATTGTGATGCAAGTGAAGCTAATATTTAACAAGAAAATAGAAGTTTGTCTCACAAGAGAACAATTGAAGCTAAAGCAGACAACATTATCAAAATTATTTATTTAATTGCATGAGAAAATTTGCTATCAAATAAATTACAGAAAGATCAAAAAGAAAAATGTTTACCACCATCTTTCAAGATTTTAATGATAAATTACACCTTCACCACTTACGACCTCACCAATACGGTATGCAGAATTCCTTCTCTCTGCAAGAATTCTAACTGAAGTCTCTGGACTAACAACTAGTACCATCCCAATACCCATATTGAAGGTTCGCCTCATCTCAGCATCTTCTATTCCTCCAGCCTGCACAGGAAAAAATAATCAAATATGCAGAATATATAAACCAAATGGCATCTCCAGTATATTTTAATCAATCAAGGGTGAGGTGAACTAATGATTGAAATCAAAAGCTCTCTATTTCTTAATTTTTACCACTTGGATCCATCTGAACACTGGAGAGATTTCCCAAGAATCTTTGTAGATGGCTGCTCCAAGACCCTTTGGAAAAACTCGAGGTATGTTATCTGTAAAGCCACCACCCGTAATGTGGGCTATTCCCTTCACACCACCCTTGCTGATGATGTCAAGCACCTTTTTACAACAATAAAAAAAAAATGTAAGTAATACTGTAATACCCATTTATAATACACAAGGAAAAAATGTGAAATGAAGGCAAGGAATGACCTGCTTAACATAGATAACAGTTGGTGCCATCAGAGCTTCACCCAAAGTGATGGATTCACCAGGAAGTTGGTCCTTCAAAGAAAGGCCAGTATGGGCAAGAACCCTGTAAATAAATCAAAAAATTTATATTTCCAAGGATTTTCAATTTTTACATAAGGGAAAAAGATTTGCACAACAGCAGCTCAAAAATGAAATTGTACACCCCCCCCCTCTCACATATCACTGTTCATGTGAGAGAGTGATCTGTCATAAAAGCCCCTCCCCCTATTGACAGATTCCAAAGGGGTTCCAGCATTCACCCGAAACTGCATTCGGGCAGTGTAGAGAACCCTCTCCCTTTAAATAAATAATTACTGAACTTATTTTTGGAGTACTAAAAGCAAAATAAACCTTCCTAAGATATGATAATGCAGTGGAAATAATCAAAAGGCAAGAATTTTCTTAACACCAGCGAACCTTCTAACAAGAGAGAACCCATTAGAATGGACTCCACTAGATCGAAGTCCAATGAGAACATCTCCCTCCACAATGTTTTTTCCATCAATCACAGAATCCTTCTTTACAATGCCGACAGCAAAACCACTGAGATCATATTCTCCATCAGCGTAGAAATCTGGCATTTCAGCTGTCTGCAAGGCAAGCATAAGTTATCTTCGAGGAATGAAGATTGCAAAACTCAACTCTATTTTTCCAAAGGGTTAATGGTAGAAGCATAGCATCAACCAAAGTATGGTCTGAAACAACAAAGCCAAATCCATCACACATGAACAGGGAGGAGAATGTAACCAACAAAACAAAAACATTAACCAACTGGGCATTGGGAGGGGGTGTTCCATTGGTTGCTGAAACAAAAATTAAAACATGCACAATCTACAATTTATCCATTCTTATCCAAAAAATATATATTGGGGGGGGGGGGGGGTTAGATTAGTTCTATTGGTTCCCAATACAAAAATTGAACCATGGACAGACTATAAGTTTTATACAGTTCAGGGGGAAAAATTCTATAAATTCTATCATATCCTTCCTGACCATACAAAAGACAACAACAATAGATTAGATAATTTAAACCATTTGATAGAGTCATGTTTCTGACATGTAAAAACCTCTAGTGTGAAGCACCATATGGTCCTTCCATTTGCATATGTGCCACTCATACAAATTATATCATTAACATGTTACATGCTATATTATTGTATACAATCTAGGAATTACTTATTTCCTTTTCTTTAATTATGTTCAACAACTGAAAAGAAAGGACTTCTGGCAAAGTGATAAGAATACCTCTCCCCCTAGAAGAGTACAGTTGGACTGTTGACATCCATCAACAATGCCTTTAATAACCTAAATAAGAAGAGGATATCAAAGACCTATCTTTTGTCAAACTTGAATCAGCACAGATATAAGGTACTCACAATAAGAAATACAAACATGTAAGAAAACCACTACCTTTTCAGCAAGGTCAACATCAAGGTGGCTTGTGGCAAAGTAATCAAGGAAGAATAATGGCTTTGCCCCAGAAGTAACGATGTCATTGACACTCATAGCCACCTGGATAGTGGAGAGAAGACACGTTTATAAAGCCAGTCCCTAATGTCATAATGCCTAATGAAAGAGCCCTTTCAGATTATACCAGATCAATCCCAATAGTTTCATGAATTCCAGTCTCAAATGCAAGTTTAAGTTTGGTTCCCACACCATCGGTGCCAGCAACAAGATACGAATCCCCTGTTGATAAAAAACATGGTGACAAAATTGAAACAATGAGCAAGCTGAGAGAAGCATAAGTCTCATTAACAACTGGAATCTTTTGATAAGAATAAAAATTTCTTCAGGATATGAATTAGAAGCAGCTTTTTCTTTACATATGACAGACATAAAAGGGCAGTCAAAACCATCACTAATTGAAAAGCTAACTCAAGGAGTTCCATCTGCTCTCAGAAACATAAGAACCTTATGCAACCTCACTTCTTCCTGAAGGAAAACTTATTTCTTTCCCCCCAATAAATACAGCATTTTATTATGAACAAGTTACACATCCCTTTCATAAGAATATAAGCAATCTAAGAGAAAACAAACACTACACCATCAAAAAGGGTGAGACTACTAACAAAAAGAATTTACAGCTCACATCACCTTAAGTTCCAAAACTATTTATATAAAACAGCACTAATAACCACAAAGAGAAATGTATATGGAAATAAAAAGATTGGTGGTCCAACTGCTAATTAAAAGAGACTCAGTATAATTAATTTAAATGTTACTCCTAATACAATTAGAAAATAAAATAAATAAATACCACAAATATATGACTATAAGACTACCTAATAGACTAAAGCTTATAGTGCTATCAATCTGAGATCAACATTCTCCATCAAAAAGTACACAAACTTGACACATACTGTAAATCTATGCACAATCTTAAATTTGCTTCTATTTTATAGCTTTTCTTATTCAAGGAAGCAATCCATATTGACTCTTTCTATATCCAATCACAACGATACCTACAATATGTTCTTTGTGTTTGATCTAATGAATCACCAACCGACTCACCTTTATGTTTTTCTTGAATAAACCTCGGAATAACCGAAACCAATCAGTACAGTCCATACCTAACCAAATCTTAACAGTTCGGTTTCAGTTTGGAATTTTCTGAAACCGACCAGAGCGAACCGAAACCAGAACGAACCATAGTTGTCACGGTGTCTAAACAACCCAAGGCATTGGAAGCGGTCTAGACACAGGGTGATAATAACAAGGCATCCAAGGTGCCTAGCCAAAGCCTTGACAACTATGGAATGAAAACAACAAAAAACCGATAAAACCTGAAAAAACCAGGTCGTGAATTTGTATATTTATATACACACGTACATAGAAATCCGGAAAAGAAAAAAAAAACTAACTGGGCCGAAACCAAAATCAAACCGATAATGACCTGACAAAGAAAACGATACAAAAATCAGAACCGAACCGGACCGAAACTGAAACCTACCTTACTGGATTGGCTTCAGCATTGGCCCGAAAACGATTCAGCCCAACCGAAACCGGCCAATACCCTTAGACCTGACTTCACTAATAACAGTTTTCAGAATAAATAGATTCTAATAAGTGATGTAGATCTAAGATGTCTACTCCATAACAAAATAAAGATACGTAACCCCCCCCCCCCCCCAACACACACACATACACAAAAAAAAAAAAACCAACAAAAAACCAACAGTACATAGAAGAGAAACAGGGAAAGAAGTAAAAAAATACGAAATGTTACACAAAGGAAACTACTCTCCCTCAACCATGTTCTTATATTCTAGTAGCTCGTCCATAGAGTACTAGGCTGGCTATAGATGGTGAATTTTTGGACACCAAAATGTCGTAAGTTTACTCCATATAGAGCTGCTGGAATCAGATGAATCATGTTTGGTAATAAACGATGTAGACTGCTGTTTGTATTTCTGGGGCCTTGTATCCCGTACTAAGGCCTACTTTTCTATTTGCTTTTGGTGTTTCCCATTAAAACAAATTTATTTACTTGTAAATGAAGAAAACAAAACCAAAAACAACAAGAACAACATTAGAAGTGACAATGAAAACACAAAGGCTTAAGAGGAATGATACCAAGTGGGAAAAGGCCACCAAAGCCTCCAATACCCGGAGCCATCTTAGCGATTCTTCGAACTAGCTCAGACCCAGCATCAATGTCAACACCCGCGTCCTTATATGTCAGACCACTATTCTTGGAATTTGAGATTAAGGATCTCCTCTTCATAGTGCTTCGCATTCTTACTTCTTCAGCAGCCATGGGCTGTAGGCAAAGTTGCTTAGAGAGCGGCATAATACTGGGTTTGCAGATAGAGGGCTTTGAGAAGTAGAATTTCTTATCAGAAGCTCTATTTAAAACTGCAACAAAATGTACAAGCTCTGCATTTGATCCACAGCTCATACTCATGGCGTCGAGTGAAAAGGACACGAGATAGCTCCGCCTTGTTGCCTGGAAAAGGTAAAAAGGTGTAGTCAAATGAAGCCTTTTTCCAATGATGTGAACTGCATGGAACATTGGACCTTTGAGTTTGTTCGAAGGAAACTGAAAATTTGATAGAAAGAAAGTTCTAGAAATTTTTGGAAAGTCAACAACGTAGATTCATGATAAGAAGGGCAGCTCATGAATGTATGAGCAAGTTATGTTAACATATCAATCATGATGCAGTACAACTGCTTTGATTATTATAGAGAATACAGACAAACCACACAAAAATTGCCTACTTAAGCATACAATTACTACTACACCATAGATTCAGAATGAATACACATTGGAGTACTTCTTGGATGGATCACCCTAGAAAGCCCCACTATGTGGCCCTAGTATCCACCACATTGTAAATTGGAAGGGCCCAAATTTTGTCAACGGGTAGGGCTTAGGCCTTTGGGTCTCTTATTCACATGTTAAGATTCAGCTGGAGAATAGTTTTCCAAAGGGCAGAACTGACCTTTGAAAATTCATTAAAAGTCAATTCTGAAAAAAAAAAATGTTCAAAAACTGAAATACAAGGGAAAATGCACGATTTGATTGTACTTCATATATACAGGGATACACGCCACCTAGTGTGCCATGAGGTAGTGTGATTTAGAGATTCCAACTGTAGGATAGATAGAGTATCCACCTTCAACACAAGTGTTGCATGTTCATTAATATGCATATGAATCCATAATGTATCCATCCCATCAATCACATCAGGTACTTCAGACAACTCTTTTGAAGATATAACCACCATAAAAACACCATGCATCATCACATAATACTTACAAGCTAGTTTACAAATCACTGAAGATGGAATAGTAGGATAAGAAGGATACTTGAATTCAAAGTTCAAACCTACATAAATAACACAAAGTGATGCAAATGTCAGAAGCCAAAATAAGAGATCAGAATATCAATTCAATATTAAAACGGGAAAAAAATGATGGGAGAATCACAACCCACCAAATCTAAAATTTTTGTTTTGCACTTAACGTCAAAGACTGACTAGATAAGGATTTTGCAGTAATCTGAATCATAAATTGTATAAAGTCAAACGTTCAAGTCCAGCATATCCACAGAGAGGGAGATTAGACTACTTGGAAGTTGGAAACAGAAGCCATGGATAAGCTAGATTGTGGAAATCATTAATAAAAATTATTAAATGATATTAAAGAGAAATTAAGCGCTAAACTGGAATAAGCCAACACTCCTTGCATAAGTATTCAAGGAATACATTTAACTATTTATTACATCTTAATAAGTATAGTTGGCAGAGAAACACTACATAACCATGTAACAAGACATTGCCTAGCTAAAAAACAACTTGCTAGACTACAATTAATGCTATGGGAGTTATGTACAAAGAAATTATAAAATAAACTCTTGTAGGTTTCTGGAAATGAAAGTGAAATGGCTCTATGATGTAGAAAACAAACATACATGCTGCTCTTATAAAACCAAAGCCTATATTAATATAAATCAAAGTACGTACATTTATAGATTCAACTGTAGACTATACTAAGCTACAATAAGGAAGCATCCAATAACAGTAGCATATTCTAAAAGGATTTTAGGCAATTATTCTCAAGTCGATTCAGATGGTTACATAATTTGGTTATCCAATGCAAGCAAAAAGTTACATAGATGGAACTAAGTCTCCAGAATTTCCAGGCAAGAACAAAATAAACACCAGAGTAGTAACATAGTATCATGATCAGCTTACAAGCACACAACAATAACAGATTAACTGTAGCCATCATGATTAGGCAACAAAAGATCTAGAATAAGATAGAATTGCAGTGAAGAACACCCCAAATGAGTCACAAACATCTAATCCTATAAAGTACCTAGTCAAATGGATGATCTGCAACACCAGACAAGGAAGCATAGGCTTAACACAGCATGATTTTGAAGGGAGGAAAAGCCAAAACAGGGGACCAAAGCAAGAGAAACTAGATCAAAAAAGAATCCCAATTCAACAATTGAAAACTAACAATGCTCGCAAAGAAGACAATTAGGGACCAAAAAGAAGTTACATATATCAGAAACCTGGAAATTGACACAATCAAATATACTAAAGGCATTAACAGCCTAAGAATCTAAGAGGGAGTTCCTTGCTGGAGTTGAATCCCAATCCTAAAAGCTCAAGCCATTGGATATTCTACCAAATACCCTTGTTTCTACATAGGACCATTTTCAACCCTGATTCCCAATCCTTGATAAAAAAAAATAAAAAAAAAAAAAGATGATCATAAACCAAAACGTGTAGTGCAACATAATTGAAGAAAAAAAAAAAAAAAAGTCCTCTTTCCCAGGGACATAAGAGTTCCATGACGTTTAACTAGCGCCTTTAAGCAAATTTCCAAAACCCAGTACTATCAAGAAGCAATACAATCAGAAAGAAATAAGAAGCCCATGAGCAGAACAGGAAACAAAAACATTCTCTTCTCCTACTGAAAAAACCACCCATTCGCCTTCCATCAATACAAACCTGGCGCCCATACTTACCGTAACAGAGACAACTACGGAGAAGTACAAAGCAAAGTAACAGAGACTACCAAAGCAAATATTAGCTATACAGAGAAGCAGAGAAGAAAGAGAAATCTTAACCTAGTCACTATAGTAGTAGCCTGTAGCGGAACCTCCACGCGAGAAAAATACTTCTTCAAGGGCTAGGTTTTACCTTATAGCTTTCCATGCTTACCGTTGCCAGTCGAGGAATATAAGCGTAAAAATGGTTCATTTGAAAAACATTAAAACCGGGCAACGTATCGAACCAAAACAAGTCACGTTTTCTGGTTGTCTGGTTTCGATCTTAGTTGAAAATTCGGATTTTGACTAGACAAATCGCTCGAGTCGAGTCAAAATTTTAAAAATCTGATAAAAAATCATGTAAATTAGGTTGGGATAAAAAATGATGAGACTGGGTCATAAATGGTCCGAATCAAATAAGACTCGATATTTTTTTACACGAGTCATGACAAAATCAACGAGTTTTATAGTTTTTAAAAAAATCATAAAACTAGTTCACTTAGAAATGGAATTAACTAAATAGTAAATCCATAATCTAAAACAATAAGAAAGCCTCAACTCCTCGATTCCCTTCTCTTGTTTAATGGTATAAACTCAAAATGCACTGATATGTGATTACTTAATTTTTTTTTCCCCATCTTTTTCTGTATTTTTATGATTTTTTATTAATTTATACATATTTATTGTCTTATAAAATTAAAAAACATGACTCGCCCTGACCGGATTTGATAAAGCCGAATCACCAAGTATTTTTAGAAGCCGAGTCGAATCAGAAAACCTGATTTTCTAACAATAGTTTCAACTGATCAAACCGCCTTTTAAAATAGAATTAAAAATTGAGAAAAATAATGGGAAATTTAGCCAAAACCTTTTTACCTGAGACGCCAGTGAATCTGTGATGGGAGACGGGTTCTTCTTCAGTTCTTCTCTTGCCCTTACTGAGTTAAGGTTTGGGGTAAGGGAATTTTTATTTTATTTTTTGGGGGGTCAGTATTAATCATCAAACCGGACCAGGTGGTTTTCAATTCTCATAAATAAAACGGTTATATGTAGGAGGATCGAACCGACTGTTTGATCGAATCGAATTCAATTTTTACAATGGAAAATGTTTCTTCTAACTATTCGAATTCGGAAATTATTCGGGCGAAGAATTATTCACATGTATATTATTCTGTTTAATGCATTTAGTAAATTTGAGGATTCGATTAAAAAAAACAGGCAAAATAAAATTCAGGTTTGGATCGAATTTGGGAATTATTCATTTACTACGGGTGGGACAGAATTTGCATGATCTTGTGTTTGGGTGTAGGTTCCACACAATTAGTAAGCGTTCTTTCTCTCAATTATTAAATATCTTGGAATAGTATGAATTAGGGATATCAACCGGTCAGTCCTAGTCAATTTTGATCAGGCTTGATTGGACCACTCTAAGTCAAGCACTTGCACCATGACCATCCCCGATTAGATAACTAAAAAGAGCCTGTCAATCCGGGCAGCATGCAGCCATGTGCAGCACTTGAGTAAGGCGGTGCACATTGACCGCCTTACCCCTGCTCAGGCAAGGCGTTTGGGCAGGGGTAAGGCGGTAAATGCACACCGCCTCATCTCAAGTGTTGCACATGCAGCACTGCTGCCCGAATTGACAGTAGTCGAGTCCATTAGATAATTGGGCCTGCATAGGTTAGCCATGGACATGATTCATTTCGGTTGACGGATCGGTTACCAGACTATAATCTGGCTAGTAGCAATTGGGCTAAACAGGGTCTAAACAGATTATTGTAGCAAATGCCTATAAAAGGATTCTAAACCTAGGGGTATCAAAAAAGCCCAGTCGGGTCAATCATGGCCTGCTCGGCCCTATCAGGGTCAATCAAGGCTAGGCTGGGCTCTTTTTAACCCTATTAGGGCCAGGCCGCGTCAAGGGCTTGAAAGGCTTGGCATGGTTGGGCTAGGCTTGGTTTAGTTTAAGACCTCTAGGGTTGGGCTGGGATTTAGGTCAAACCCAGCCCAGCCCGGCCTGTTGACACTCCTACTGAATAGGCTCAACCTCAAGTAGGGGAAAGAGAAGGGGTGGAGACATGGTTTAAAAACCAGAATCGGGGTTGGAAATCAGCGGATTGGATCGATTTGGTCCGATCCCACCGATTCTAAGCAATATTGGGGTGAAAATGGGATCAACCTAGGAATTGATCCAATCCAACTAAAAATACAAAGAAAATGATTAGAAATTGACCAATCCAATTTCAATTCAAGCTGCAGCGATTAGGATAGGTGGAAATCAGGATCGATGTTAGCCGATTCCAATACAAATTCACTTATCCATTTCCCCATTCTTGAATCCGTGGGTAGAGAAGGGAATTTTTTTAGATATGATATAAACGAAGGGTAAAGGCTGGATATGCTGGCGTTGTACCCAGCCTGAGTCTATCTCTCTCCCACCCCCTATGAAAATGACCCCCTGCCCTCCTCATCCTACCCTCTCCATTGGTCACAGCGTGCACAGATAAACAGAGGCAGGTATGTATACACATGCCCCAGGATTTGAGAAAACTTGCACTGATACCATGTAAATTTCTAACCCAAAAGCTCGAACCATTGGGTGAAGAGACTCAAAGATTGAAAATCCACAGTAGGGACTAAGACAAGCTTTTCTACTTAAAAAGCTAGATTTTAGAATGCTTTAGGTTGATTTCATCATTTTTATTGATTGTCCTTTTTTTTTTTTGGAGGAGGGGGGGGGGGTTGGAACTTGGAAGTAAATTAAACAAACACAAAACAACCCTACAAAACCAATACTGAG
The DNA here is from genome assembly GCF_018873765.1 of Telopea speciosissima. Lineage (NCBI taxonomy): Eukaryota > Viridiplantae > Streptophyta > Magnoliopsida > Proteales > Proteaceae > Telopea > Telopea speciosissima. The sequence continues at coordinate 13,406,817 of NC_057918.1, read as the reverse complement.
TTCACCAACCAAGGAGGGAAGGGATCATCCTACAAAGGGCAAGAAATTATCATTAAAAAAAAAAAAAGCAGAAGCTGGTCCAGTAGTCACCCAGGAAATGTGGACTAGTTTTGTTCTAAGACCTGCAAAAGTCATGGGTAGTCGCCTTCACTCCAAGCATGCAGGCTCATGCCTTCTGTATCTGATGGCTTCTCATGCCTTATCTTTTGATCAAGTAGTCTTTAAATGTATGTGGGGACCTTTGGGGAGACCCTCAAGGTCTCTTAAGGCGTGCATATGAAGCAAATCATATCTTCCACTAGCCCTTCTGGTGCTTAAAACTTGCAGGTTGTATATAGGAAAGGGATCCCATGGTAAGAGGGAAGGGACCCAACAAAATGATTGAGGATTTTTTATATATAGTGCTTTGTGGGTGATCAAGTTTGTTGGGATAAGGCTTAGTTGAGTTGAGTCTGATTTTGCAGGTGAATGAGTTTCAATTATTGGGTAGGTAAGGGGAATGAGAATTTCTAAGGATCAAGTTTACATTTGACAGAAAATAGGTTATAAGAACACCCAAAATCAAATCATAACAGATTGACCATTGAAAATACACAGGTAAAGAGAAATACATGTTGGGTTCAGATACATATCAATTCCCAACAAGGAGAACCACATCAAAAATTAAACTTTTTCCCAAAAATATAAACCCCTTTAAATTTCTTATTGCCATTGAGGAAATTTTATGCAGTGTAAGAAGAAAACATTTCTCTGCTGTCTATGATTAGAGGATCAGGGTTGACTTTACCAGGCCTTATTGGTTTGCTCCTGCTTATGGTGGCTGCCACTGCTTCCCTTCTTTGACTGTTTTCTGGAGCATCAGGATCTTTTTCTTTAGCTGCTGCTCCTGGATGGAGAGTTTCTTCCATTGTTCATGTTCAGATAATCCATTTACCCATTCAAAGCTCTCATGGTCTATCAATGCATCAAGCTAGAGGAGTCCTAAGACTCGCTTATATTTCCCTTGAATTGATCTTTATGGAAAATGATCTCAGTTCCCAGGTCCAGATAAGATGAAATGAAAACAATGATTCCCCTTTTCCAGAGAATGTGGAAAACAGGGAAAATAATAAAGCACATGGTTGATTCAGAAGAAAAAGGCTAGGCATCTATAGAAGAAAGAAATTTCACTGCCCTGTTCTGTAACTTCCTTTCTTTCATCCGTCCACGAGGCTGTAATCTGTATGAGATCTTACATTCTTACCTGGTTCCTCCTCAAGCCATATAAAGCCACTTGTGTGCTGTCAAGGAAGTTCAGTAGTCGTCTCAACTACATGTTTCAACACCAAAGTCTACCAGGGACAACCCCCCCCCCCCCCCTTTCGATTCTGAAAATTTTGTACTGAATGGACAATCCAATCTAATCCCCCTCCCAACCTCAAGACAATAAAAGAAAAGAAAAAAGGACAGAGGAGAGAAATATCTTACCTACTAAACACTGGTATAAGATTTAGACTCAAATCACCAAGTAGGAAAAGTACATTGGGTATCTAAAAATGAAAACAAGAACCAGACCTCTGAAATACAGAGATTTCATATGTAAAAATCATCATACAAACAAGAAAATCCTTCAATTTTGTATTAAGCTTCCTCACTTTGGTTGAACTCTCTTCATTAACCCCATGCAGCTTACACAAAATTGTAAGATTCATTCCACTGTCAAATTAATTTTTTTAAATTTATTCTTTACAAAACCACATTATGGTAGAAGAGGGAAACAACATTTCAAACTCAACAAGTAGAAGGCTTGCTCTCTTGTAGGGAGATTACAGTTTCGAATGCACCCACCAATGCTTTAACCTTGCTCTTCCTGGTCTCAACAAGTTTACTTGCAGTCTCTTCAATAACATTATTAAACAAACCTTGAGCATTCTTCTTTCCCTGCACATCCTGGTGTCTCAGAACTACCTTTTCAGATTCAGGTCTAGTACCATCTGTGTCACCATCTCTCCTCCTTCTGAAGCTTCTCCTTCCAATTCCACCTTTACCATCATTCTCCCCTAGCAATCTTCCTTGCCTGAATTTAAGTCTTCTTGGGCCATTGTTCTCAGTTTGAATGTTAACTACACTTCCTCTCCTGAATGTTAACTTTCGGGGTGGGCAATCTGTAGTTTCAGAGTGAACAGCTCCCCTTCCAAACTTTTTATCTTCCATGTTCAAAGTCTCGACTTGGTTCTCTTCTTCGGTCTCGTCATATTCAGAAATGGAGTCAACTGCTTCACTAAGCATAGACTCTGATTCCTCGTTATCTTCCTCCACATGTGGATACAGCAATGGAGAGGACTGAGAAGATGAGGAATCTAATGATGATGACAATGCTGATGAAGACGGAGATGGAGATGATTGAGTAATATGAGTTCCATTTGGGGCCAGTTCCAAGCTTTTGCTTTCAGGCTGTTCAATGACATACAAGGTCTTCTCTTTGACTGGGTCGGGCAGCTTGGGTTCAGCCTTCTTAACCTTGTTCTGACTCTTCAGAGATGAAACTGGTTTTACGTTCTTATACTTCCTTGCATTTAAGCTCAGAACTCTGCTGACAGATGGTTTTGGGGAAACAGTAGCTTTTGGCGGCCTCAATGCTTTCTTTTCATCTATTTTGTACGTCCTTGTATTTAAGCTCGGTACTCCGCCGACAGAAGGTTTATGGGAAACAGAAGCTATGAGTGGCCTCAATGCTTTCTTTTCATCTATTTTGGAAGTAGCCATTTTCTTCACTATCTTGAGGTCACTGTTTCTTTTACCTCCCATACCACCTAAAAGACCTGAGGGGGGAGATGGCTTTGCCGCTATAGAATTTGGTTTCAAAGGACTACCAGGTTTTGGGGATGAATTATCTCTCTTGGCAGGAAAAGAAGTTTGTTTTGTAGAGGCTTCTAATTTCTTTGCAGGTGACAGAGGTTGTTTTGGAGAGGTCTCTATTTTCCTGGCGGATGACAGGACTTGTTTTGGAGAGATCCCTATTCTCCTGGCAGATGACTGAACTTGTTTTGGAGAAATCTCTATTTTCCTGGCAGATGACAGAGCTTGTTTTGGAGAGATCTCAATTTTTTTGGCAGGTGACACAGCTTGTTTTGGAGAGACCTTTATTTTCTTGACAGGTGACACAGCTTGTTGTGGAGAGACCTCTATTTCCTTGTCAGGTGGCACAGCTTGTTTTGGAGAGACCACTATAGTCTTGGCAGATGGAGAAGCTTGTCTGGGAGAGACCCCTATTTTCTTGGGCAGTAACAGAACTTGTTTTGAAGAGGCCTCTCTTTTCTTGACAGATGATGAAACTTGCTTGATTATTTCAGAAATGTTGGGGAACTGGGTTTTCGAATCAAGAAAAGGCCTAAGCTTGACAGAGGGTTTCTTCTTTCTTTCAGTATTTAATGAATAAACGCCTTCAGTCACAATAGTTCTAACTCTTTTCGGAATGCGACGTTTTCCCTTGGCTTCAAAAGCATGTTGCCTACCATATTTACAGAAATCATGGCAGGAACCAGTGGAAGCTCTGAGATAATGAGGAGGAATGATCTTTTCTCTACTGCTTGATGTACTGGTTTTTCCTGTTGAGTTCCTCAAACTACTATCTGCTGACATAGTTCTTGCTGGGGTTACCAGGATATCGTTCCTCTCCTCAGCCATTTATTAAGAATGGAGAAAATACTGCAAAAGTAAAGAATTCAGAATCATGAACCCAAAAGCATTATCCAATATGAGCATGTGCGAATGCATGTCCACATATGTGAGAGAGGGGGAGGGAGGAAGTGATGGGAGGGCCAAAGGGACAGAAAGAGGTCCAAGACAAGATATAAATTGGCTCACACTGAACTCATCTATAGAACAGGTTCACTTATGACTCGACTAATATTGAAAAATCAATCATGAAGAATAACAGAACAGAACTGACCAAGATTTATTTCAACTTTAAATCAAGTACAGATTATTTGAGATGTAAAATCTTTGAAAGATGTCCAACCTGAAAACAAAGAAGGGAAAAGAGACAAACATTAAAAAGGAGTAACTTGTTGAGACCTACAGAGGAAATTCATGACTCCCACATGTATTTAAATTTCCAACAAAAGGGGAAAATGCCAACCATCATGTTGAAGAAATATGAGAACAAAGCAGTAAAAAGGAGAATTGACGAACTATTCATGATAAAGGCATTTATTTCCCTAGCTTCCAAAATCCAAAACTTGAAGCAGTTGATCAGCATCTCAGTAACCCAATTTTCTAACATAGAAAGTAGAGAAAAGAACTAAAAATGAATAACTCCAATAGATATCATAAGCCTATAAAAACATAACATGTATTCACAGTCCCTCGGATAGATTACCATAATATACTACCACTAAACACTACAAAATGTGGATTCTCATTCAAGGATAAACAAATAGTCAAAAACCGTGTCCTATTGGTAAAATTTATCAGGAAATTTTTTTTTTGAAATTTATCAACAAAGTACACATCATGCCCTGTTCTCAGTTTTCATCCACCCAACCATTCCAATCCAGCACCCATAAATTAAAAAGAAAAGGAACCGCTTCTTTCCAACAACATTGACAGAAAGCACTTATAATAACCCCTCGCAATTGTAGCAGATCAATTAATTACTTGAACTCATCTATAGGTATCTTATTTTATATAGCCCAAATTATCGAAGGAAGAAAAAAAAGAATGAACCTTTTTATGTGAAGTTAATCAATAAGAATGATAACCATGTTTGGTACTGCTCTTGTTCGGTTGGAGGCAACACGGGGCATGGCTTGCAGACTGACTAGATGACTGTGTACTTGTTTGGTAATAAGCCATCTCTTCCTTTTCTCTCCTCTCCCCAAGAAAAGAAAAAGAAGACATCAAGATGCAAAACTTCTCCATATCCTTACGTTGCAAATTAGGAAAGTAGAATAAAACAATTATGCAATTGTTATTATTATAAGGGAAAATGACCACTATATTCAATATGACAGTTTCCACCACTAAAATTAACATAAATCTGAAACTTTGGATGTAAGTAGCAATTAATGGGAAAACATGTTTTCCCATACTCTGTCTGCAATACAACGCGAAATGGAATTTCGGTAGTGCATATTTCCATCCGTAATTTCCCATATTGCATCTTTTCATCTGTATTTTCTGACTGCATTTTGGTCCTTGAAACTATGATACTGATTGAAATTATTATTATTATTATTGTTATATTATTATAATTATTGTATTAATATTATATTTTCCAATAGAAGCCTATTATTGTAGTCAGATAACATCAATCAAACTACACATTCAAACAATTCCTCCTAGTTAAGATCATGAGTTTCAAAAAGTTTGTAAGTTACAGCAATTTATTGAAGCAAATTCCATAAGAAGAAACAATGCAATTGAAATGATTACAGCTGGTTGAAACAGAGATTCATAATTTACAACTACTTTCCATGCTAAAATCTGCATTCGATTAACCAGTGCATATGACCGAAAGTTTGTCAAAATGAACAAGTGATCTTTAAACACGAAGTGAACCTATAACTTCCTGTTAATCCCCTGCAGTACTAAATGACTAAAATGGAAAAAGACCATGTGAACGAAAATTAGAGATGAAAAACTATGTATTCAGTGATCATGACCCATTTGACACTCTTCTTTCAAAAGCAAGATCAATTAATTTTTTTGGGTAAATAAAATTAAATAACTTTAAAACCCCACCAAAATCATATCTTCTTGGATAATTCTCTGCCGTCGGTAGAAGGAAAAACTATATCTAACCACAAATACACCAAAAAAGAAAAAAGAAAAGAAAATAAGAGAGATGAAACTGTACAACAATCTGTAAAATCACTGGATCACCACAAATGAAATTGAGCGAGACATAAAAGAGAGAATACATTATCCTTCAAACACATAACAGTTAGTTATACCTTTCAGCATGATATCATATCAACATAAAACTCCAAAAGAACAAATGGATCAAACTCAATTTATTGAATGTAATCTGAAAATTGGAGAATCAAAAGCAATTCTTTCGGCGATCCCAGCATCAGAAAATGCAGGACAACATAACAATCAAATTTATTCAAAGAAAATTTAAATATTGCAAGAGTTCAATCAGCAAAACAAAAAAAACAAAAAACTGAGACAATAAAATCAAAAACCCACCTTTCAAGAATTTCCCTTCAACAAAAAAACCCAGAATAAAAGGTTCGAGTTGTAACCCATATCGAATAATCTTGTTTTCCACCCAAAAGTTCCCATGATCATACAAAATAACACAAGAAAAGAGTTTTTCCGCAGGGGGGAAGGGGAAGGGGAGATGGGTCGCATTTAATGGAGAAGAAGAATGAAAACAAAAGCAAAAGGAATTGTTAGGAAGATGATACTTGAAACAAACCTTTCTGCAACTCTCTCTTCACCGGAAAGTGAAGGAAAAGCAAAAGCAGGTCAGCCAAGTCAGGTGAGGCCTCAAAGAGAAACCCGCTTTTGCTGTAGAGATCGTGCAAGCTAGTATATCAGCAGTTTTGGATTTTGGGTCCTTTCTAGTCTTTTCCATTGGAAGAAGTGCATGAGATTGCGTGGTTGTTACAGAGATTTAACTAAAATAGGATATCATTGGAATCTCCGATCTCTGGGAAGAGAGAGAGAGAGAGCTTGGGGAACTTGACTTGGGAAATGGGAGAGGGAGGAAAGCGTGTAGCGATTACCGAATGAGCCCACCAATGACCAAACCAGAAGAAACGGTCTGAAAGCATATCAACTCCTCTGTCTCTCTCTCTCTCTCTCTCTCTCTCTCTCTCTCTCTCTTCTCTCTATTCTTGGAATGATGACTGAACACAGGAGCCTCTGTACTCAATATTTCTCTTCAATTTCTCGTATTGTTCAGGTTAATATCGTAATTGCCATTTATTAACTAATGTCACCACCTCTTCCTTTCCTGGATGGTCATCTTTTCCAACGTGGCAACAAAAAATTTATTCTCACCTTATTACTCTCCTCTCCCCCAAACAAAAACTCTTAACCATGTGATAGTATGAAACTGAAAAGCTCTCTCACCGCCTTGTGGGTCAATGAGAACACACGGAAGGGCATCAACATAGATACGATTTTTTTATTTTATTTTATGAGGGTAAGGTGGTACTTTTGCATGCTCCTATATCTAGGCAGGAGCCACACGACTATGTAGCATTCTTTTCCCCTTTTATTTATTAAAGTGAGTTAGGTGCAAGTTTGGCCTTGTCGTCCTGAACCCATCCTGAGCTCGAACATGGCTTGGGTTGAGATACCTTGGCCCCTAGGGCAAGTCAGAATTGGAAGTTTCTAACCTTGAGTCAGGGTCGGGCCAGGCCAAGGTTGAGGCCTTGGGTTGAGTGCGGCCCAATTCAACCCGACCATGTTTTAAGTTATACTATAAACTATATTATAAACTTTACACGTCAAATACAATTGTTATATAATATATTTGAAGATTATAAGTGATATAATATATTTTATTATAGTATTACTTTATGTAAAATTGTTAATTTTCTCCTTGGCCCAACCTAGTCCATTCATCTCCCTTCCCACTTTCCATGATGAAAGTCAATCAGGGTCAGCCCGGACCGACACTAAGGGCGGGTCAGGGTTGGATGGCAGTGATTTAACGCACTCTTGTGTTTGGGTGTAGAGGCCCTACGATTGAGCAATGTTCTATTTCCCAAAAGTTTAATTAAAATTTTATTTGTTCATATTTCACCTTAGAATTTTGTTTTAACTTTTAACATGAATTTTTTTTTCTTAGAAATAAAGAATGGGGAAAAAAAAAAAGAAATACTTTCATTCGGTAAAAATAAAAAATTAGAGAATTCTCTGATCAAGCGTCGTAGTTGGGAACACTGAGAACATTTCAAGTGAGGAGTGATAGGCACAGAAATGCTAGTGTATCCTATGCCAACAGTTCAAATAACTTTTTCTCAAAATAATCAAAAAAAGAAGATAATTTTTATAAGAAAATTTCACATGTGGCTTAAACTAATGAACTCAAATGATTTTCAACTGAAGCAAAAAAAAAAGGGGGGATTTCCAACCACATGTATTATTTTTTAAGAAAAAAATATTAGCCCAATCCAATGAGTCACTAGGTTTTTTCTCCAATGAGAGACTGTTCCATATTGGATGTCTAGATTGGACCATTAATTTATCAATAAGACTACCATTATTTGTTTTTTTAATTTGCTTAGAATTTATATATATATTTTTTGAAGTTTGAATCAATCAGATCCTATTTTCTATGGAATATTATTTCTTCTTATTTTCTATGAAAAAAGAATAGGAAAAAAAAAATGGTGAGTCAATAATGTCGGGGTCTTACTTTGTGGGTGGTCAATGGTCAAGAGAAACCTATGGTGAAGGATTTAGGTCCAGTTTCTCCACTATATAAGTTCAAAATTTTTTCCTATGCCAATTCCAGCACTCTTAAAATATTTTTTGGCAAGAGAAGACTGTTTGATCATGTAGTTCATGCACCAATACAAGGGCCAATGAGAGCATGCTTAGGGGCATCTGATTAGATGAGAATTTTATTTTATTGGAGGTTGATCAGTAATTTCATGTGGTACTATGTTTGGCATAGGAGCCACTTGACCAGTTAGTTTTTCCCAATATTTTGTTTCCATGCTACTTTACCTCATCGACTCTCTCCATGAAACATGCATGGCATTTTACCAAATTTGCAAGGTAAGTGAGGTACTCAGGGTTTTCCATATATCAAGCAGTTAAATTGACTTAATAAGAGTTTATGTATGAGATAAAAGTTCTCCCATGACCTGTCACTCAAGGTTTAAAAATTTGAAGGGAGAAAGAATACCACCCGGTCTCGCAAACAAAGGGGTGCATGTAATGACTGTCGCACCCCCTGACTCACATTTGATTTACATGTGGTTTGTAGTATTGGTTCACATTTGATTCACCTTTGTACCCTTTAATACAAATCTTGCTATACATAATTTGAAAGTATGAACCAGACAAACTTAGAATAGTTAAAGTTTTCATCTTAATATATATTACAGATTCTCTTACCATACATTCTAACATTACAAAAAACTACCTTAGAAATATAATCCCTTAGAAACACAGAACAAACCTTTGCTTAAAAATAAGTTAGTATAGAAAATTGAGTTCATTCACTCTAATTTTATCGGGTTTACTGATTTCTATTTGGTTCAATTTTAATGGTTTCTATTCGGTTAAGAACTAACGATTTCACAGTTCAAATCAAAATCGAATCAGAAAAAAAACCTATGAAATCAAAATCGAGTCATTTCTATGCAGTCCAATTCCTATTCCCAAAAAGGATTCCCCACCTAAGAATAAGTATTTTTTTTTGTTTTTCCTTTGGATGCAAAAGAAGAAGTCAGTGAAAGAAAGGAATAACCTAATAAGGTCAAGTGAATATTTTCTCTCAAAAGGTGAGGAAAGAAAAGGAAAGGAAAAGAATATTTGATATTTAATATTCAATTCTCAAAATCTCATCTGAGATGAAAGAGGCAAAATATCAGCTCATCATTTTCTCTTGGTTTGAAAATATCGTCAATATATCATCATGATTTGAATTCTTTTTATAAAAGATAAAGGACAAAGGACAAGGATAGGAAGGTAGGCATTAAAAAGGTTATTTATAATGGCGTGCCAATCAGCTTAAAAAAGTCAAATTTTGAATTCAGGTTTTATTGAGGAAGTTTGATTTTGTCTAAATATATTAATAGCCAAATAAAAGGGTTTAATATCTCTAATTTAAGAACTAATACTAGAATCAGATAGATACTCTCATTCAATTAATGTTATTATTAAAGATAAACAGGTATGGTTTGTTGGAGTTTTAAATGCTTTGAGTCAGTTTTGCTGTTGCCTCAATCTTGCTTTTGCTTTTGCTTTGTATTCCCTTCAAACTTTATTAAATTTTATAGAAGATTTCGGTTGATTTTTGACTTGTTTATAATGGTTTGAAATATTTAACAAAAATAAATAAGTTTATCTTTAAACCACTTTCCCTCGCTTTGCATTTTTTAACACAGTTGGGGTTGTTTAATGGTTCTTGTGCTTTTCATGAGAAGTGTCATTTAGAATTCAAACTAACATTATTAAATATGGGTGTCTTGCAAAGAGAATTTGTAATCAATATTTTTTGCCCCCTTCATAAATTATTTTTTTTTATGAAAGCCCCCTTCATAAAATGATGTGTTAATATAATAAAAATAAAAAAAATTCTGATAATGTAATTTTACACACACACACACACAGAGCGCAGTCATGCTTAATGGGAGGCAAGATCGAGGTCAAGGGCGAGAGGCCGGATTGTCAGAGATAGTCTGTAAGCCAGTGTGGTAAAGTTTCCTCTCAAGTTTCATGTTCTTCTTATAGTCTTGTGTTCTTATCTTATTTCTAAAAGTTATTTAATGCAAGAATAAATCTTATCATTTCATGTAAAAACTGCATTAAATGGCTTTGAAATGTTTGAAAATATTTTTTACCCCTACACAAAAAATATTGCATTAAATAACATCATGACCCTCACCAAACCTGCAATGGCAGGAGCCTCGTGCACTAGATACACCTTTTTTAATAAGATAAAGGATAAAAAAGTAAATTTACAATCTTATTGTAACCAACCCTAGTTACAACAAGATGTTTTCTACATAAAATATGAAACAAGTTTTTGTATTTCCAATATTAGTGTACGAATGCATAAATTGTTCTTGTAAGTTCCTATGCTTGACCTATTCCAATTGTACAAGTTTTTTCCCGTGTTTTAATGGTAGAATTTTCAAGCTTAGTAGACAGTCAAGTGACTTTTTGAGTATCTGGTTTAGCCTCCTTAATGCGTGGGTAAAGATTTTTCTTCTTCTTCTTTGGGTTTGAGTTCTCTACCTCATAGCATAGCATAAAGTAGCATTCTCTAAGCCTATCTCTTTCCTCTCATAACAAAGGCAGATATATCACTTCATAAGGGAAAAGAAAAATAGACACAAGAAACGCTAATGTACGCTATTACGCTCTTGGACAGAGAACATTATCCCCCCCTTTTTTTTTTCTCTTCCTGGGATGTTTCAAACTCCACATCGGTTTTTAATTGGTCTAGCCTCCTTGATGTCCATTATTTTTTTTTGGGGGGGAGGAGAGGTGGTGAGGGAGATAAACCCTTTTTTATTAGTTGGATTATTTCTTAATGATATCTTACTCTAAGATGGACAAATGATTTTCTTTTCTTCCTTTATTGGGACCAGTTAGGGTCGGTGGGGTTGCTAGGATGGTATACTACTTAACATAAAAACAAAAATTAAACAGTACAAAGCAACAGATTGAAGAAGCATGGCCCCCACCTATGAGGAATCTTGTGTTTCCATTAAAGTGATTAAAGTGGGTTTCTATGGTGTGGGCATCCTGCCATAGTAGCAACAGAACAAGATAAGCAACCCTTAAAGATTGATTTGGCTCAATTGATTAATCAAAAATTTAATTTAAAAAGAAAGAAATGAATAAATGTACCTTTCATTCTTCCCCCTCACTCACCACTCCCCAATAGATTTGTTCTATTTTCTTATTGTAATAATGAGATCAAATGAGATAATCCTCTTCCAATCAAGTGATGGTACAATTACTTCATCTTATCCATCTCTCTGTCTCTGTGTTCCCCCTCTTGAAAAGGAAGTACCATCAGTGGTTTTTATTGGTAGGACAAACTAGTTAAGGAGGGTGACCCTCCAACCCAAAGGCAAAAGCTAACCCACACAAAAAATATGGACACCATTGTTGTTGGGAAATTTAATTTCCTTGGTAGTGATTGAAGAATTGCCACATATATTTCATGAAAGGAGAAACAGGGGCTTCACCTGCCAAAAGAAAATTTTCCATGACTTGATATGGATGACAAAATGTCCTGTTCTTGCTCACCAACCCTGGACCATATAGAATCCAAGGCAATGAATGAAGCATTCCCACCCCCCCCCCCACCCTCCCCTCCCCCTTTATGAAAGGCATTGAGGGGTTTTGACCAGGCTATGCCAACAAGTACTTATTTTAGTAGCACCAAAATGTATGTTAATGGCTTGGCATCCCCACCATTTGTTTGATCACCAGGGGTGTGACAATCAGTGCCCTCAAACATTGTACCTGTCATCAATTGGTATTCTGTTTATGTTCTTCTTTTCATCCTTTTCCTATGTCGATCAGTGTGAACCTTCTTAAAAAAGTCTATACCTAGGTTTATTAGACAAACCCCACAACATGGGAAGGAAATCATAACAGGGGTACCTAAGGACTTTAGCTCTTCATGAAAGTTCTCTTCATTATTGCCAGAAAGAGAGGCACGAAAAAGGTGAGCTTAAAGTTACTCTGAGAAAATGTCAACTTCTTTTCTATAACAAAAGTAAAAAAATGAAAAGAAAAAAAAAAAGTTAAAAAAAGTTGTACTTTTACACAAAGCAGGCCTGGAATGGATCTCTATGGGAAAAGATAATCTGGTCCCAATTGTATCTCAGATATTCTAGGATGATTGTCCTCCCACCAATTGAAAAATGGCTTCTCATGAAGTTTCACAATTTACATAATAATACATTACCCAGATGAGGCAGGGTTAGAGCATTGCCACAGTATCTGGGTAACTTGGTGACAAGATGCTTGATCTAAGGGGAATATAGACAGTTCCAATAAAATGTTGATAATGAAATTTCAAAAAATAATTATAAATAAAATGTTGATCATATGATGCCAGAATGAGTAGTTTAATAGATAGTTGACACCCACATGCTTCCTAATGCATTACTAATCTGCTATTCCCAACATTACCCAACTACCAGACATACATATTATTCCATGAGCATATCTCATTCATAAACCTCAACTTCGAGTTTTATAAAGACAAAATTTGAGTGCTCTTCAGTAGGAGTCCAACCAAAATTATTATTTAGTTGTAAGCGCTTCACAATTCATTATGACAACTAGCTAGGAAAACAAGAATTGAAGTGTCATAGGGAACCTTCTCCCTCTTCTTTCAAGGGAATATGGTGAGATTAACTATAGCACATATACAGATAAGGAAAAATGAGAGAGAAGCCTTACATGGGAATTTACATGGTTATTATGCTACAGTTTTCTGCCTGAGACAGTCTTCTTCACAGCACCAACTGAGACCAAGAATTGATCAAGAGAAGATAAAGTCTTCATGTCATCTGGGGGAAAGTAACTGGCTGCCTTACCCATGATGGATGCAAAGAGAAGAGAAAGTGAAGGTCGTGTGACATAACGTTCACTCAAGAGGTCATCAAGGAATGCAAAGGCTACAAACAAATCTGACCTGCTTGCATATACTGGAGCAGCAAAGTGTGCAGGGATTATTCTCTTGAAGCTCCAGTCTCGTGCAATGCTGTCAATCCAATCCCTGACCTGCAATTTTGAAGCATCTCAGCTCATATCCTGAAACATCTGAGTGAGCTATGTATGACTCTCAGCTGAAATTTCATTATTGTGAACTGGTGTCAACATATCAAGGCTTTAGAAGCCGCAAATTGAACAGAAACTCAGCCAAGTCAACTCAACTGAATTTAATTTAGCAACATTAGGTAATAATTCAGTTTGACCTGGTTAATTTGGTTGAACCTACTCAAAAAATTTGACTGTATGAAACTAGAGTTCATTGAACATTGATCCTCAAGCTATGAAGTAAAGTTGTGCTTGTAGGTTTTAAGACACAAGTAATGCTAAACTGGCTACAGCCTTGGTAAAACGTGTTCGGTAGTGTTAAATTAAACTACACAAAGTAACAATTATGAAACAAGAACAATGAACATATAAGGCTATATATCTATTTTCTTATATGTTGCTTGTTTCCCAAAATATAGCTACCTTTCTTGGCCACAAGTTGGAAGACAGTTTCATTAAACTGATTTGCAGTGTTAATCTGACTCTGGCACCTTCAGAAATTGAAGGCATGCTTAAAAATTACAAATTGATATCATTTATTCCCAGAGATTGAACTTCAGTTATGCTAACCTCAACTTTTGTTCAGCTTGTGTGTTTTACCCTGCTTCAAGTTGGGCTTGGATCGAGGCTTCAAATATTAAACTGTTAAGGTTGGCGGGACGAGGGCCGCCCACCTTGTTGTCCCATGTGGCATGATGCAGGCCCCCTACTCACATGTCAAGTTTCAGCCCAAACGACAGTTGCCGATTAGCAAAACAAACCATTAAATATGGGACTACCAAAAACTGCATGGATCACTAAGGGGTTATATGGACACACATAAGAGGAAAGTATATGATCCAATTTGAGCCTGAGATAAGACACATGGCCAATTGACCCAATTCAGACCATTTCCTATATATCCAATGGTCAATTTTGCCAGATCATCCTTCCATGTGGCCCAACTAGGTGTGCCACCCAGCCGAGCTAGGTGAGTGGTCTGTCCAGCCAACCTTTTACTTTGTAGTAGCTTGAACTCAACCTTAATTGTAGTTTGGGTTCCCTTCTCCACTTCGGGTTAGGCTTTGGATTAACCAATTTAAACTGAAAAAAAAGGGGGAGGGATGCTCATTCTGTTTTTTAAAAAAAATTGGATATAGTCAACTATGGATTGGTTACAATGTGCCCATGAACCAACCTGAATTAAAAGCGGCCTGTGATGAACCAAAATGAGAGCTAGAAAAGCGTGCTAGTTTTGACTGGTTGGGAAGTTCATTCATTGCCAACCTTAAAGAGTTTATAATGGATTTCAGTTCCGTTACAAAAATCTCAGGCTCAAAAAGTGTTACTTAATGTTTTTACCAAATATGCCTGGCAACAAAAAATCCTTCCGGTTTATGCCTACCTTTTCTGGAACTTTGCTGAAAACTAGAGTCTTGACAATGGGTGAAACAATTAACTTCTGTGACATTTGACCAAAGCTGGCGGTTGGCTCCAAAAGGTTTGATGGACCCAGGAACAAGATTTGGAGAACCATTCTCTCCCATCCTGCCATTAAAAAGAAAGATAACAGAACATATCCATTGGTTAAGACTAGGGGGAGAACTAACAAGCCAATTTTAATCCATTTGATTTTCACTTAGGATGTGATGAAATAAGAACCGTGTAGACTAAGAATGGGATGAACAAATTAATCAACATAGATCTACATAAAGGATGACTACCTTTCTGACGGTTCAACTTGTTGTCAACAACTGGTTCATCTGGGACTTCCTTTCCTTTACTAAGAATCTTCACAGCCAAACCATTCTTTGCAGATTGTAACAAGGATTCTTTGCTAATGCACTCTGGTGGTTGCCTTGGGACAAAAATTACAGCATCGGTCACCAGCAATGTCCTTGAACGTTTATGGTAAAATGCCACCTCCACATATGGCCCAATCCCTGAAAGCCATGCCCACTTTAATAGAAGAAACAAATCAACAAAAAGAGCTTTGAATTTATGCTTGTGTAGTTCAGATTACCAACTTCTGGTGAGCTAAAGACTTTTTGTTCGATCTCAGTGGCCCATGGGGTGGAAGAATCCTCATCTTTCAGGGTTTTGGCACGAAAGATGCCAAAGAACTCAAGCGGCAAATTGAGAGGCCAACTCCATTGCCTAGGTGCCACCCATATCTGAGCTCTTGGAAACTTTCTAGAAAATGGTCCCACAAATATTTTGTGCTCATAAGCAAAGGTTGGAAGGGCAATATATTCTACAGGAGCCCCCAACTCCTTAACAAGCTGTCAAGAGACAACAAAAGCAGAATGGACATCACTATAAACAATGGAAAGCACATAGTTTGCAGAAAATGCAAGGAAATCGTATCACTGGAATAGGAACAATTTGATCACAAGGAAACCATTTGATACATTCTCCTACTATATGTACCCTGGAGTGTGGCACAATAGTATTTGAAGATTGGGTGAAAAGAGATTGTAAGTTGATAGACTCTCTTTTAGGATGAAAGTGCTGGAAGAATAAACAGATAAGTAATGAGCTGCCTAGGGACATGCTCAAGTCAGGAGTAGAGTAAGATGAGGAAGTCATCCTTACGTATGCTGTACATATTGCACCAAGGTCCACCCTCTGAACTGGTCCATCTAGGTGATTTGACTTTTTCAGGGACCATTCACTCTTTCTAATCATTTGACTGAGGGTGATTGCTTAATTTTTTTGGGGGGGAGAGGCAGCACTTTTCTACTTTGATGCACTGGGGGGTGAGGAGGTTGGAGGGACTAGGGGTTCTTGTATCTATAGCCAAATGAATATTAAGCCCTATTTTTTGATCTCTTGGTTGATTGTCATATGTAAAGGACAGCTAGAAATGTGGACTTCTTTCCATCTCCCATACTTGACTTCAATATTCTTCATATGTTGATAACATAGAGATATATATCGAAATATTTGTGTGTGCTACTGATAGAAAACTCTTATGCATAATCTTTCATATTCGAAGATAGTACAACATTTTAACAGAAAGGGTGACTTGGAGAAAAAGAGAACCTGAATGCACTCCTTGGTCGGAGCAATTGGCGCATGGATCCATAATCCTCCAGACTTGAGCTTGATGACTGTCATTCGGATGTTTGTTGAGACACTGCTGAATCCTAAAGCTTGCTCTTGTTCGAAGAGCCATATACAACCTTTCACAGCCTTAAGCAGATATGAATATGAACAAAATGGCAGTCAGAGTAAGACAATGGCTAGCATGAAATGTGCACCTCATTGCTCCAAGAATGATCCATTGTCTCAGTAATTAACAGCAAACCAGAAGTGTAGCTTTTAACATCTGAGCACTCTAGTTCTCAAAATCTTATGCAAGTGCCAAAACACATTTCAAATCAGCTTCACTATGTTGGCTGCTATGTCTACCGGGACACAGCAAAGGATGTAATTGGGTGAGAAGGAGAGTGCATTTCTTGTGTTCCTGTTGGCTTAGATGGTGTGGGATATGGGTACAGCTCATAATTAGAAAGTGTCAAGGCAACATAGCTACCAAGTTGAGTCACCAAGATGAGTATATTCTTTTCAGGATCCCCAGAAAAATTGATACTCAGAGATCCGAAACCAAGTTGATCAAGATGCAGGTCGTAGTAGAGGTTAACTTGTTTGTTTTAAGACAACACAATTTAATCAAATGCTTGAATTGTCTAAATCAACCTAACTTAATAGAATGCTGATAGGAATTGAAGAGGTGGCAACCCGTAAGTTTTCAAGTCAATAGAACTCAATTAAGTAAATAAAAATTTGATAAATGGACTACATCTTTCCGATATGATTCATTTATTAATCCCTGATCAAGTTCCTGGAGTCCACAAGCAACTCGATAACTCATCTGGACAGATGCATCAGAATATCAAACCAATTAAAATGAACCTAAGGTAACTATAATATTGTCTTAGACCATATATTTCCAGATGCCCTATGCACACACATTGTACATGTGATGGTTTTATACCTGCCACTGTTTGCAAACAGCACACAGGCAGTTTGAGGTAAAAAAAATGAACCCAGCCGATTAAGTGATAGTATCCATCTAATCAATGCATTTTTTGTGGATCCCCAGCCGATTTGACTTTTGACCATACAAAAGAATCTGACTCATTAGATTGTTATTATGCTATGAGAACAAAGTATCTAAGGAGGTAATTACCACAATGGCAAGAGGACCTCTAATGGTCCAATCAGAAGGGGAGTATGATACAATAAAAGCCTCTCCAGTTGCAATGACCTATCTGGAAGTTATTGGAACAGAACATAGAGACGAGACACAAGCATTGAAGATAAACAATACTATAAAAATATATAGAGAAAAATCTTGAATTATTACATGAAAGCAAGATTTCAACTTCAAAACCAGTTATACCGGGTTACTTTTTGTTACATCAAGCAAGCAATAAGAACCCAGTAATAAATAGGGGATAGGAAAACCCCATTAAAGTACAGCCCTCTTATCAAACAACCATTCTGGAGCTATCTATTCTTACAATCAGAGAAGAAATTCCCCAAAAAAATAAAATTAGAATTCGACCTAAAGTTGTATTCTTACTATAAGGGCAGTGAAATTTTGGGAAGATATATGGACCATAAGCTAATGCAGCTAGTGTTTTATCCAATCAACCATCCAAAAGAGAGAAGCTGAACAAATACCCATTTTTCAAATCAACCAATCATAGCTAAAGAGAGAAGATCTTAAGAAATATTCCAACGAAAACAAATCAAAAACAAAGGTTGCAGTGGAAGACTAACAATTTCAGTTGATAAAATTACTACTGAAGAATCTAAACAACTGCTCACCTCAGTCCTTATTGTGCGCCTATTTAGAAAAGGACCAAGAGGGAAAGGAAACCCTGTGAAATTCAAATAAAATCGGCCATCGTTATTGCTAGTGGTAGTAGTGGTTGCAGAAGAAACCACCAATTTGAAGTGATCTCTTTTCTGGCTTCTGGGTTTCAACTGTAAACAGACACCCTTCAATGGTACTCCCAGAAATGTAGAAGTTGGGTCCCGAATGGATTGAGGGTTCTGCAAGAGATTGGATTTTGGAAAGGTAACGGCAATGGCTGTAACCATTTTTAATGCTTAATTACCATTCTTAGAAAATAACATCTTCTGCTATTTCAGCTTTCATCAGCTTCAAAAAAATAAATTAAAATAGAAACTGAACTTCAGGTTAGCCTTGTGACACGTGGAGGATCGATTCTCGATTTTCTTACTTGGGTTTTCAGAATTTCTCGTGGATATGAATTATGATGAGGAAGAACTGAAGACAAGGAATAAGGCGATCCACATCCTCTACTTCCATTCGATTCTACTTCGGTCGCCTCTCAGAATGACACGTGTCATTCTTACAATCCAACGGACTTAAAATGAAAAGATTCAATTTTTTTTAAAATTTGAATGACTCATGTTTAAATCATATTAAACCCAAATTTAAACCAACCCATTTGGTTCGTTTTGATCATCAAACCGAACCAAAACTAAAGGATCAAACCCTAACCCTCCATCTCTAACATTCGTTTCTTCTCAAACGAAAAAATCCGCCTCTGTTCTCTCTCTCTCTTCAGCCATGAAAAAATTTGAGAGGCGCTGTTCTCTTCTTCTTCCCAAAAAATGCAAATTAGGTCAAACACCATCCATTTCAGAAATCCCCATTTCATTAAAACTGATCTGGTCCTTTCAATTTCATTAGCGGAGCAAAGAGACACTGTGAGAAGGGCCAGAAGACGATAGTGGCTGTGATGCCTGCGAGACGTGGGTACATAGGTATCTCACCTGCGCGGCTGCGCCATGTCCGATGGAAAACGAAGGCCTTGCTATTGTTGCCACGAGCAGTGCTACTGGTCTGAAGGCTGGTATTATGGTGATGCTGGGAAGTTTGTTTGGGATGGTTTTGTTCTAAGGAGTGAAGTGGAGATGAAGCTTTTTAAGTGTTAAATTTTTGGGAGGAAATTGGGGTTATTCATTTTATTATATTTATTTATAGCAGCGGAAATATGGATTTTCCATTCTAGGGTGCTCGGCTGTTACTCTGTTTTTGGGGGTTTTTTGTTTGGTCCTGTCATTACTTGTTTTGATATGTACCGAGATTACAGTGAGTTCTATATTGAATTTATTCATTTCTATCATGCACTTTGTGTTCATTTTGTGCTGTTCTCCTACCAAATTCCTTTGGCTTGCAGCTTTTTTATTTGCGCATTTCTGAGAGAGAGAGAGACGGTTTGCTTCCTATGTAACCTTACACAATGCAGTCTGAAGCTCCAATGGCTTTCATTGTCTTGACCCTTAACACAACGAAAAATCATCATACCTGTTAAAAAAAAAAAAGAAGGAAAATCAGGCCTTGCAACGATTTTTTTTATTGATAATGTATTAAAGAAGAAAAGAGTCTGAAACTCTGAATTATAAAGTGGGTTTCGTGGGTTCCAAAGAGTCGAGATCTATTAAACTCAGCCAGAAACCATTCAAGCTTGGCGGTGACTTTTTTTTTTTTTTACAACGTACTCTGTTTTCTTACAAACACCGGAAAAGATGTGGCGTTCCTAGCAGGTCATTCCGGCCGGCGGTTAGCAGAGGATTCTCCTCGTAGACTCCGCAGCCCAAATTTTTTCATGGCTGAAGAGAGAGAGAGAACAGAGGCGGATTTTTTCGTTTGAGAAGAAACGAATGTTAGAGATGGAGGGTTAGGGTGTGATCCTTTTGGTTCGGTTTGATGATCAAAACGAACCAAATGGATTGGTTTAAATTTGGGTTTAATATGGTTTAGACATGAGTCATTCAAATTTCAAAAAAAATTGAATCTTTTCATTTTAAGTCCGTTGGATTGTAAGAATAACACGTGTCATTTTGAGAGGCGACGGAAGTAGGATCGAAATACTACTCAAAGGAAGTAGAGGATGTGGATCCGGAATAAGGGGCGAAAAATATTTGTGAAGGAGTAAAAATGGCGAGAGAAAGCAAAAACCAGACAGAATTTGGGTGAATTTAGGCTTAGAGTGCTAGACATCTGGGCCAAGGCCCATGGGTTAAATATGAAAGCCTCAAAATTGGGCTTGGGCTTAGATGGACTGGGCAGAGCAGAAATTGCCACCTCAAAGTCTCAAACACCAAATCAGTTGCCCAATCAACCAAGATTATTGCATGTTTTTTTTTAAAGTACAGCCAGGGAGAGGAAAAAGAAAAAGAGTAGCTTGATTAGCTTGGGAATCGAATCCATTACTCTTCTTCTCTCCGCTCCCTCTTCTCTGCTTTTTTTTTTTTTGTTTTCTGGTTTCCTCCAATTCCGGCTGAACTCTTGCACTGCTGCCAAGTCCATATATCCCTTCCCACCGCCAGCGGTGCGAACCCCGAACACCACGCCTTGTAATTCGTCAAGCGTTCGCCGGAGTGATAACGATGGTTGTCGGGGTGAAGCCTTTCTTCGTAAGTTGTGGCCGGAGTCGGTAAGGTTGCAGGTTCCTGGTGAGGATTTTTCGGTTTTTCGATGGGGAGAAAGAAGAAGATGGTGTTTTAGGTTTTAAGATTACGAGGGTAGAATAAATACTTCACTACATCATCAAAAGGGTATTTTCGGGTTGAAAATTTTGAGTCAACTAACGTCACCATTTCACAGTTATTCACTAAGAGATTGGGTGAGGTCTTAATTACTTTTCCAAAGTAGGGGAGGTTGTGTTAAATTTTGAAACAAGAGGGGATGTTCTTAATATTTTGTTAAATCTTAGAGGAGATTAGCATAATTTTCCCTTGAGATATTGAAAAACTAGGAAAATCACATCTTCACTTAGTGCAAGCATAGCCCCCCTCTCTGCCTGCAACTTTGAGATGCTTCTCCACCTGCAACTCACCTCGCCCCCCTCTCTGCTCCCACCTTTCGTGCAAAGGGTAATTTTGTAAAAATAATGGTTGGTTTTTTTTTTTTTAATGTTATGGTGTAGAGGGTATTTTAGTCAATTGCATTTCCTAAAGATAACCCGTTAGCTTTTGGGCCCAAATTGATATATTGGCATTTAATGGGGTGCCATTAATTCCACAGTCCAATAGAGGGGGTGTTGATGAAAATTTCTCTTCTTTTTTTTTATTATTATATAAATAGAGATTGTGGCAATTCTTAAAGGGTGATTGATCTCCCACACAGTGACCTTGCACTCACAAGTTGAGCTGAGAACTCCATAGTGAGAGACCAAACTAAGAAAGAACTATTCGTTTATATGGTAGATGCGATGTTGAAAATGTGTCTACATTGATTAACGGGATTGTCTATGTAATACCATTATCCTATTAAGAAACTTAGAGAGAAGAAATTATTTTAAAGGGCAAAAGAACGCTACCTGGTCCAATAGCTCTTGTGCCAGCACGGGGTCAATGGGAGCATGCGCTCAAGTATCACAAGGGGCAAGATTTCCACCTTTCTATGGGGGTAAATCGATCATTTCGCATCCATAGGTGTTTAGCCACAGGGCCACGCGACTAGGTAGCGTTCTTTTCCCCTATTTCAAATTAGGAATCTAGATTATAGTCTCCAATAAATAAGGGATATGGGGAGGAATGGTACGCCCACAGCAGCTAACACTCCTCTCTCTCCCTATATATATATATATTTTAGGGTTTTTACTACCCTATTTGTATGGTGCTTCCCTCTCATCTCTCCTGAACAGTGAGATCAAGGTTTTGACCCTTAGGATTGACTGAGTTATGGTGAATGTCTCCTTAATGATCATGCAAGTCTTGCCGCGCGAAGTGTTCGTGACATGAAATCCCTTATGTTACTAGGTTGTGAAATAACATGAAATGCCTTATGATCATTCAAGTCTTGTGCGCCGAAGTGGTCAAGATATTTATTTTCCCTTTTTATGAGTTGTTACCTATTCCTACGTGAGGACGATCTTAGTTCTAATGAGATTGGATGACTAAATTTATTTTTCCGTTGCATTTCCAATGAATCCAACATAGAAAAATTTGCCACCATCTTGAAAGGATTTGACAAAGAGAATCGAAGTTTGAAAGGGTATAGAGTTCATGGCACAAGTCTGTGAGTATATGATTCCAATCAAGCAAAATCTATGCTCTGGGGAGAGTACCACCGGTGTGTCTTGAGTCATAGGGGCCGGTCTTAAATTGGGTAAGCCTACCATTACTCATTAGAAGTCCTAAACCTCGATCTCTTTTGTAGTGATTGGAGCAACCCAATTGAGAGTAACATAAATATGCATTTATTGTATCTCGTCTGCAAGTTAAGCTCGTTAGATTCCAATTTAAAAGCTCAAACCATTAGGTGAAGGGACCAACAAGCATATATATGAAGACACTTCCAATTAAGGTCTTAGACAATCTATGTGTGACAAAACTATATATATAACTTCAAGCCACGTATGTACTATTTTTTGGCCACGTACGTACTTATTCACATGTATGCATACAGAATAAGACGACACCCTACACATGGAGATTAAGACCGATAAAGGAAAGGCGACCAAGAGATGGTTGTACTACCATGTTAAAACTTAGGGATCGAGCCCAAAATCTTATATAGCCCAAGATTCCTGTTCCTCCTCCCTTATGTAAGTCTAGGCTTTTGGGTTGGACCCTCCAAATTAAAATGATATCAGATCCCATGGTTCTTATTCCTCCCTAGTAGATAGACTCATTTCATGTATTTGGTATTGCCCCATTCTACAAACATGCAAGGGGAAGGGAAAGTGTTAAAATATAGGGAACATTGGAATCTTTAGGTCCTTAATTGGTGCCTTTGTATACTTAAAAAGGAGCTAGCTATCTCACATTGAAATCTCTAGATTCTTTTATACCTTCCTCAAATAAAATAAAATAAAAATAGTGGGACCTACACTGACAATATTTCTCACCTATTTTGATCATATGGGCCATATATGCGTGATACCATTTTCCAACCCCACATTGGTTGTAGTACGTAGATTCCATCTTACACTTCCCTCATAGAACCCTCTACCTTTAGTTATTTACCTGAGCCGTGAACCCCGCAACACCCTTAAATTTATTTTTATTTTTTTTTTTTTAAGAAAAAAATTTAAATGTAATGCTTTAATTAACGAGGCACTGATCGAATAGAATAGATAGAGTTGGAGGGTTGAATCTTTCAACCCCGTTGACAAAACAAAATGAAGATTTTATTTATTTTTTGGGTAAACAAGTCTTTATTTAGAATAAGACATGCAAAACTCATGGCCATGCAAAATGAAGAAATTAAAACAAGAAACAAAACGGTTATCGGTCAAGTGGAAGGCCTCCCTTGTCGCCCCATTTCTCTCTATTTCTGGGTGAGGATCACCCTCTGGTCCTGGTATTTGGATCAGATCTCTGTTTTAATTTGGGCTATCCATTGCCCCTATATATATAAAGACATGATGATGCTTTTCACATGTCAGGGTGGTAAAAACCGAGCATGGTGTAAAGTGAGGGTGGGTTCTATTTGTTGTTGGTCTTTTAATTTATCTCTGAATCCATCTTACCTTTCGCCATCGCTCATCCAGTATCTCACAATTATCAATCTGAAGTTATAATAATAAAATAAAACAGAGACAGACAGACACTGTGAGAGTGAGAGTGAGAGTGCAAAATGGTGGAGTTAGCTATTATTAAGCCCAACAACATCTTCTTTTTCTTTTTCTTCTTCTTTTTGTTCACCTATGCTGTGAAGGCCCATATAGCAACGAACTTCGAAGGGGCGTTGACGAGAAGGTTGTTGCTTCAACAGAAAGAAGAAGTGGGGGCCGGGGGCCCATGCCAGGCAACGAACCCAATAGACAGCTGCTGGAGGTGCCAAGCCAACTGGGAGATGAATCGAAAGAGTTACGCCAAGTGCGCGCTGGGGTTCGGCAGGAAGACTAGGGGTGGCGAGAACGGCCGCATCTACGTTGTCACTGACCCCTCCGACAGCGACATGGTCAACCCAAAGAACGGCACCCTCCGTTACGGTGTCATCCAGAACGAGCCACTTTGGATCATCTTTGCCCACGACATGACCATCCGCCTCACCCAGGAGCTCATTATGACATCCAACAAGACCATCGACGGCCGTGGCGCCAACGTTCACATCGCCAACGGCGCTGGTATAACCATCCAGTTCGTCCACGATATCATCATCACTAACCTCCACATCCACGACATCAAAGCCACCAAAGGCGGCGATATCCGTGATTCCGTCGACCACCACGGTCAGCGCACCTCCAGCGACGGCGATGGTATTAACATCTTCGGATCCACCAACATCTGGATCGACCACATGTCCATGTCCAACTGCAAGGATGGACTCATCGACGCCGTCATGGGTTCCACCGCCATTACCATCTCCAATAACTACTTCTCTAGCCACGACCATGTAAGTAACTCTCGATACTAACTAACTTCTTTTTTTTTTTTTTTTTTTTTTGTATTTTTTCAATTTATCAATTTTTTATTTTATATCAGATGATATGATACTAATTAAAACTAACTGATTTCTCTCTAACTAACAAACGAACGAACTTAATATGACTAACTAGAAATCGGCCGAGTGAGTTTCTTTCCGAGTCGACTCACTGATGCTTTTGGTGACCCTAATATTATTATTGATTATTATGTTAATTTTTATAAAAATAGGTGATGCTGTTAGGAGCAAATGACACCTACGCCGATGACGAGAAGATGCAGGTCACCGTAGCATTCAACCACTTCGGGCCAGGATTAGTACAGAGGATGCCCAGGGTCCGATGGGGATTCGCCCACGTGGTGAACAACGATTACACCCACTGGGAAATGTACGCCATTGGTGGCAGCACACACCCAACCATCCTAAGTCAGGGCAACCGCTTCGTCGCTTCAGATTCATCGGCATTCAAGCAGGTTACCCATAGGGATTACGCAACCGAGGACGTGTGGAAGAACTGGGACTGGAGATCTGAGGGTGATCTAATGGAGAACGGTGCCTTCTTCGTCCAATCTGGATCCCCATTAAAGAAGGAGTCCTTCTCCAGCGAAGACATGATCAGCCCAAAGCCCGCCACCTCTGTCCCCGAGCTTACTCGCTTTGCTGGTGCACTCAACTGCACGGTTGGCAAGCCTTGCTAATTAATTTGGTGGCTCTTCTTCTTCAGACACTTCACCTTAGTACGTAGCCTACCATGCTTAAACAAAGGAGCAACTATGTAGGTGTGTAGGTCGGGGATCCATAAGAGATAGCGACTTTAGCCCATTGAGGGTTTTAGTTTCTAAGGAAAAAATATAAATAAGTAAACAAAAAGAGAAAGAAGATGGAAGAAAAAGAGAATGTTCATATATATATATACATTGGTGGGTATCAGCTAGCTACTGATTCAATTTATTGGTAATATGAATTACTACTATTTTCTTCTCTACTCTCTCTCAATCTCTCCGTCTCTTCCAGTCCCACCACGCACCACCGCCTGAAAAATTATTATCGCCCCCAGTTCTGGGGGCCGGTCTGGTGCACATCGTGCGGCTGGTCATCGCCCATGTGTGTATAGTGGGCCCTACTGTGCACACATGGGTGGTGCCCAATCGCACGATGCGGACAGGACCCCCCCAGTATTGGGGTCGATAAAGATCCCCACCACCCGGCTTAGCTTGCAACTTTGGCTTAGAATCATTTTACATCCATTTCAATGATTGGCATGCCTCTAGCCCAGCGAGTGATCGATAGCCAATTAATATTAGTGAGATTATAAAATATATTTGACCGGATCGGATGTATTTTAACTGATAAAGAAGAAGATAAACAACCCCAATATTGTTCCACGTACACATTCACAAAAAGACTGCTGGTACCATATAATTAACTGTTTAATCAGAGAGTTGAATATTCAAGATCAATTAAACAGTTTACTGAACGTACAACAAACACCCTAAGAACTGAACAATTATACTGGCCTTGTGGCCACTTTGAAGTACTCGCGCGCGCGGTATTAATTACAGATTATTTGCATTGTTGAATTTAAGTATGTAGAGAGAGAGAGAGAGAGAGAGAGAGAGATGGGCTGGATATATGTCTTCAATTCCAGTTCTTAATTCCCACTCTAATAAATAAATATGAGAATTAATCCCTTTCAACTATCCCAGCTCCACCATAAATTAATGCATCCATACCCTAGGTAGCTAACACCCAAATTAGTGAAAAACATTATATTAATTTCTAAGATGCATGTACGTACGTGTACGTACGTAGGTCTCCCAGAAATGCTAAAGAAATTAGTTCATGCATGGATGTGATACATAACCACGACGTACATTCTATTCTAAGAGTATATCCCTAAAGGTGCTAATTAAATATATAGTGGAAAATAAATAATTAATCTAATCTTTCTCACCAGGGCGGATCTAATCCCAACAGCAAATTCGGTCTCCCTGCTTCCACCAAAACCAACCAACTGGACTAGCCAGCTAGCATACATTCCACGATCAAATATTTCTGAACAACAATAAGATACTGAGATTAAAGGATAAAGACACTTCATTTGAAAATGCCTCAAAAAGATTAGGTAACACCGTCCATTTAAGGAATTATTTTAGGGCTTCTTTGGTATCACTTTTCATTTTCATTTTTTGACACATAATCGTTTTTACAAATGTTTAGTACAATTTATGGACCCTATTTCTATTTATAAAACATCAAAATAATAGAAAACACCCCCAAAATGATAATGGACTCTTTAGTCCATTTTGGATTATGGCTAAAATCTGTTTTCATTTATTTTTTCGTTCTTTAATGAGCATGTGTTTATATGACCAAAAAATAGGGGTAAATTAGACATTTTCTTTTATATTTAAGAAAGACGAGCCCCCCTCCTCCTTGGCTCCTCCTCTTAGAATCATTATCATCTCCAATTGCTTTCCGCTCCAATCCCTCACATAGGAGTGGAAATGACCACCTTACCCACTACCCGAACACACTGTCCAAGGTGGGGTAAGGTGGTCATTTCTGCTCCTATGTGAGGGATTGGAGGGAATTGAAGGGGGCAGCGAATTGGAGGTGATAAAATTTCCCTCCTCCTCCCCCTCCTCCTCTGTGCAACGAATCTTACGGTTTGAAGGAACTCGAGACCTAAATCAGCGATCGTTTTTTTTTTTTTGGTAGAATAAATCAGCGATCTTAGCGGAGAAGTAACTGTCCAACAAGATGTTGGTGTGAAGGAATTTTAGACATGAATGTAACAACCATCTCCGAATACAAATATTCACCAGGAATAGAATTTGGAATAAAGGAGAAACCAGACGGCTGGAATGCAGGTTTATTGATTGATTGATGGATTCAAGAATGAAGATATAATGGAGAATGACAGAAGAAAATTAGTAAACTATTTAGGCAGAAAACAGAATTTCAGTAGAACAGAGATACAACAACCCACCATACCAGAACGAATCAATAACAGTTGTAGTCTATATCTGCATTCGAACGGAAGAGTTTGGAAAATTTAAAGTGTAACTGAAACAAGATAATAAAAGATAAAGAGCTTAACTTGCTTGACCCACTAGGATTGGATACAAAATCCTAACTGAGGAAGGACTGAAACCTTAAACTTTACAACTCGAGGAGGGATTCAAACCATAGTTGCCGAATATTCCAAAAATTTATAGTTTCTCGCAGAATGAGCAATTTTAACCAAAACCCACACAAGGGATTGAAGGGTTCGATTGAGGCAAAGCATCTTTGACCTTACAAATATCCCTTTCCGTTGAAGACAAATTAGAAAGAGAAGCCGAGGAGGGACACCACACGGTCGCAGTCGTTCTTCCCGGCGAGTGATAACTCGTTCTGGAACTCCCGCTACCCCTGTAATGGAACCCATAAGCTTGACGGCGACGGAGGCGGAGGTTGGCGTGACGGCATGGCGGAAGCAAACGAAAGAAACCCTCGCAAGAGACATAAATCTCCATAACTGACTGGTGATTGGTGGTGATTGGAGAAGAGGAAAAAGGTTTAGAGTTGATTTGGGAAAGAAGATGGGTGATGAGAGAATTTTTTCACCTAGCAGTAAAATATATATGGGTTTTGGGTCAATTTCTCTAAAAAAAAGTCTGATTTGGGTCTATTTGTTCAAAAATGTTATAAAAATTATTTACACATAGGTAATTACCAAACTTATTTTTCATTCTACAATCTATTATGTTTAATAGTTACCTAACAGTTTTTCAATTTTTTTTATCAATATCGCTTTTAGTAATGAATTTTTGTAAATAGGCCTTAATGAAAATGAAAATGAAAATGAAAATAAAAAGTGATACCAAAGAGGCCCTTAGATGTGGACTACGCAGCAATGTTTCCTTTGGAATTATTTATGGAATAGGCTTTCACACTGAAGTGAAGGCATGCCTTTTCATGTCGGCCTTCTAATGTCCTTATTTGGTTATTTTTAGTCTAATTAAGACTCTTAATTAGGTTAATTATTAAGGTGGTAACTGTTGAAGACGTTATTTTCCACTGATAATGTTACTGTATAGTATATGAGTCAAAATAATTAAGAAAATGTATACAAGATAGAATCTCTTCATCCACCTCATCTGACCCGACCTCTAATAATTTCAATGTAAAGAAGGGTATTTTTCGAACAATGAATAATAAGGAGTGAGCGTTAATGATAATTAAACCCAAAGTCTCAATAATGCATAACATCACATCACCATTGGTATAGAGATGGATGAAGGTAAATATAATCCAAACACAATGTAAAATTTGTATCAGTGGAATTGGCTGTCCTTTGATTCCGATTTTAAATGATTTTTAAACTCTTGTTTTGAATCGGCCATGAATACACTCAGATCTTCATATTTTTACCATTTTTTTCTTTCTTTTAATTGACAAAATAACAGAATATGAATTAACTTACCTCATTTAATAAGAATTACAAGACTCGAATAAAAAATCACAAATGTATGAAAATCTTTAATTCTTCTTTCTAATTCGATTTTCTAGGGTTTTGACTGATTCCTAACTATTTCTGACTAATTCCAATCCAATTCAAATCAAAATTGATGGAAACCAATCATGTGTCTGATTTTGGGTTTTCAACCATTGGCCCTAGGATCAGCCCTGCCGTAGTCTATGGGCCTACATGAGCCCAAGCCCATGAAACCCAATTACCGTGGTATAATTGTGCACTTGTGTACGTTTTTTCTTAATTGAGAGCCTAAAAAGGTTTAAATTAGGGACAATAAGGGAGACTTCTTCACGACTCTCTTGGTTCATTTGAAGGAATATTAATAAACCAGACATCTAACTAAGTGGGATATTATTGCTAAATGTGAAACTGAAGAGAATGGAAGAGATTAATTATTATTTGGACAATATTGGAAGGCCATCCTTATCAGCCCCTCGTGGTAGGTCCTTCATATATAAGAGTTGAACATCTAAGACAACTACAAAAGAGGCTTCCTTCCTCCCACCCCCTCCACCCTCTCTCTTTCTCTCTATATTTGTGTGTGTGTGGAATGGATTTAATTATCAACTCATACATCACTCTTCGCTAGAAAAGGTTGATCTGAGGTTTTTTTTTTTTTGTGCCTTTTTGCTATGATACATAATTTTATTTTTCAATGAGGGTAATAGTGTCATTTCATGCGTACTCAAGAAAAAAATGTATCACAATAATAACACATAGTGATAATGACATAATGATATGTAACTTTCAATTTAATTTTGAAAATCCTTTTATATCCTTATCTTAAAAATCTTTTGAAAATAAGACAAAGGGCAATTAAAAGAAGATGTGAACTTCTAAGTACACCTATAGAGAAATCATTCACACGATGTATCAACAAGATAACTGATACCCTGGCAAGGAAAGTCATTCCATCCCGAGCATGTTTGTAATATTAAAGACTCTGCTTGTAATTGTTCGTCTTCTCAAAAAGTTTACCTCTTACCAAAAAAATTAATAAAAATTCACACACTCCCTAATTTGAATAAGAAACTATAGCATGCATGAATATAAGTATAAAAAAAAAAATAATAACAAATTACCACGTGATTGACAAAATTGTTTTTAATAGTTACATGCAATAATTTCTAAGTGTGTTCCAAATAAGATATAGATGTTATGAAGAACCTCTAGAATTTGATTCATAACCACACAGTACAAACGCACCAAAGAGCCATCAACCTCAATGAAGAGTAGAGACAAATAAATCATGATGTCAATATCAAATTAACACGACGTTGCGAGACGGCTTAAAGCTTTGTGAGAGCCTTGGACTCAAGGACTTTCATACTGACTCAGACTCAAGAACAATTATTTTGAGTATTGCAAAGAAAAGCCATGGAAATTGGAACGGATGGTATTGGTTTCAAGAAATCCTGGGGTTGATGGAATCGCTAAAACCAATGTTATCTTTTACGTTTCGTGAAGAGAATAGGGCAGCAGACTTCCTGGCTAATTTAGCTTGTGAAGAGAAGAGGGATGTGGTGTATAACGGGGATGCACAATTGCCACACATTTTGAGTAAGATTGTTCGTGAGGACGCGATGGGTCTACCGATGATCAGAGCTAGAACGTAGGTTCAAGCAGGTTGTTGTAAGCCGGGTTGGGGTGTTAGAGAGTGTCTAATTGAGTGATTATTGTGTTTGGGATAGGGGTAAGGCGTGTACGTCCCCCCCTTGTTATCTTTTTTAAGTTTATCTAATAAAATCATAGGGGTCGGCCCGGGTCCCAGAGAAGTTCGGGTTAAAAAAACATAAAAAAAATAAAAAATAAAAAATTAATTTAACAAAATTAATTGCATTTCCTGGAAACAACCCACCCAATAAAATAAAAATCAGCTGGGGTGGGTTATTATCTTGAAAAGGAAATTAGAAATTCCTTTCCTTTTAGGCTAAGGGGGTTCTTCCTTCTTTGTTCTATATATGATTCTTTTTCTCATATCCTCATCCATTTTTGTAACACAGATCTCTTCTAACCCATTGTCTCCTATAAATTTTAGAAAGATTAATGTTGATTGATGGGTCTCAATTATAATAATCAATTAAGTATTACTTATTAGCATAATATCTCCTCTAATTCCTTCTGTGATTTGGCTAAACTCCACTTATAGTGTTTTCTTAATCAGAGAGAGAGAGAGAGAGAGAGAGAGAAAGAAAAAGAAGTTTGGATGGTTGGGTTTGCTATTGAGAGAAACAAGTCATTGCAAGATAGTAGGACAAGTGGTTCATATGCGTCCGGCCGGGAGGACCACAAAGACCTTATCATAAAAAAAAAAAAACAAGAAGAAAAGGTCCACCACAAGTATATATTTTAGGGGATATGATCTTGTAAGAGATTATGTTTCATTGTCTTATTCAATAATTGAAGGATTTAAATTTAGGATTAAGTGGTTAATAACCCCAAAAATATAGAGAAATTAAGGGAATAAAAACAGATCCACAAGTGATAAAAAGAGCTTTGGTATTTTAATTATATTTAGTTGATGTAACGTAGAACAACCTCATATATGTATATGGTGGGTGGAACGGATCTAATTAATGATCTAGAATGCTCTTTATTTTGTTTGCTTCCCTCTAAGTCATTGAGTATTTTTTATCTGGCTACCTGCATAGTATACGTTAGCATCTGCATTTGTCTATCTTTCTCCTCCCATAATAGGGGTAGATATGTCATTTCATAGGAAGAGAGAGAGAGAGAGAGAGAGAGAGAGAGACATGGAGGTGCCCTAGTGTACACTATGCAGTTTGACAACGTTCTTTCTCCCAAGTATTAACTAGAAAAAGTTAGAAGATCCTTGCTAGGATCTGTAGCTTTTCACATACGTGGGGGCCAATGAGAGCATGCACATGGGTACAACAAGATGAGATTTTTTTCATTTCAAGGGGTAGGGGCATCATTTTGCGTGGTCCTATATATAATTGGGCACAAGCTGCAGATAACTTGGC
Organism: Telopea speciosissima; assembly: GCF_018873765.1. Taxonomy (NCBI): domain Eukaryota; kingdom Viridiplantae; phylum Streptophyta; class Magnoliopsida; order Proteales; family Proteaceae; genus Telopea; species Telopea speciosissima. Next base: position 13,374,443 of record NC_057918.1, on the reverse strand, counting down.
AGGAATCTTTTTTCCGTGGAAGAATTCAAAAAGTAGACATCTTTGGCAGGGCATCTATTGACGAATCCAGATCAGCTATCCACAGAGGGATAGGTGGGGACAGATCTGACCCTTTCATGGGTATGGATCCCACGCCCTAGAGGTTGTCCTTGAAGGTACGACGTGGAAAGTGAAGAAGAAGAAGAAGAAGAAAAAGAAAAAAAGTCGGTCAGAATTAAATAAGGCAAACATCTATCTTTCATTTATTTATGTACGGCAAGAGGATAGAATTTCGGTGGAAACAAAAAGAAAGGTCTGAATAATCAACTCACATAACACATACATTAATTTATTTTATAAATTAAAAACGAAGAGCTTCATATCTTATTGGATCCGGCTTTTCTTCAGGGAGTTCAATGCCCAGGGAGTGTTTAAGAAGCATATAAGGATTGAATTATGCCACGCACATGTCGGTGCACGTCTAAAGATGTGTGCGATATAACTCAACGACTGGATGCTCCTTGAGTGTGCTGGGCTCCGTGGAGAAGAGCTCAATCCTATCTCATTATCTTTCTTCTGTTCATATGAAAGATATATATAATGTAGAAAGTAGAAGAAATTACGTGAGGGATTCCAATTCTCCCACGAGATTCCCAATTAAAACAAAGGAGATGAGGTCCCATCTCCAAACGATGGTGACCTCACTTTGTACGGCCGACACGTTCCTATCATTTGTGGGGTTTAATTGCCGATAGGTATGTTAGGGGAGAGATCAATCCAATTTTAAGAGCTTGCACACCCCACCATGCATGCATTATTGAGTTGGCAAGCTACAGAATGTTAATTGGAAGTAACTGTATAATAAAGAAAACCAAAAAGTGTGTACATATGATGTAGGGTTTTAGTAACAATAAACCCCAAGGGGGTAGTGGAGTTGGCATGAGCAGTGGTTTAAATTGACAACGATCTGTGTTCGACTCCTCTTACCTGCTTGGGGCAACTCATCTTGAATGTAATTGGCTTTCTACTTAAATCTTTAAACGACTTGGTCTCATGATAGTGTGCTTGCATGGACTTGGGGGAATAGTCAATCGAAGGCCTGGAGATATATACCCTCATTAGCTAGAAGAAAAAAAAGAAGCTTTAGTAACATTATAAAGAAAGTGAAATAGTGAAAACTAATGATAGGGAGATCGATATCCTAAAGTATATATTTTTAATACCTAAGTTCAATCATAAATAAAGAAAGAAAAATAGAAAATGATGTCGCACAAAGAATTACAATAGGTAAGGGAAAGGTGCCTTATGGAATAAATGTGAAATAAGAGAGTTAACCCCTAGACCTCCTAGGGACATGCATTTTGTTGGCAAACCACCGACCAAATGACCAAGTAATTGTTCACGAAGGGTTTGTCTTGAGTGTTGTATGATTGACGTATTCTTTTAAAACTTAAATAAAAATTTTATTATTATTATTTGTCCTCTTAATTTAATACATTTTTATTTTTCTTTTCAATAAAAGTAAAAGTTGTCATTTCACATGTCTACTCATAAAGCATACGAGACATGATAACTTTTGAAAATAACATACTAATAAGTCATGTTCAACTAATTTTGAAAACATTTTACTCATGACTTAAAAATTTTCAAGAATAAGACAAGAGACAATCCAATTAATGAAAGTAATATGTTTTAAATACACTTATAAAAGTGTCATTTAGAATTTTTAAAGTAATACCTATACATACCAAAGTGCTTCTTAGTAGAATCAGTCTAAAATCATAGAAAGTGATAACAAATGAAAGGCCCAAGAATTTTTTGTTTGTACATCTTGTACTCTAAAAGGTTTGTGGTCCTCTGGAGTAGTTTGGTAGACTTCACAAGGTTCACATGGAGGAAGTTTTTTTTTTTTTTTTTTAAATAAAATTCACAAGAAGGAGGTTAATTATAAGAGACTAACAATATAGAGCAAGGAGTAATATCTAGATGGGAAAAAGGAAGTACACATCAATTTGGATCCTCTACTGCCGAGCTGCCCGACAAGACCGTGCTACCCAGATACGATGCTATGCGTAATGTCCGCCTTACCCCTGCCCAAATGCCTTTTGCCCAAGTGGGGGTAAGGCGGTCATTGTGCGCAACACTGTGTCTGGGCAGTACGGTCCTATCAGACAACTCGGCAGTAGAGGATCTAGATCCAATACACATTGTCAGTGTGTACTTCTCTCTCACAGTCTCTCTCTTCTCTCCTCTCCTCTCTCCTCCCTGTCTTCATTAAATATGTGAACTCCTTTTTTCTCTTCTCAGTAAATATATTGTTTTGCTGCCTACTATTGACTCGGAGTGTAAGGTATACATATAAGGAGGCAACATGTAGATCTATCTCCCTATTTAGATAATATTGAATAGCGTAATCATAACATCATCAACATTAGAGTTACAATTATAGTGGATTAAGCATTTGGAACATTATTCTACACACATACACACACATTAGGGTAATTATTATGGCAAACATCACATACACACCATTGATTTCACATTTTGAGGCATGGGTGCACACATGTCACACACATTGGACGCACACATAAGAGAGAGAGAGAGAGAGAGAATTTATTTATTGTTGTTATGAATATTTTTTGGGAGAAAGAGTACTATAGTAATCACTATTATACAAATATATATTTTCATACTTCCAATCACATACAAATATATATATTTTCTCTTAACATTGAGTACTTGAATGATGTTATCAACTACTCATTAACCCATGAACAATAATTTGTTGTAAAATAATGGTAGGATACCCATAAAATCCCAATCAAATCATGTAGCTAAAGAAGTTAAATTAGCTTACAATCGATATACTAGCAAGGTCGGTTAACATATCAATCTGTGTTTAAAATATGTGAGAGTGACACTTGCAAGAACATAATAAATTCAAAGAATCATCATATTTGAATAGTAGCTACCTAATGTTAGGATCATCTCTTCTTAAATAATTTAGTACATATTTTGTAGCAAAAACCATACATCATATTATATTATGAAAAAATGATGGCATTGATGAGTCATAGATTTCCCAGCCAATCAGAGGTCGCCACGTGGACGTGCTGAGACCAAATCCTGGGACCGAGCCGTTCACCCAGAGAAAGAGACTGCACTTTATTTCTGGCCTGGCCGAGCACCCGGTGCGCGGAGCTACACCAAGTGCAGAGCAAGGAAGTAATCTCCTAAACATGGCCAAGTTCCATGGTCGAGGCTCAGGCCTGCCGAGCCCATACAAGTCGGCCCAAGATCGAGCACTGAGGCCCCGGTCGCCCGAGGCAGAGCACCGAGGCCACGGCTGTCCGAGGCCGAGCCCTCTCCAAACACCTCCATAACGGCGCTCCAGAGATCACGGCGCCACATCAGCGTGTCCCGACAATCATGGGATACAAATCGGGTCGCAATCCCGCACGGGATCGAATCACTCTCCCATAAGGACTCTTACCTTACTGAGAGACCGACCCCGAAAATAACTCTCCACTCTGCCCCGCGCGGAAGAGCCCTATCAACAGAGGACTCTTGCCATATAAGGACTCCTCCAACCGCCTCACCTCATTCTATAAATACTCCGGTATGGAGTTCAAACGCTCAACTGACTTTTTACTAGCTGTTACGCTGTTGCACTGGAGACTTGACTTGAGCATCGGAGAGTCCCAGGCCGGAGCCACATCGACTCTCTTGCGCTCACTCGATTTTTGCAGGCTCATCCATGGGCGAACCGGGCGACAGAGGTTTTCACACGCAACAGGCATGACCATGTTATCGGCATCATCCATCTTCTCACACTTTCTTTCCTCCCTGACATGTGATCTGTTCCCCAATATTTAAACCGTGAAGAATGTCTTCCCGAACTCCCATTGTCATGGCGTGGAAGAATTCATCCCCACATAGGCAGCACATTGATCCCCTTCCCTTATATTATTTTGGCATCCAATGCTTGGTTAGGTGGAGAAAGAATAGGGCTATGAATAACAATGTTTCTATTCTAATTTAGTATTTTTGAGTTAGAATTACTTTTTTGTTTTTGTTTATGTTTTTGTTCATTTGATATACTTACAAAAAATTTGTACGGTAAAATTGGGAAATATATATATATATATATATATATATTCTATAAAAAGAATAGAAACACCTATAGAATGTAAATTAAAAGAAATAGTGGTGGTTTCAACCAAAAAAAAAAAGAAATAGTGGTGGTGGTGCCACTAGGGAGAGGGAGAAGGAGAGAGTTGAGTTTATTGGACTGGCTTTTATTACAAATTTGTGCTTTTTTATTTTTTATAAGCAACTACAACATTTCCCCCCCCCTCAAATTCATTAAAAAATAAAATATAAAACAGACCAAACGTCATGTACATATTCTTTTTCAAAAAATTATTCCAAAAAATATAAAAATATTAGATCTATTTTTATTTTGGGTAAAAGTTGTCCACAATGCTAGCTCAAAAATGAAACCCCTCATGTAAGAAGGTGATATGTCATAAATGTCCCTCCTCCTATTGTCAAATTCTAAAAAAAGTTTTCGCATTCTCCTGAAACTGTGCTTATGCAGTTTAGGGAACCCACTCCCCATTTTCTTTTTATCGTTGTCATACAACCTTAGATAGCTGGAACTCTAATATTGAAGTGTGGATAAACAAGATGGGTTTTGGGAGATCCATTGGTGGGTTTTTTTTAAACCCAAACTCTGTTTTTAGTTTCTACATTCTTTTAATGGGAAATTTTTTTTTTTGGTCAAATGGATAGTTATGCATTAGAAATATACCCACGATCAAGTTCAAGTACATTCCAAAGAAAGTAGGGGGCATACCGACGGATCTTTATCAGCTCCAGTTCTCTGTCCGGTCCAGTTTCCCAGTTCCTCTAACAATGGGAGATTGAAATGATCACCCTACCCCTGCCCAAACACTCTGCCCGGGTGGGGTTCACCACCCTCTGTTAGAGGAACTGGAGAACTGGACCAGGCACAAAACTTGAGGAGATAATTTTCCCATACCCACCCATCTACAAAGAGAGTGTCACTGAATCTTACCCCAAAGAAAGACTGTTAGTGACAAGTGACAACTACCTCTCTTTTGCGGAAGGAAATCTGCTAATAAGTGACCACACTTTTTTCACCTTTCTCTATCCCATAGAGAGCAGAAAACAAAAGGGCGAGTACATAGTATTGTACGGACAGAATGCCGGTAAGATTTAGGAAGCAAAGATATTATTAGCTTGTGATAATAGTTTAGTATATTCGGATGTCTCATTAGACACTTATTTGACGGATTCTTCATTAAATAGGAACCTGATGCTTAAGTTTACATTGCAATCTCTCCGTGAGATCGCAATTCATCATCTTTAGAATCCGGACAAGGGCACCTTCATGTGCAACGTGACAGATTCACTTATCATCTCTAAACCAAAACCCAATCCCGGGGGGACCCATGGACCCACCTCCTCTCTTCCTCTCTTCACCACAGGTTCTCTATAACATTGATTATATAATTATGTACTTCTTCCCAAATTATTAGCGTGCCCTCTCTGCTCTCTCTCTCTTTCTCGTCTCATCACTCAATTTTTTGCTCAAGCTCTCTGCTACTCTCCCATGGTTCGAATTCTACTCTCCCAAACATGCCCTCACTTCCGGAACTCCAAATCTCCCTTCCAAGGTTAATTATTTGTTCTTCGATTCTCTTCTTCTTCTTCCTTTTTTTTTTTATTTTTAAATTTAAGTTAATTAATGGTATGGGGTATCTATAATTATAATTCTGAACGTACAGGTGGATTGGGATATTCCGGTGGTGGCGGCAGCAAGGAGAGCACCCTAACAACCATTTGGAAGATAGCGGAGGAGAAGGAGGAGGAGGAGGAGTTGTTGAAGAGGAGAGTCCCACCACCATCTCGGAGAGCTCTCCGGTGGAGTGCTACGCGTGCACACAAGTTGGAGTTCCAGCCTTCCACTCCACCAGTTGTGACCGAGTCCACCCACCAGAATGGGAAGCCAGTGCTGGATCGTCGCTAATTGCCATACAGTACCAGAACCATCGTCGATGGGCCGGGGGTAGCGGAGGAGGAGGAGGAGGAGGAGAGTCGAAATTGAACCGGAGGAGATCGTTGAAAGGTCCACTGGGGAGAGTGCTGGACCCACGGAGCAAAGAGGTGCAGAGATGGAACAGAGCGTTTCTGTTAGCGCGTGGAATGGCGTTGGCCATAGACCCGTTATTCTTCTACGCGCTGTCGATAGGGAGGGACGGAACTCCTTGTCTGTATATGGACGGTGGGCTTGCTGCCATCGTCACGGTGTTACGGACTATAGTGGATGCGGTACACCTCTTCCATCTCTGCCTCCAGCTCCGCCTCGCTTATGTCTCCAAGGAATCCCTCGTTGTTGGATGCGGAAAGCTCGTGTGGGACGCGAGTGCCATCGCGTCTCACTACCTTCGCTCCTTCAAGGGCTTCTGGTTCGACGCCTTCGTCATTCTTCCCGTCCCCCAGGTTCATTCTCTCTCTCTCTCTCTCTCTCTCTCTCGGATAAACATTCTCATCCCCTGATTCCAAATTCATGTTTTTTATCTTCTCAGTCGGATCGAACCGGTTTCAAACCTTAGAACCGGTTGGGTCTGATAGATTCAATCCGTAATGATCGATTTCAACAGATTTCTATGACTCTCTTTTGAATCATCTATTTTATGTTTGATTCTCTTATTTTCATCAATTATTTTCTTTTTTTTAATCAGTAAAATAGTAGAAAATTAAGAAAGGACCGAGTTTCCCTCCACCCATGGTGGGATCCCATTCACTGAAGGGTGGAAATGGGTATCGGGAGGGTATTTTGGAACATACCAAAACCCTAGGAGAGGATATTTGAACCCTAGGATGGTGGGTGAACCGTCTTCTATGGGTCGAGGAAAATTTAATTTGTCCTAAAACGTATATGTGATAGTAAGATGATAGATCCTAAAGTTTATTAAATTAAGAAAAAAGTTTTCCTCTACCATGGATAAAGGAAAAGTATATTCATCTAAGATCATTATAATTCTACCTCGTGATGTACGAAGTTGATAGTGTCCTCCCCACTGTTCTCGACAATAATCACAAAATACCCAAACCCATAGGCAAGGGATTCTATGTTCACTGTGGATGAAGGGGAAACTATCTCCATTAAATTAATGACTCTAAAAAACAATAGATTTTTGAAAATCTTTGCTTCTTATCAGTTTCAATTTATAGCATTTGAAGGATTTTGATTGATTTATGATACAGTCGGGATTAGGTTAGAATCAAAGGGAACCAATCCTATTCTCTTGAACCTTGGTTGAGGAATTGGGGAGGAACATCCATTAATAATTCGTCAAATATTGTTATGGGGATTGAGTTTGCTTTGTCTCGTCTCTCTCCTCTCATAGTAAAAGACATATATGTTATTTCATAAGAGAGAAGAGACAGATAAACATAAAGAGACACTAGCGTATACTATACAACTTGGCGGCATTCTTTCTCCCTTATGTAAATTAAGAAGACAAAATAATTCAATGCAAAAATATCTCAAATGCCCTTCTGCTGCCGCAATTTGGGCTACACCTTTTCAATTTTCTCGAAGCCCTCAAGTGGTTTAGCCCAAGGGAAAATAACTACTTGGAGGGATAGCCCAGGCCCATCACCAAGTGTTTTTTTTTCTTTTTCTTTCTAATTTATATTAAATTGTTAATTTGTTGCAGGTGGTTTTCTGGTTGGTAGTGCCCAAATTGATAAGGGAAGAGAAGATAAAGCTGATAATGACAATCCTTCTATTAATGTTCTTATTCCAATTCCTCCCAAAGGTCTATCACAGCATCTGCATCATGAGGAGAATGCAGAAGGTCACTGGTTACATCTTTGGTACCATCTGGTGGGGCTTTGCCCTTAATCTCATTGCCTATTTCATTGCTTCCCATGTAAGTGTTTCTCTATCTCTTTGTGTGTGTGTGTGTGTGTGTGTGTGTGTGTGTGTGTGTGTGTGTGTGAACTTGGTTAGAATCTTGAATCTCCCACGTCACACCAATGACAATGTGAGAAACAGTATCATCTATATGAGGCCCACACATGATCAGAAGATGATGCATGTGTTACATTGGCTAATAATTGTCAAGGCATCGCCTCCTTAGTTTTTGACCTTCCTCCAATGCCTTGAGTCGTCTAGCGCTTTGACAACTATGCATTGACTGCTTGGAAAACTTTTTCCTCCAATCTTTAATTTGTTTCAAATAATGAAGGTGGCTGGGGGTTGCTGGTATGTCCTTGCAATAGACAGAGTGGCTTCATGCCTTGGAAAGCAATGTGATAGAGGGAAGAAGTGCAAGTTATCCTTGTCTTGTGCCAATGAAATCTGCTACCGGCTTCCATTACTGCTGAATCCATGTAGTAATAATTCAACAACGGTGCCGCCGATCGGAATCCCGAATGTACCAGTGTGTCTAAATGGCAATGGACCATTCCCTTATGGAATCTATAAATCTGCTCTTCCCATTGTTTCTAGCAATTCTATTGTGGTTAAGATCCTTTACCCAATATTTTGGGGCTTGATGACTCTCAGGTACAGTACTGAAACACTAATAAATAGAAATATAAATAGAAACCATACATTTTGATGATCTAATTCTGATTTTTATTCTTTTGTTACAGCACATTTGGTAATGATCTTGAACCTACAAGTCATTGGCTAGAAGTGATATTTAGTATAATTGTTGTGCTCAGTGGTTTAATGCTTTTCACTCTATTGATTGGTAATATTCAGGTTAGTTTAATTGGCTAAATATAATTAATCTTTTACCTAGCAAGCTTGGAATTAACCTAAAGAAATCCTCCCTAGTGATCACAAGACCTAAAAAAAAAAATTATGGGTACTCTTGCCATATATATGTATAGGTATTTCTGCATTCTGTCATGGCAAGGAAGAGGAAGATGCAATTAAGGTGTAGAGACTTGGAATGGTGGATGAGGCGACGACAATTACCGTCTCATCTAAGACAAAGAGTACGCCGTTTTGAACGACAGAGATGGGCTGCTATGGGTGGAGAAGACGAGATGGACTTAATCAAAGACTTGCCTGAAGGACTCCGGCGGGATATTAAGCGCTACCTTTGCTTGGATCTCATCAAGAAGGTAAAAGAAAAGAAAATTAATGTTGCATTTGATGTGCGTTTTTTAGAATGCATTCTAGGTCGATAATGCATTCTAAGAAATAAATAAATAGTAAGTCCAGATGTTTAATATCATAGGTGAAAGACTAAAACTGCGTTTGGTATGATTTCTTGGAATGTATTATCGACCTAGAAGGAATTCCAACAACACATTTAATTGAATGGGAAAATGAAGTGCATGCCCTCTCACACTCTCTTATAATGCTCTCTCACTCTCTTTCTCTCCTCCCTGACGATGTGGGTCCCTTGTATATGAACTGTAATGCACTCCCCTTGTGCCCATTGGCTTGGCATGCGAGATGTTAATATACACCGGCAGCGTGTCCATCCCTCTCCCTAATTGAATTCACTGAATCAATTCTTAGCTACTAATGAGTTTAATGAAGTTGTTTCAGTTGGATTCTTGTGAAAATTTTTGTCAGCTTAAATGACTGGAATCATGGGAACTAATTCTGTTTTCTGTACAGGTACCTTTGTTCCACAATTTGGATGATCTGATCCTAGACAACATTTGTGACAGGGTTAAGCCCCTAGTCTTCTCTAAGGATGAAAAGGTACAGAAATTGATTCTTTGAAATAATTTTGAACTTTGTTATTTAATTTCTTCCCCTTAATTGATTCTTGCTTCCATACATGTAGATAATTAGAGAAGGAGACCCAGTGCAAAGAATGGTATTTGTAGTGAATGGTCAATTGAGAAGTAGCCAAAAACTAAGCAAAGGCATGGAAGCAACATGCATATTAGGCCCTGGGAGCTTCCTAGGGGATGAACTTCTTTCATGGTGCCTACGCCGCCCATTCAATATTGATCGTCTCCCTACTTCATCAGCAACATTCGTCTGTGTTGAAGCAACAGAAGCATTTGGTCTAGAATCACAAAATCTTCGATACATCACCGAGCATTTCCGATACAAATTTGGTAATGAAAGACTTAAGAGGACAGCGAGGTACTACTCCTCCAATTGGAGAACATGGGCAGCTGTGAACGTACAATTGGCCTGGCGCCGTTACATGAAAAGGACAAGGGGTCCTATGATTCAGGCAACGGAAAATGGCAATGGCAATGGCGATGGCGATAGCGATCGACTTCTTATGCGCTATGCTGCATTGTTCATGTCTCTTAGACCACATGACCACCTCGAATAGAAGAGCTTGAAGCTGGCTTGGATGTATTATCCATCCAAACCCTATTGTCTAGCTGCTTAGTATGTTTTTATTATTAGGGTAGGGGATTGTTATGTTGTTGGTATGAATTAATAGAATCTCTCATGCCAAGCGAATGGGAGCAGAGGAGGGGGCGTCACACGGTTTCTACAAGGAGTCTATATCAGGAGGAGATCGAGAGAGTATCAGGGAGCAAAGAGAGTGTGAGAAGACTCATGACGATGACAGTCTGGCTATCAATTTCCCTTATTAGTATTATTATTACAAAATGAATTCATCGATCATTAGTTATATAATTAATTAGGTTATTGTCCTTTTGGATTAATTTATTACTGTAACAACCTGTGTTGTACTAGAATTATAAGACAAGGGATGCTTCCCCTCACACATCCTTTGTATGTTACTTTTCTACAATCCATAAAACTCTGGTGTTATGTGTTATACGTATAGATAAGTAGCTTATTAAGTGCAACTAGCAATCACTGATTCAATATCTATTACTGTGGATGAAGTTTTAGTTTTTTAATAACGGTTTAGTTGTGTGATTATATGTTGCGCTTGAGTTAAGTTTTTTTAAAACAGCAACCCAACACTGAGTCCCCTTAGCTCAGCTTAGGCACGGCTCAACCTAAGGTCAGGCGGACCTTTATCTGTTCCATTTTCCCAAGTTCCTCTAATAGAGGGGGCAGAAATGATCACCCCACCCTTGCCCGAACACATTGCTTCAAAAGAAAAAATAATTTCTTTTCTGTTTTCTTAGTTTTAATAAAGTTTTTTTTCTCATAACAAAAAAGTTGGATATCCCCCCATTTATAAAGTAGATATCGATGTGATTTTTTCTTCTTAATCGTTAATGGGAAGGGTCATAACATATATAGCTTTACCCTCACATCACAAAGAGGTTGTTTCCTGACTTAAACTCACGACCACTAGGTCGCAATACTAAAACCTTACCATTGCACCAAGGCCCTCCGCCTCTATGTTGAACAACCATAAAAGGAATTAATTTTCATCATCCAACAAAATGATTTTTATGGTTATGAAAATCCTCAATCACTTCAAACTAGTGACATTTTTATTTTCAAAATTCCTTGATCAATTTGAGAAACCTATAGCTCTATTTTATGTGATAATGTTAAAAAAAAAATTAGTAAAATGAAAATTTTCGTAATCAATATCAACAATAATTATATTACTTATCGAATATAAGAACCAATATTTACATCACTTTTCAATCAAGCTATCTAAATTGTAATAGGAGAATAAATGTACAATGTAACTATAATCTAATATGCTATTGATATTTTTTAAAAAATTATTTTACAATACTTTTCATCATTCTACATCCAAACATATTTCTTTCAAGCAAGGTAGTGATTCAGACATGGATTGCTCTATAGCAATATGCTTAGCTTGGAAGTACATCTGAGTTATCTATTTGTATACTTGATAGACTCAAGAGTCAATTTGCATGTGAATTATAAGTAATTTAAAGTTGCAAGTATACTAATTGCTTCCAATTATAATTGGGCTCATGTTCTCTGTGCCGGGGGTGCATGCTGTGCCCGGACACATGGGTCTGCCATTCAGAGGGACAGGATGGTCATTGCACCCACCCCCATGTGTCTGGGCGCAGCCTGCGCCCCCGGCACAGAGAACATTCTCCCATTATAATTTTACTAATATCCATGACAATATGCTTAAAAATTGTGGATCAAGATGAACAAGTTTACGAGAAAATAATTTGCAACAAATGAGGCCTTAGTAAATTACAAATTTTTTTTTTTTTTTTTGTTGGTAGAAATTACAAAAATGGTTTGAGTCTACCATACCGAGTAGTCATAATTAGTTACAATTCAAGGTCAAGAGCTACGCAATAAACAACAATGATATAGAGTTTAACAATCAATTAAGAAAAGTGAATGAGCTTCTAAATCAAGCCATAAAATACTCAAGTTTGCACTAATAAGCCTCCCACTCTGACATTATTAGTTTAAGTAGTACTAGCTAGGGTTGGTAGCGTAGAAAATCAAAAACCTAAAAATAATGTAGAAAAAAATGAAAATCGCAAACAAACAATAACACAATGTACACAAAGATCTATGTGGTTCAGCGAAATTGGCTACATGCACGGTGAGATGAGATTTGCTTCACTATCAATGGAGAATAGGATTACAGTCGACAATCGCACATCCTCACACCTCTCTCAGATCGATTACAATGATAGAAAACTCGCTACAAATATATAGCGAAATTCTATACAAGTAATTTACCAAAATACCCATATACCGTAGGCCTCTTAACGGTCTTTCAGAATCACCCCCCCCCCCACCACTTATGCAAGCAACAGAATACAAAACATCGTACCCGAACAGGTAAAAGATATAATTAAACACTGGAGCATAAGTCAGAAGTAGTTATCTAATTTATAAAATTATCAAAACCCACCATTTTCTTTTGTTCCATGAATAGCTTTAGCTTTAAGCAAGCTGAACCTATACATGGTGGTCAGCAACTTTGCATTGGGACCTTTATTCAAGGAGAGAGAGAAGAAAGTGAATGAGACATGATGCTCTGTTCCTTGATAATGGTTGCTTTCTGATCGATCATCATCTATATCCTTTCTGTGAATTGGTAAGACAACGTATGGTTCCCATAACGTGAAGAAGAGGCAAGCATTCAACTGTGGGGGGACCTGTGATCCAAAAATAGGGACCAGAAAGTTTGGCAGCCGGCAAGCAAACTCATCAATCAAATATATACAGATAGGGATTATAAGCTTTTAAAACTAGAATTGGTATTCCAGATGGGGCCAGCCCAGCAATGCACTTGAAATTAAGTTTTGTTAATAAATTAAAACATGGAACACAGCTTAATTACTGTTTAATGCATGGCAACACAATTGCCCATATCTGATAAATGGCTGCTTTGGTCCAAGAGCAATGGAATAGAAAGATCATTAATGGAGTCTGTATAATCTTAAAAAAAATAAAATAAAAAAATTCCAGGGCGGCCCTTATAGGAGAAGTCAGTGTTTTACCTTTTCTTTAACTTGAACCAGACCCAAAACCGCCCCCACCAAGGAAGAGACAACCAACCTTCCAAAGGTCTTAAAACTGTGTCCATCTAATTACAGTCATTAGTACATCAAATCATCAATAACATAGCCAGGGAGGGCAGGACGGCCTTTAATGGGACCAACTAAAAAGGTAGATTTTTAGTGGTTCACTTGCTGCTCTCATGTCTGGCTGATATATGCAATGGTCTTTATAATGGGTCCCATAATAGAGGTCCAAAATTGACTGTAACGACTGGTGGGGAAAATTGAAAAGGTTGATCTTCACTGAAGCACGTTCTTGTGATTCATGTCTGATTGATATGCATGGGGTTTAGAGTTTATACATTGCTTGTATTACGGCCTCAGTACAACGGTAAGGTTGCTCCATTGTGATCTAATGGTTGTGGATTCGAGTTGGGAAACAGCCTCTCCGTGAAGCAGGGGTAAGACTTTGTATATTATGTCCCTTCCAAATCCTGCAGTTGTAGAAGCCTCGTGCACTGAGTACAGCTTTTTTTTTTACACTGTTTGTATTGAGGGACGTAGAGAATGGAAGGTCCAAAATCTTGTTCAGAACAACATTACTTTCAAATATAAGATCATTCTGCCAAATACCTTCTTTTCATTTTGAAGATTGAAAAGGAGAGAGAGAGAGAGAGAGAACTAATAAGCATAAGCACCACCATAATTTGAGAGGTCACGTGTGTCTCCTTGAAGGCACACTGTCTATGTTCAACATAATTAGGTCTCCTCTGCATGAGAATTTCATTCACCCATAAATTGAAAGACTCTTCACTCAGACATACACCCCATTTCATCAGTCACAAAAGAAGATTACTTATCTACTACTACTCACACGACATCATCTGAGAGATAACCTCACCGAGCTACCATGGTCTCTGTGGGAAGCAACTCGAAGCATGTCTGCGTGATCGGTGCAGGTCCTTCAGGGCTAGTTGCAGCAAGGGAGCTTAGAAAAGAAGGGCACTCTGTAGTTGTCTTGGAACAAAACCATGATATTGGAGGACAATGGCTATATGAACCCAAAGTAGAAAATCAGGACCCTTTGGGGAGAGGGTCTACCTTAGAAGTTCATGGCAGTGTGTATGCCTCCCTTAGGCTGGCTTCTCCTAGGGAGATCATGGGCTATACTGATTTCCCATTTGTAGCTAAGAAGGGTAGTGATATGAGAAGATTTCCTGGCCACAGAGAACTGTTCTTGTACCTGAAGGACTTCTGTGACTGGTTTGGATTGAGGGAGATGATAAAGTTTAACACCAGGGTTGAGTATGTGGGCATGGTAGATTCTTCCATGTTTGGCAAAGACATAAAATGGTTTGTAAGAAGCAAAGACAATAAGTCTGAGACGGTAATGGAAGAAGAGTTTGATGCAGTGGTTGTAGCTACAGGTCATTATTCTCAGCCTCGGTTGCCCACCATTAAAGGTAATGTGCATTTCTTTGTCCCATGGAACTTGAAGGTAGTGTACACAGCTTGTTATTAATTGTTTTGTTTCTTTGGTCCACTATTAAGGAATGGATGCATGGAAAAGGAAGCAAATGCACAGCCACATTTACAGGGTTCCAGAGCCATTCCGTAATGAGGTGAAAAATCATCAATTAATGTATTCTCTTTGGCTTGTTTTGGTTAATGAAAGTGTACTAATTCCATCTAAGATTGTGTTTTGATCAGATAGAGTTTAATGTTCTGATCAGCAATAGAATACCATCTTACATTTTGTACTGAAATGTATAAAATAGTCACTTAGTTCTCATTCTACAGGTTGTGGTGGTGGTTGGAAATTCAATGAGTGGACAAGATATATCAATAGAACTTGTGGACATAGCAACAGAAGTTCATCTCAGTGCCAAGTCCCTAGAAATTTCACAGGGCTTAGCCAAAGTCATATCCAAATATGACAACTTGCACCTGCATCCACAGGTACTCCTAAGGCTCTGTTTGCTTCCATGTAACAAATGGAGCTACACTTAAACAGATAGACTCTACTTTTCTTGTGCATTTGGAGATGGTTTTTTTCCTGTGAGTTCTGTTGATATTTAGGACTCTTTATTGAAGAAAAAATTGTAACCAGCAGAAAATTGGAAATGCAGATAGAATCCCTTTGTGAGGACGGAAGAGTTCAATTTGTTGATGGCTCTTGGGTAATTGCAGACTCCATCATTTACTGTACTGGGTAATTATCATATTAATTATAAGGCTTCTCTTAATATAACAAGTTTGGGTAGGTAGATTAATCTAGAATTGCTCAAACTGAATAAAATGGATCATCCAAGCTCAAATGTAGCTTAACAGTGTATAAGGTTACTTCAGACTAAGGGGAAGAAAAACTGGCAAGTTTTATTGTATTAATATGAACTTGATTCATGTATAGGTACTCATATTCCTTCCCATTTCTTGACACCAAAGGAATCGTTGTAGTGGATGATGACAGAGTGGGACCATTATATGAACATACATTCCCACCATCACTTGCTCCCTCTCTCTCATTTGTGGGCATACCCAGAAAGGTATATATCATAATCAGTGACCTGTATGATTTCAATTCCAACATATTTTAGACCATGCATCATTAAGGATACTTTAGGCATTCGATACTAGAGTCTTTGACAAGTGCCCTTTGATTTTAATATAGATCATAGGCTTCCCTTTCTTTGAATCACAAGCAAAATGGGTAGCTCAACTCCTGTCAGGGAAACAAACACTGCCATCTTGGGATGATATGATGCAGTCCATTAAGGAATTTTATCACTCAAGGGAAGTTGCAGGCATACCAAAGCGCAATACACATGATATTGCTGACTTTGAGGTAAACAATTGTCTCCCCCGTTTCTTCATTCTTTGGTTTTGGTTCTTGGCAAAAACAATACTTGATACCTGGCAAATCAGGAGCCTATATCTGGGAGGACATACCCCTAGATATGGTTTCATATTGAAAAAACAAGAAAACTATTCCTTTGCTGTGATGATTATATTTGTGATAGGGATTTCATTTGTGTTGGGTTCATATCCAGTTTGTCCTGCATTAACTGTGGGTTTTATCATTTGTGTTGGGTATTGCAGAATTTGCATAGCATTACTAAAGTCTGATCTTCTCGGATCTTTTTCTCTGTTCCATTTTTACAGCTAAGAAAAGAGAATGCTTGTACCAGAACATCTTAATCATATCTAATCCGACATTAGTCTTGTGAAATTTCTCAACAGTCTGATGTTGGAAGAAATTCTCTTACATTCCAAATCTCTCTAACATCAAGTCTCATGTCCTGCAGTATTGTGATAAGTATGGAGAACACTGTGGATTCCCAAGTTTAGAAGCTTGGAGGAAAGAACTCTGTATATCGGCTATAAGAAATGCTGATGCCAACTTGGAAACATATCGCGATTCTTGGGATGATCATGAACTCCTTGAAGTTGCTCATCAGAGCAGTCATTTCACCCAACTTGGCCCTGATGCCTTTGGACAGTGAAGGTCATTTTATAAATAAATCAGTATCATTTTTCATGACAATCTAGCATGCAGTCTGGAATTCCGGGAAAAAAATGAGAAAAGATGAGCATCAAACACTTTGCAATCTTTTGGCCAAGTTCAGTTTTGTAATTCATTTGATCAATTTCACATAGATTTTGAAACAAATACATATCATCACTATGACATATACTTGTTTGTCTAGGTATTTGTTTTGTTAATAATTTATGTATTTGCTATAAATAGGACTACTTAAATGTTAAGAAGTCCCTACAGAACTTATTTCAGCCGCGATTCCTTCACAAGGGTTGCAATAGAGTTTTTGTTGATCACTTTCCTTATAGCGTGTGATTCTATGATTAGTGATTGTAAAGTTCATTAATTCAGGTCTTTTTGAAGTTCCCTCAGAGGGGGGGGGGGGGGGGGAGGAAGTAAGGAAGGCCCATGATCAGTTTTGAATGGTTTCCTAGAGGAAACATATTTAGAAAGTCATTGTATCAGTACCAGTATAACCAGGAGTTTGTCAGATCAGGCTAAGAAGTGTTAGTATGGGGAGGGCTCAAGTCCATGCCAACTTGATTGGAGAATGTCAGTAATGGGTTATAGTTGAGCTGCAGCAAATGCAGTCAACTGGTAAGTATAGCCCAATTTGCACAAAGTGCTCAGGTTTTATTCCAGGTTGGACTAACCAACCTAAACTTGGACAAAATCGAAACATTTCCAGGGTCCACAAACAAATCCCATAGACTTGGGCTACTAATTTTTGTAGACCAGCATCCCCATCCTCAGCATCTATTCCCATTTCCTTGTCAGACTCATCACCATTAGTTCGGAATTTTTCCTATTATCATCTTCAGTTCCTTCATCCTCTAAAGTTTCTATTCATACCAAATGGAAGAATAAATAAATAAAACAGGTGAAGATTGAATATGAACTCATTGTTGCACAGGAAATGAGCACTTACACCATAGAAACATCACAAGTATCATTGAAACGTTATAGAGTTAACTACACATAAAAGTTGAATAAAATCCAACTATGAATAATGGATCAATATGTCACTTGATTCACATAGGCATCAAGCAGATCTATTGTTGCTTTAAAAATACATTCTAAATCTTCCCAAAGAAACTGGTCTGCAGGAAGTGCAAGAAAGATGTTAATCCCAAGCTAAATTTTTTTTATCACATTCGCTGCAATCATGAAAGGAATATAATCCAATACCAAGATTTGAGTAATCAAAATAATAATAAGAATGGTTCATATACAAACACTCTTTTGATATTTAAATGTAGGAAAAGTGTTCTTTGTCCAGGAGCGTGGCTCCTATGCCTGCACGAGACCCAATCAACGCCCCCTTTTGGTTCACTCTATGGAGGGCAGAGAGGTCATTTAATAGGGAGGAGGAGAGAGACTGGCACAAGGGTGCAGGCACGGAAGCCACGCTCTTGGACAGGAAACTTTTTTACTTAAATATATAACACTTTTTTTGACTTGTTGCAACAATTGATACCACAAAGTAAGGATTTCTGTTGCAATCAAGGTTCTAAAACTCGGGTTTCGACTAGGTTTCGACCAGCCAAAAAACGAGTTCGTCTCGGTTTCGACCATATCTCGGTCGAAACCTAGGACTTTCTCCAGGCTAAACTCGAACCTTGGTTTCGAGGCCCAGAAGTTGTTTTTTTGCCCTAATTCTTATTGTGTTGCCTATTTTTAACATTTTAAACTCAATCCATGCATTAGTTTCACAAAGAGAACAATAAAAATATTACTTGTGGTTTTGATCCAAGTTTGATACTGTATATTGTTCTTGGACATAGAATAAGGTTTGACTGGAACATAACTCCTTCAATATAAATGAGATTTAAGCAATCTTGGATTTGTTAGAAAGCTTTGTTTTGATAGCTTTTCAACTTGTCAAAGATTGCTTAAATCTCATTTATATTGAAGGAATTATGTACCAGTCAAACTTAATTTGGTGTTCACAAATACTGTCAAAATCGCTTTGAATGAAAATATTTTTTTGGCCATCAGAACAAATGAATATATTATCGCACTTTTAGTTTTTAGCAATGTTTTACCATATTAAGATTTATGAAAATTTTAAATTTGAGAAAAACCCCAACATTAGAAAGTTAAAAATTACACGAAAATTCAGTTTTTGTTCTTGAACTGGGGGGTTGACTTTTTTTCCTTTTGGAATTTGATTTTTTAACTATTTTTATTGGATTCAAATAGGGGATATTTGCTTATTTATGAATAATATCTTAAGTAAATGAAATACAAATATAAATACAAATACAAAAATGAAATACAAATACAAATACAAAAACATTTACTTGTATTTACAAATACAATGTTTTTTGTATTTGTATTTGTATTTCATTTACTTAAATGATATTAGCCATAACTAAGTGTCTGTCCTGGTTTCTGGCAGTTTTTGGCATAAATACCTGTCTGTCCTAGTTTCGAGCCAAGTTTTCCCTAGTTTCGATAGATATATGTGTCGAAACCACTGAAATATGGTCGAAACCAGTCGAATCCAGGGATTTTATAAAATCCCCCTTCAACTCGTCTCGGAAACCTGGGAAACCGAGTTAACTCGGTGGTTTCAACAGGTTTCGGTTGAGTTTTTCTTCCATGGTTGCAATACCATGCTTTTGAAAAATTCCCAGATTCAAAGTTGCATTGTAATAGAGTGTCAGATATAACAATGAAAAAGAAGATAAAAGATTAACAAAACAATGAAGGAGAGAGACTGTACCTCTGGGACATACCATGCTCCAATCACACAACGGATGTGGCCTCTGACCAGTGAATCCAAACTACGAAGAAGATAGACGTAACCCATGCCTCCTCAGTCATACTTCGATGCCTTGACAAAGTCCTCCAGATAGCCAAAAAGGATGATGCTGATGTTATTGCGGCTATTTCTGAACAAGGCGTTGCCCAGCATGAACATTAGAAAGCTCCTCATCAACTGATCCTGGGTAGTCCTCGAGGAGCCGTTGGTCACCACCCTATTCTTCCAAGTGGCGTATAACCAATTGACGAAAGGCTTACTTGTGTTGGGATCCTTAACCACCAGCTGGGTAGTGCAGTCTCCATTTTACTCCCAACTGCTAGGCCTAAGTGTAACTGGTTTGTCCCTAAATGGCAAACCAGTGAAGAGATAGAAACAGAGGGGGATGATAGTCATCTCCCCATACGGTCGGTAGAATAAATGGGTAGATGGTCACCACCTCTCTCCTAGGTCACAAAGCAAATAGTTATCAAAGGGTCTGGCCATCAATTGGGCAAAGTCTTCAAACCATGTCTCCTTGACCCACTCTTGAACTGAGGGATAGAACTGGTCATAGCATTCAAGTACAAGGTTACAAGACAAGTACATCTTGAGTTGAAAGGGATCCTAGACACCAAATTGTACTAGTCAAAACATGGAAAAAGTTATAAATTGGTCATACATGTTAAGGCAGTAACCAAAAATATAGTATGGGGTTATACAGTGACATAAGCAGCAAAGACTGAGGTCATGGACGATGCCATGATGGGAGTTCAATCAGGACAAGCCCAAGGCATACCATGAAATGACTAAGGAAATGCCTATACAGGACAAAGTCATAGCCAAGCAAGAAATGACGATGGGCAAAATAGTTTGAAGGTTCAACAAATGATCTCCAAGACTCCAACAAGGAAGGGGTCACTCAGGCATTATATCAAACAAATGGATGCCGCCCCTTTTGGTCTTCTTAAAACAAAATTTCACTGCATGTGGAGTATCGTACCAAGCCACCAAAAAAAAAAAAAAAAGGATTGCACACAGCAAATGGAGGGACATATACCCAACCCATCAGCATCACACTAAAACCAAAGAAAAACTCAAAATAAAAAAAAAAAATTGGAGCAAATAGGTCAAGTGCAGTTGAGAAAATCGTCGAACACGTCACATGCATTATTGCACAAATAGTACAATATAGAGATAATGGAGTACAATGAAGAATGGGAGAGAAACGTTTAACTCATCGGACCAAATCCAGTTGCAGACGTGCGTAGTAGTGTTTTTTCAACACCATGCCTGTGTACCATGGAGCCCGGGCAAAGTCTTCTGCTTCCACTCCATTCTTCTTCTGCTTCTTTCTCAAGTCGAAGCTCATTCGACACAGTAACTTCTCCCTCTGGCTCTCAGAACGAAATCTCCTAACTCGGGGACCTATGAAAGCATCACCCCTTGAGGATTCAAGGCGTTTCCCTTTGTCTCGGGGCGCCATTGATGGAAACAAAGAAAAATAAGAAAACAAAAGAGAAAATGGAAAAGTTTCAGAAAAAACACCCAAATGTAGGGAGAGGGTACTCCAAAACACCTTCGGTTGAATGATATGGAGAGGTGAAAAGAGGAAATGAAGGGCGCAGATTTGTTGATGACGAACAAACCGTAAGTTAGCGTTTTAATTTTCAGAAAAATCTTGCACGGGCCACCCGAAGAGAGCCTAGGCTGAGATACCTGGCCCTTCGGGCGGGTATTTGGGCTGAAAATTTCTGGTCTTGAGTTAGGGTCAGGTTAGGGTTGAGGTCTCGGACTAAGTTCGGTGGTCCGATCCATTCTGATCCTATTTTAAATTATACTATAATATAAAAATCATCACACACATTTTGTTAAATAATATATTATATATGATGAGTGATATAATATATTTTATAATAATGTCATTTTATGTAAAATAAATAATTTTCTCCCGGCCCAACCCAGTCCAACCCAACCCAACCCATGCATCTATCCCTTTTCCTCCCCATAATCAAGACCAAATATGGTCACTCCGGCCCGACCCTGAGGACAGGTTAGGGTTGGATATTTCAAGCCCTGAGTCAGGATCAGGTCGCACCTACCCAACTATGAGGCCCCAGCCCAACCCATGTCGATCTTGTTGCAACCCTAATTTTGGTTTTAACTCATGCAGTGACATGTGTTAAATAGTGAGTATTATACTTCACCCGGCATAGTGACAGGAAGAAAACATTGTATATAGGTAGCAGACGGAATCACCCTTTCCTAGTTCTCAGGAAGTACACGGTTTCGAGAAGATACAGATCCACCGCTTTCCTGTTTCTTAGGGCTCGTTTCAGAGGACACAGACTCGCCACTTTGGCACTTTCCTCAGGAAATACGCGCATTACAGAGGATACGGACCCGTCATTTTCCAGTTTCTCAAGAAGTTAACATGTTTCCAGGGGTTATATGGACTCGCCAATTTCCAATTTCCAATTTCCAATTTCTTAGGAAGTCAAGAGTTTACTGTGTCAGGGGAATTTTTATTTTTTATTGTTTGGTTCGTTGAAGAAGTTAAACGTTCGCTATCCAGAAACGCAGGATAAATTTGAACCTTCTTGGGCAAGGTGCGCTTCTCTCTCTCTCTCTCCATCTCTCCTGAGAACCCATTATGTGGGTTTCCTGTTAATGTATGATTTTTTGGCTGCTGTTAGAAATCATTTGGATTTTTAGCTCTCGCTCTCTTACATCACAACTGCCAACTTCCATCATTGTTTGATATGATAGAAAAGAATTTAGGCTAGTCTTGCTACAATGGTTAACTAACAAACACACCTGCAATAAAGTTCTACTAGTCATCTTGCATAATTTGTGTCAGAATTTAGGAGAGTGAAGTATAATTAGCACCTCAACAATGTGGTGATTGTATATAATAAATGAATTTGTATTGGTCGTAGTAAATGGATTGAAACAAGTTGCATAACTTTGAATCATAGTTTTGACGGCGTCTGGGTGACCCAAGGCGTTGGAGGGGGTCCAGACGCAAGGTCACACCAACAAGGCATCCAAGGTGATGCTGTCTAGGCAACGCCTTGACAACTATTCTTGGAATATAACTCAGTCTAGTTGTTGATTTATAGATAAAATCAAATTGAGAGTGGTTAGTTGCAGTGGTGTGTCAATCGGATTTCCCCCTTCGCATTCGATGATCTTCAAGTTGCCATCAAAGGTATAGCAAGATTTCTTGCATAATGGCTATTGTATCAACATTTGACCATTACCCCAAGGGGGTTGCACAGTTGGCAAGGACCAATACCTCACAAATAAGAGGTCATGAATTCAACTCTCCTTGGAGAATAACTATTCCCCCCCCCCCCCCCCAAAAAAAATAATTTGTGACCGTTTTATTGACATGTTAATTATGTTGTTGATGTTGTTTCTATTGTTATAGTATTGGAATTTCGTATATGGATATGGTATTTTGGAAGATCAGTTTTTCTCTTTGTATTTTGCTATAGAAATTTATTGCTATGCATCACTTGGTGTTCTTATTATAAGAAGTTCTTTGCCTTACATTTTGCTTCAATATGTTAGTGATAAAATATTTGTTGCTTTATTTCATCTCATACTATTAAGGTTCTATTCTCTTGATTGATGTTCTTAATGAAATATAGACTAAATCATATATATAAATGCAACTTCTTTCATTCTTGATTTTTCTATGAAAATTTTGCCTACTCTCTTGCGTTTATATATTTTAAATAGTTTATGTTCTGTCTGTTCATTAACAGGTTCAGCTATATCTAAGGGTGATATTAGGACTCCAATTTTGGACTAGGTCCTTTTGGAACACTTCAGGTGCAAATGGTCTGTACTTAGATGCTAGAGTTTTCACAACATTTTTTGCAGTTGGGCCTACATCGATTCAAAATGTGATACAGCTAATAAGATTTGTATTGGACGTGCCGGAGCTAAGCCACCAAATTACAAATAGAAGAACAGAAAATTTGCAAACATGGATGCTCTTGAAGAATCAAAGAATGATATGAAAATCTGGAATTTTTCTACAACCATTTTTCTACATGAGTTTTCTACTTCGTCACACCTAATTTTGTTACTAGTTTTATCCATTTTCTGGGCTTGCAAGAGACGCACAATGCCTACCCTTGAAAATTCAAGACCAATATTGAAGAATACATATTTTTTATACTATAGGTCAACCCTCGTATCTTGCATAAGTTTGTCTTTCTGCGATCTACTCCTATTTGTGTTGAACTACATCTCTGGGTATAGACATGGTTGGTCTGATCTAAAGTTTTTTGCGCAATTTGATTTTGCATGCAAAACATTCACTTGGTTTGTGATCTTTGCTTACTTGCATATCCAATTTTCTCCTTCAAGTGAGCGTAGGTTTCCTATTCTACTAAGGATTTGGTGGGCCTTCTACTTCCTAATGTCTTGTTTCTATCTTGTTGTACATCTTGGTTTTTATTGGAAACATTTGTCATTACCATTCCTCTTATGGATCTCTGATGCTTTATCCACTATTTTTGGCTTATTCTTTTGTTATACTGGGTTGTTTGGCAAAGGGAGAGATGATAAAGATCTCCATCTTTTGGAGCCTCTTTTGAAAAGTGGGTCCAATAAAAGTAATGGTGACGACAAACATGGATCAGGTGTCGATGGAGAGAGTGTAACTCCTTATATAAATGCCAGTCTTTTAAGTATTTTTACTTTTGCTTGGATAGGCCCTTTGCTTGCACTTGGGTATAAAAAAACATTGAACCTTGAAGATGTTCCTCAGCTAGCCAATAGTGATTGTGCTGATGTAGTCTTTTCTCGTTTTGTAAATAAACTTGAATCTGATGGTAATGGTGGTCAGGTAAGCATACTCAAATTGGTGAAAGCACTGATTCTCTCAACGTGGAAAGAAATTCTATGGACTGCTCTATTCTCCATTGTATGCACATTAGCTTCTTATGTTGTACCATATCTTATGGACTCCTTTGTTCAGTATCTTAGTAGCCCTCAGCAAATAAAATATAAAGGCTATGTGCTAGTGTTTTTTTTTTTCTTTCGAAGCTCATATGGTGCGTCTCAGATAGACATTTATTCTTTCAATTACGAAAAATGTCAATTAGGATTCGTGCTGCCTTATTCTCAATAATCTATAAGAAGTGTTTTAGGCTTTCAAATCAATCAAAGCAAAGCTACACTAGTGGGGAGAACATTAATTTGATGAGTGTTGATGTTGAGAGGATTGCTCTCTTTAGTTGGTACTTACACAATATATGGAGGGTGCCTGTTCAGGTTGTTCTGGCATTATTGATCTTGTACAAGAACCTTGGGCTTGCTTCACTTGTAGCTTTTATTGCTACAATGATTTTGATATTAGCAAATGTTCCATTGGAAAAACTACAAGAGAATTTTCAGGGGAAATTGATGGATTCAAAGGATCAACGGATGAAGGTGACATCTGAGGCTCTGAGGAATATGAGGATTCTCAAGCTCCAGGGCTGGGAGATGAAGTTCTTGGATAAAATAACTGAGCTTAGGAACTGTGAAACAATATGGTTGAAAAAGTTACTTTATGCATCAGCTATGATTGCTTTTGTGTACTTGTCTGCTCCCATGTTCGTATCTATGGTTACTTTTGGGTTTTGTATGCTTATGAGAATTCCCCTAGAGTCGGGGAAGATTTTATCTGCACTTGCAACATTTGGGATATTGCAAAGGCCCATTTATAGTCTCCCAGACACAATATCCATGGTAGTTCAAACTAAAGTTTCCCTCAACAGGATAACCTCATTCCTTTGTCTCGATAATCTTGATCCAAATATAAATCAAAAGCTTCCCAAAGGTGGTGTCGATGTTGCAATTGAGATAGTTAAAGGGAATTTCTCTTGGGACCTTCATTCCCCTGATCTCATATTAAAAGATCTTAATTTTCGAGTGTACCATGGTATGAGAGTGGCCATTTGTGGCTCTGTTGGGTCAGGCAAGTCAAGTCTCCTCTCATGTATATTGGGGGAAATACCAAAAGAATCTGGAACCATTAAGTTGAATGGCACGAAGGCCTATGTTTCACAATCACCTTGGATACAGAGTGGCAAAATAGTAGACAATATATTGTTTGGTAGGGAGATGGATAATGAAAGGTACGAGATGATCCTTGAAGCATGTTCATTGAAGAATGACCTAGAACTATGTGCCTTTGGGGACCAAACTATCATAGGGGAGAGAGGGATCAACCTGAGTGGTGGGCAGAAGCAAAGAATCCAAATTGCACGTGCTTTATACCATGATGCTGATATTTATTTGTTTGATGATCCTTTTAGTGCTGTGGATGCTCACACAGGAACTCATCTATATAAGGTAGCTGCTCTTTGACCTCTACTTCCAAATTGTTTTTAATGAAATTGGCTTGAAGTTATACATCTCATTGCTTACATCCCAATTTTGTTCACTATAAATTGAGTTTGGTCTAAAAATTGATATAAGAAGACTGAAATCATGGTCATCTAATCAAAGAAAACATACAAACACGTGATATTGAGTAATGCATGTTCTTGCATAAAACTATGGTTTGATGTTACTTATTTCTATGAAAAACAATTTATTTTAATATATATGTATTTGGCTCCTTTAAGTAACCGGAAATTCTTTTTAAGTGCCTAAGTAACTGAACATGTAAACTTTTATGATAGGAGTGTTTGCTGGGAAGTTTAGGTTCAAAAACAGTAATTTATGTTACTCATCAAGTAGAATTTTTAGCTTCTGCTGATCTTATCCTGGTGAGAATATATCATCTTTCTTTCTCGATTTGAAATCCCTTAGCCGAGTTTGAAAGTGATTATTTATCTTCTCTTGTTTGACAGGTTATGAAAGATGGAAGGATTACTCAAGCAGGAAAGTACGAAGAAATTCTTAGTTCAGGAACTGACTTTATGGAATTAGTGGGTGCACATAAAAAAGCTTTGGCAGACCTTAATTCTATCGAACATGGGGTTGCATTGGATAATTTAATTAATGATGAGGAAGATGCTAATATGTTGTGTAACGAGAAATCTATTCAAGATGATGAGGAAAAGGAACCCAAAAACTACAAAACAAAAAAACAGGCTGGGCCAGAAGGGCAGCTTGTTCATGAAGAAAAGAGAGAAAAGGGTAGAGTTAGTCTTTCATTCTACTGGAAGTACATTACCGCCACATATAAAGGAGCTTTTGTACCATTAATATTGTTGGCACAAATTTTTTTTAATCTTCTCGAAATAGGCAGTAGTTATTGGATGGTGTTGGCTACTCCCATTTCAAGAGATATAAAACCTCGTGTTAGAGGATCCACTCTCATCTTTGTTTATGTTGCTTTGTTCTTTGGAAGCTCGTTGTGTGTACTTATAAGGTCAATGCTCATTGTAACTGTTGGATATAAGACATCCACTCTTCTCTTCAACAAAATGCATTTGTGCATTTTTCGTGCTCCCCTATCATTTTTTGATTCTACCCCCAGTGGAAGGATTTTAAATCGGGTTAGTAAATTTGCATATTTACTATTGGTATCAAATTGATCTTGTTTGATCATCATAACAATTAATATAAATTTAGATTTTAAATAAACTCTATTTTGTACACAGGTATCCATTGATCAAAGTGCAGTTGATACTTCTATTCCACGTCAAACTGAAGAAGTTCTTATCTCAATCATAGGATTCCTGGGAACTGCTGCAGTAATGTCACAGGTTGCATGGCAAATGCTAATAGTTTTTATTCCGATGACTGTGACATGCATCTGGTACCAGGTAATTCTATAGCTACTCCAACTTCTCATGATTAAAATTTCAAATCGAGCGTAGCCATATATTTCCCATGATTAACAGACCATAATACAAGTTGGTTCAATATTTGTTTGATGTGTGAATTCTGAATTTCTTTTATTCACAACAAAATTGATTTAGTGGTAGATGCATGTTGAAGTGTGAAAGTGTTGATTTAAACCTTCACATTCTTCTTGAATTTATAGAGATTATATATAAGAATTCAATTTTCCCAATCACATATTTTCATGTAAATTAATGCAAAGTTGTAATCTATTTACAAATTTGTTTGAGAAGAAAGGAGCAAACAAGGCCAATATTCAAAGTACAAAGTGCACTTAAAGCGACATGGCTGCGCTTTTGATATGCATAAAAATATTTTAGACATGTACTGACAAAAGTATAGTATGGTCTATTAGTTCTTTTGGTAGCTCCGCCGATTGGAGCTCATACGAAAATAAAGTTAACAATTAATAAAGAGAGAAGGTTTTCTAGTTTGACAGTCTATAGATTTAAGTATGATCAGGTGCATAAATCTGCTATGTGGAAGATTGGATTGGGTTGAAATTTTGTGAACAAGTAGACACCCAAAGTCCATTGTCATATGTCAAGTTTCATCCCAAATGGATGGTCGGCCATGTGGCGAAACAAATCATTGAAAAATCTACAGATTTGATTTGGGTGCAAGGGACAATTGAGGAGGTGCATGGACATACATGGGAGGGAAAGGCATTACCTGGGGAGAGGGTAAATGATTGAATTTGGATCCGCAATTTAACATGGGGTTGATCCAAACCATCTCCAATGTATGCAATGGTCAAATATACCATTTGATCCTTCCAAGGATGGAATTAAGTGTCTCGACCTATTACCTAGTCTGCCAAATTTGTAAATAATAAATTAATGAATAATTTCTCATTCTTGCATTAACTAGATAATAAATTAGTTAATAACTACGAAAATAAATTAGTTTATACTTTTTAAAATGATAAATTTGTAAATGATTTTAAATTAGTAAATGGTAAATTAATAAATAACTCTTGAAACTTGAAAGCTAAAATATTAAGGATTAAAGGAAAATGTCCATTGCAAGGCCTGATCGGGGGCCTTGTCTTAATCATTGGTCAAATTTTGGACCCAATCTCTATTGCATGGCCTATCATGCTAGGACTTCTACCACCATGAAAAAGTACTTACACGGTCTAATCAATGAACCATTGTAGTTTAAATAGAGTGGTCGATTCCCTGAGAGATAAAAAAAACTGTCATCTGAAGTCTATAGCGATGGATTTGTGGTCTATGGCAGCGCAAAAAACTTCCACCATAGAGAACATTTCTTGTAGTGCCTTATTTACAATGGTTGAATTGAAGTTGCCCAAAGCTATGAAAGTTGAATTTTCAGCCAATCAGAGCTCAAACGTGATAGATGAATAAGTGGTGATTTGGACAACCCACATCAGTAAATTTGAGCCCCATGGAATTGCCATGTGATAGATATTTGGGCAGTTAATAGAAGTGTATCTAGGTGAACTGCCATGTGAACTGGTGCTGCATTATTAATTAGTTAATAGTTTTCAATGGGAAATCTTCTTCTTCCTTCCTTCCTTTCCATCTTTCGTTTACACTTCCCTTCTTTTGTTCGCATCCCTCTTTCTTTACAAAGTAAAGCACGTGGCCTATGCGTTTGGCTAAGCATGCAAAAGCATTGCACTTACTCAAAGTACCTATAGGCTACACTATGCTGCATTTTGTGTTGAACTATACATTCTTGTGCCTTGGTGACAGTGAATAAGGTCATATTGTCTAGTCCATCATTAGAAATTTAGGTTTAGTAAAAAATATTGAATATGGACATATGCGGCCAATTATTGAATTTGAAATTGGATATTATAATTAAAAACTCAGTAAAAAAGAAAAAAGTAAACAGGTACCACAAATTTTCAGATATAGTTACGTTCATCTTCAGTAAACTTTTTACTCAACAATTTGGGGATAGAAAGTTTGGGATATAGTCAACATGCATACAATGTATATTATTCAATCAACATTTATTAAAATTAGTAATACTTACCATTCAAAAGAGAACAAAACGGAATAAATAATTACCTACAGTTTTATTCATGATAAATTGATCATAGTGTCACTATCAACCATCTAAACATAAGCACCTGACATTAGAAAATCTCTCATTAAAAATGAAGCCTATATCATTTTCTCAGCTATAGATTCGGTACACTTTTTTTTTATACCTTGTACCTAATTTTTTTTTTTTTTTGCAAACCTTGACTTGTAGCGATACTATAGATCTGCAGCACGAGAACTCTCACGACTGGCTGGAGTATGCCAGGCTCCAATTATACAACATTTTGTTGAATCTAGTTTAGGTTCAACCATAATTAGGTGCTTTGATCAAGAAGAGAGGTTTATGGACACAAATTTCAAGCTGGTGGACAAGTATGCCCGACTCAAATTTCATCTCTCTGGTGCAATGGAGTGGTTATGTTTCCGCATGGATATGTTGATGTGTATCACATATGTCATCTCTTTGGTTTTCTTAATTTCAGTGGCTAAGGGAGTACTCAATCCTGGTAAAAACTTGAACTTGAGATCTTACAAAATCATCTTTTAAGGCAACCATAATTGATTACTCACATGAAGGCATGATTGTGAATTTATTTTGTTTTTTTTTTTTGTTCCTTCTCTTGAAGGTGTTGTGGGTTTGGCAGTCACATATGGGCTTGGTCTTAGTATGTATGGGGTCGTATGGGATCTTAGTATACTTGAGAATAAAATCATATCTGTTGAGAGAATACTACAGTATGCTTGCATCCCTAGTGAACCGCCACTCTTGGTAGAAGAAAATAAACCAGGTCGTGAATGGCCATCGCAAGGGAAAGTTGATTTTGTTGATCTGCAGGTAATTGCCAATTTGGATTCCTCAAAGTCTTTACCTCCTTGTTTTATGGAATAACCCTCTGAAGCATAATGTTGCTGGATAGTTCTTCCTTTTATAGAATTCTGCTAAGCACTATGGTTTAATTATTTAATATGCATGCAGGTTCGGTATGCCCCACACCTTCCTCTTGTCTTGCGAGGTCTCACATGCACTTTCCCTGGAGGGAAGAAGATTGGAATTGTTGGGCGAACGGGAAGTGGTAAATCAACTCTCGTACAAGCTCTCTTCCGCATGCTTGAACCTGTAGCTGGTCAAATTTGGATAGATGGTATCAACATCTCCAAGATTGGACTTCATGACTTGAGATCAAAATTGAGCATCATCCCACAAGACCCAACAATGTTTGAGGGGACTCTAAGAAACAATCTTGACCCGCTTGAAGAGTACACTGATGAACAAATCTGGGAGGTATGTTGTTTTTCATCTGGTGATTAATAGTTAATCCTTGACAAAGATAGGATGGGCATATCGTCTATGTACTGATAATTCATACACAAAACAAACACATCATAATTGACTGGTTGGGACATATATCTCTATGAACTCTTTTCTTACAGTCATTTTTTTTTTTTTTATTCAATTTTTATATCCTTCCATTAAGTTATCGAAATCATTTCATTGGACGGATGCATTGGATAATCTTTTGCCCAAGTTTGGCCTAAGAAATTATCTTAGTTGGAACCTAGGAAGTGGACTATTTTTAATGCTATGTTTTCCATTTTCACTGAGCACCCCTTTGCTTATTTATTTCATCTTTTTTTCATAGTTTGTTTTTAATGGTTAGTTCTGCATCATCTTGAATTATCAAGCAAGGTGGTAAGTTGACATGGACCTTTTAATTGTCTTAGGCTTTGGATAAATGTCAACTTGGTGATGAAGTTAGAAAGAAAGAAGGGAAGCTTGATTCTGCAGGTTGGTTTCTTATCATATTCACTCTGTATCAAAGTTCTAAAGTTGCTCAACATCCATTTATCTATTCAAGCAATATTGTATGATGTATATACTTGTAATGAACAATCTACACTCCTATCCCCCAACCCCTTTTCTGACAAGAAGTAAGAGAAGAAAAGTTAATAAAATAAGATCCTAAATAGTTAATCCATTTTCATGTGATGGCTGTCACAGTGACTGAGAACGGAGAGAATTGGAGCATGGGTCAAAGGCAACTATTCTGTTTAGGGCGGGTATTACTTAAGAGGAGCAAAGTGTTAGTACTCGATGAAGCTACTGCATCAGTGGATACTGCAACTGACTATCTAATTCAGCAAACGCTTAGTCAACATTTCTCAGGGTCTACTATCATCACAATTGCACATAGGATAACAACAATTCTTGATATCGATATGGTCCTTCTCTTGGATAATGGTTAGTGGCTAGTAATTAGTACACCATACATAAATGAGTTCTGTTGAGTTTGGTAATACATCTTCTCATTCTTTTCTAGTGCTTGCCTAATCAGATTGACATGCTTTCGTGTTTTAAACAGGCCTTATACTCGAATATGATTCCCCAGCCAAATTACTAGAGACCAAGTCCTCGTCATTTGCGGAGCTTGTTAAGGAGTATACTCGAAGATGCAGTTCATAGTCTTTTGAAATGTTAAATAAGTGAGTTTGGACTGTCCAAAGTAAGTTAGCTGCATTAGACTGAGAAGGTGAATTGTTATTTTTAGTATAACAAAATTTTGTTAGGAAATCGATGTTGTCCGTAATCATTTCAGTTGGCATTGGCATAGAGTTGAAGTGTTGGGGGTAGAAAATAATATGAGAAGGGGAAAAAAAAAAGAGAGAGATTTTCTTTATGCATGTGTATAAATCTTGGGTGAAGTTTAATAGTCCAACGGTATTTTTAAACTACCACAAATATCTAAGACATGGCACATTGAATAGAGTTGAAATTTTGTGGACAAATAAAACCCAATGTCCCCTACTCACATGTCAAGTTCTAGCTAAAATGGAGTTTGCCGAGTGGAAAAATAAATCTTTGAAAATCCACTAAAAATGTAATATTTTCAAAAGAAATGAACAGGTTAAAATAAAGGTGAATCTGCCAATACATGAGGGTATATGCTTGAATCCGAGTCTAAAATGTGACATGTGGCCAACCCTAGACCATTTTTC
The DNA here is from genome assembly GCF_018873765.1 of Telopea speciosissima. Classification (NCBI taxonomy): domain Eukaryota; kingdom Viridiplantae; phylum Streptophyta; class Magnoliopsida; order Proteales; family Proteaceae; genus Telopea; species Telopea speciosissima. Next base: position 13,341,892 of record NC_057918.1, on the reverse strand, counting down.
AAATATCCATATGAGTGAAATTCCACCTCATCCTTTCATGTGGCAAAAAATGGTGTTGGTCTAGAAATGCCCTCTATGTCTACTATTCAAAAACTTTTGCTATAAAGCTTACAGAACATTTGGCTTGTTAGTGCATTAGACATATCTTAATTATCTATTGCCAAAATCTTCTTGATAATAACTGCGTTATCTTTTCTATGCCTAATTTGTTCTTACCAATTCTTGCTAAGATTAAATGTCTAAGCTTCCCCTCCTCTCAAACTTTTCCTTCCATGGTCATGCATTTTGATCCCAAAAATCTCAAATCTAGTTCCTAGTGTAGCAATTTGACCTGTTCTTAGAACAAACCATATGGCAAGTTATCCTGAACTCAAAAACATATGGCTTAGTTTCTTCACAAAAAAATAAATAAATTTTCTTCTTAATTAAATAAAACTTCAAGACATCAACTTTTTCATCGATGTGTTTTTGTTTCATAATTTTTTTAACATCCCAATTTCTTAGTCTCCTCTTTTTTTTTTTTTTATCACATTACCTTTTTAATAATTTAGTTGTTCTCAATATCTTCCTTATTTATGAGTTGAGTTGGACATAGAGAGTTGAGATGTCTTAAGGAAGGGTAAGGTCATACCTGACCTTATCCTACCTTTGTAGTGAGGCTTACCAATCACAATAATTTAGGTCTTCCGTGGTTGAAAAGATCATACAAAAAAATGCGAGTCCAATGGATCTACAAGCTTAAACAAAAATAAAAATAAAAATCTTCTATAGTTCACTCAATCAAATATACTAAGGCAGTGTTTGGTATGCATTTTTGGAATGCATTCCAAGTCAATTTCGCATTCTCAGATGATAAAAATAGTTAATTTTATTGCCCGAGATTGCGAAATCGACCTAGAATGCATTCCAAGAATGCATACCAAACACAGCTTAAATATTTACCACATGGAGGGCTCCTCTATTGAAATTGGTTGTTTGGATGGAAGAGTAGCCATGTGCGAAAAGTACATTGGAATAAAACCTTGCAAATAGATGGATGACAATGTGGAGATTAACTCCACAAAACTTAAGTTCTAACTAAGCTGCCTTATCAGAGCAATAGTTTCCTCCATCGCCCAAATATTGATCATGTGGCAAATCAAGTGAGCCCCGGTGGCGGTCAAGGTTTTCCTACTCGAATTTCAAATTTAGGCCTATTGGATTTGACCATGTGGCAAAACAAGACTTTAAATGTCAATTATACAACAAGCTTTTGTGAAAATAGTTAAAACTAATGGATAGCTAAAAATGAAAGGGAAAATGTCAATACAAGGGAGTGTAAGATTCAAATTTCACAAACGGCCAAACTGCACTCCATTATGCAACAATTGGAAATTTTAATTTTGTTGTATAAGGCCCTTTTACCTAATAAAGCAAATTGATTCAAACTAATCTGACTTTTCCTTATGTTTTATTAATAGTTTGAAAGACAGTTTTCCTCCGCCCATAGAAGACAGTTCACCCACCATCCTAGGGTTCACAAGCCCCTCCTAAGGTTTTAATATGTTCTAAAATACCCTTCTGATACCCATTCCTGCCCTCTCACGCCCCTTAGTGAATGGGATCAGTGGAGGGAAACTCGATCCTAGTTTAAATGTTGTTTGAAGAAGTGTCGAAAATTGTTTTACAAATTTAGCTTAGTTGAATAACAATGATTGCTCAAAACTTCCAAGATATTAATGCAAAAACTATCCCATCAAATTACATACCCACATCAACCCTTACCTCAAGATTTTGAATGCAATAATTACCCCTTGAACCCAGTAGTTCTTCTTCTTCTTCACTTCTACTATCAGCTGATATCTTCAGGCATCAGCTTTGAAGAACTTGATGGAGAATTTTGCAGAGGGGGTTGAAACATGACGAAAGGTAATCTGATCTCCTAACAACTCATATGTTGCAACTTGAGTACTCATTCTTCGGCGGTGGATTTAGGGTTAACTTCTGTTCAATTATAGGGGTTTTCATCATGGTAGAGGTTGTTAACACCAGGGGTTGTTTTCTTTCCATATTTCTGGTCATGTATACCATTAAGATTAAGTTCTTGAAGCTTTTCTTTGACTATTATGGTTAACCTTCACATGAAAAGCTTGGAAGATAAGAAAATAGAATAAGAATAATACTTGTGAGAATGACCTAGAATTGAGGGCCAATCTTGGTATTTAAAAATTTGAGGACTAAAGGACAATTAGAAGTTTGCTTTAATGTTAGTCATAAAAGAAAAGTTTTTTCACTTTTTCACATAATAAATTGGGAAATTACTGAATAACATATGACCATTTTGGGGACGGAAAAAACTTCGCCCTTGTATTGAAATTTTCCCATATAAATTCAAACATCCTCTTCTCCTTGCAACATATCCAACTCATTCCAACAAAGGCACAAATTCAACTCATTTTGTTCTCTCTTTCAGTTCCTCCATGATGCACCCCATTCTGTTGCTTGGACTTCTGATAGTAGCATACCATAGTGTAAGGAAAATAATGTTTTTATGTTATCCATTCAACTCAACATGGTTATTTTTTGTTTTTGTTTTATCTTTCTTATTTGGTTGTTATATTCCCCCCCCCCCCAAATGAAATTGCAGGGTTCTCAAGCTGAAAATGCATTCTCACAATACTGGGAAGATCATATTGATCTTCCACAGCCTCCATATTGGTTAGCTGCAAAAGCTTCTCCATTAAGCTCGCATCAGGTAGCAGTGTTTATGAAACTTATGGAAGAAAATGAATTGCCCTCCCACCAGCATTCATTCTGTAAGCAGGCTAATGTTGCTTGTTCTACAAATGCACTGATGAAGAAGACAACTAATGACACAACACTACCACCAATAGCCCAGTGGAATGCTGCAAAAGTGGAATATGAAAACATACCAAAAGAAATACCTCTATCAGTTGCCAACCAAGGGGGATTGCCATATTTCCGAGAATCAATGGTGAGAGAGGGAGGTTTCATGCCTGTCCCTGATCTAAGGGACCCAATTGCATATAAATCATTCTTGCCGCGACCTCTAGCATTAAAAATTCCATTTTCATTTTCACGGATCGAGAAAGTAAAGAAGATTTTTGGTGTGGTGGATGAGTAAAAAATGGATGAATATATTCGAGACACCCTTGAGATATGTGAGAAGAGACCTATTCAAGGCAAGCAGCATACTTGTGTGACTTCCGCTGAAGATCTCATTGATTTTGTTGTCGAGAAATTAGGGCATACTGTACACTTATGGAGTACTGAGAGCATCAAAGGATCTTGTGAGAATGTCTTAATTGGAGCTGTGAAACTCATCTATGGAAACCTCTCAGAACCACCAGCCTTGTGTCATAGTCAACCATTCTTATTTCAAGTCTATTACTGCCATATTTTACACAAAGTAAAAGTATATGCAGTTGATATACATGTTAGGAAGAAAGTGAATCATGCGATCATAGCATGCCACCATGACACATCAACATGGAATCCAAACCATCTTGCTTTTAAGCTGCTAGGTTATGGCCCAGGCCTAATTGAAGTCTGTCATTGGATAAATGAAAATGGAGTGATCTGGACAAAGACCACTCTAGGTTGAGCAGTATTTGAAGATTTCAATATCATCCAGTGCTCTTGTTTGTGTTGCGTGTTATAGCTTACGTTATTTGAAGGATAAATAATGACATTTTTTGTGACAAAGTCTTTTTCTTTTTCTTTTTTTTTAATTATTTCAACACTCCATAAGTTCTAGCTGTGAGAATACATCATAAAAAGTGTCATAGACTTTCCGTTTCTTCCACTGACCAAAAGGAAGAAAAATAAACCAACAAACCTTAAACGGATACAAATTCTGTGTCAGTGTAGTGGATATCCATCCATTTCCAAAACCAAGTTCAGTGATTAACTTGAAAATAGAAAAGAAGCATGTAAAGCAGCCAATACCATAGCATCAAACTAATGGAAATGACAGAGTTACCAAGAACACGAACTTAATCAAGTTGTTGACACGGAAAAAGTTTTGGATGATAGTCTATCATTTAGACTTGGGGATTACAGAACTACTAAGTTCTGAAATTCTCATAAGATCCCCAGACCAGTGAATCATGCATCCAGTCATCAGGTTTATATGTAGGAAAACAACCTCTCATATGAAGAAAATGAGAATGCAACCAGAACTTGGGTACAAAACAGGGGTGCCACAGGCACTTGAAGTTGGAATATACTGACCTCTTTCTGAGGAAAAATAAAGTAGAAAACAATACAGATAGAAAAGCCAAGGAATCCACCTGAAACCCCCTTGGAATCCACCAAGTCTAACCCGAGAATCCACTCAGACTTGCAGAAAAGCAGAACTGTGTTGACTCATAAAATGGCGGGGGGGGGGGGGGGAGGGTTAAGCCATTAGGAACCGGAATGGACCAACTCATGGATTGATTTGGACTGGACTGGACCAAATCCTAACTGAAACTGAAGACAGAATTAAAAACAACTAAACACAGCTATTCAACCAGCCTTGGTAGACTCCTAATCCATGTAGGGCTTTAACAAACATTCAAATATCAAGCTGGAAAAAACAACTCCTGATCCAGACATGACTTAGGACAGAATTACATTCAGGAAAAAAAAACCTACTAAAATAACCCCAGATTTTTGGAACAATGAATTGCTTTTAACTGTACAAAGCAATTCAATGTTGAGCACTGGCAGACATCACAATTTTTTTTTCAAACTTCAGATAATTGCGGTCACATTGAATTCCCCAGTAAACAGCATAGGAGAGCATTTGTTAAGCTCATCCATCACCCCAACTAGGCCACGCTGTTTGCATTCGCAAATACCATTGAAACCCAAACAGCCTAAAAAATGCACCCACAGCTCTTACCACTAAAAATCTGATGAAGATATTTTATTCCTAAGCTTAACAAAACAAGCTGGTGCAGGACAGGTTTGAGAAACCAAGAAAATAATCCTAATAGAAAGGTAGGAAGGCTGGTAAGGGTATCCAACTCATATATCTCAGCATACATGCAGAAATTCTTAACAAGTATAGCCATAAATAAAGAAATAAAGAAATTATATGTTTCATGCTAAGTATGCAAAGGAAAATTTAATAAGAGAGACATGATAGATCTTTTTTTTTTTTTCTGTCCCATGGGTTAGAAGGCTGTGACTAAGTGTTGAATCACTACCTAACTCCAAAGATTGTGTCCACAAGGCCTCCTTGTTGTTGGTAGAAGAATATCCAAGGTATTTGGGGGCTGAAGTTGAGATAAAAATTGGAAAATTTGGGACCGATTCAAGAACTGGTAAGGAATTTAGCAATAATCATGTCTAGGTGAGGAGGGGAAATTGGTTCTTAGAGATTTGGCTAAGGAGGGGGTCAAGGGAAATTTGGGATACACATCTTTCATCACAATCGTCCTATTTCAGCCAAAGAAATATAATTTATTGGGGTTTATGGGCTGTTGTAGCTGAAAGAACAAATGGAATGCTCTAAGGAAATGAAAATGGAGGTTGGAAGAAATATAATGGAACAAACAACAATGGATTTGGGGGATCAAACAAGGATGGTTTGCTGTAGCTATAGAGTTTGAAAGAGAAAAAGAGCGGATAGAGGAAGAAGATAGACAAGAAAGAAGAAGATCATCTTGGCTTCACACCATCTTGGATAGAGTCACTCATGCTGCAGAAAAGAAAGTAATCTCACAAGTTCCAATATCTTCCATCCATTCCTTCTCTTCTCATGATGAGTACAAAGGGCCTCATAACATTGCACAACAAAAAAAACAGTTATTTCCTAAAATAACTACCATATAACTATATATTAAACCTTTAAACAGTTATTTTTTTAAATAACTACCCATATAACATAAATCCTTGAGTGATGTGATTCTCCACGGGTGGGAAGAATTCACCTTAGATGAAAATAGGCTCTAGTATCTCTCTAATAAATCACAGTTACGGTGCTGAAGCTCGTCCTCTTCTTTTCTTGGTAATGGTAGTAAAGGAGGGCAAGAAGATGAGAAAGTACAAATGTCAGTTGGGTTTGGGCTAAAATTAGGGACTGATCCACGAGAAAATGAAGTGGCAGGTGTGGGTGTGGTCTGGGTAGCTGAAGTGGAAGGTTCAAAGGGGTTTGGAATGGTGGTTGATCCTTTGTAAGGCACAAGGTCTTCAGCAGGAAAAATGGGGCTGAGGCCCATATCTAATGGCAACTCCAAATGATAGGCATTGGCACTAAGTTTCTTTAGAATCTTGTAGGGACCAACACTTCTTGCATGCAGTTTCTTCCAATATACCTTTTAGAAACCGCTCAGGTCAGAATGTCAGATTCTCACCATGACCATGTCTCCCGCATTAAATTCCTGATACCTGCGATGAACATCTGCATTGGATTTGTAATATTCATTACTTATGGCAATCTTTTTTCTTATTTCTGCATGTAATTATGGATTTGACGGGCAAATGACTCTATTGGTTCTGAAGGTCTAGCTTCTAATGGCAGGGGAATGAGGTCTCCTATGTTGGTAGGCCTAAGGCTATCTCAAATGGCTCCTAACAGTAGACCTATTGACTGAACTAACAACAAACAAACAAACAACAGCTCAGCCTTATCCCAACTAAATGGGGTCGGCTACATGGATTTTTGCAAAGACAAAATGGTAATAATAGAAGTAAAAAGAAAGGAACACAACAATTACAACTACACTCAGACATAAACACACTACCTGTGGTTTGCTACACGGATCTTTGCCCTCCAGTCAGCTCTATTCGACGTCATACTTGAGACAAGACCTAATCTATGCATGTCTTTCCTCACCACTTCACCTATGGTAATTTTAGGCTTGCCTCTAGGCTCTAGCTCTTTTCGTACCTTCAATCTAGATCAAGTCACTCCTCCGAACTAGAGCATCTGAAGGCCTCCGTTAAACATGGCCATGCCACCTTAAACGACTTTCACAATGCTTACCTTGAATTGGGGCTACTCCTAAATCAGCTCTAATATGATCAATCCTTATTTTATTCTTCCTGGTTTTGCCACTCATCCATCTCAACATCCTTATCTCCGCTACACTTAGCTTATCTATATGACGCTTCTTAATTGCCCAACACTTCGCGCCATACATCATAGCCAGTCTTATGACTTTCCTATAAAATTTTCCTTTAAGCTTTAAAGGAATCCGTCAATCACATAACACTTCGGATGCCCCTCTCCATTTCATCCATCCTACTTTAATCCTCTGCAAGACATCCTCTTCTATATCATCTTCCTTACAGATGATAGATCCTAGATACCTAAAATGATCGCTTTGCGGAATCTCCAACTCATCAACTTTTACCCTCTTATTATCCGTCCCAAAGTTACTAAAGTTACACCTCATATACTCTGTCTTCGTTCTACTTATCTTAAAACCTTTTGATTCCAAGGTAGATGTCCATTACTCCAGTTTGGCGTTAATTCCAACTTTTGTTTCATCCACCAAAACAATGTCATGAGCAAAACGCATGCACCACAGAGCCTCGTCTTAGATGTCTCTGGTTAACCCATCCATGATAAGCGCAAACAAATAAGGGCTTAAAGCTGAACCTTGATGTTATCCAGCTATAATTGGGAATTCACTACCTTGACCCCCCCAACGGTTCTTACACTAGTCAACACACCATCATACATATCCTTAATTATGTTCGCGCATTTACTTGAAACACTACTTTTCTATAGCACATGCTAGATTAAATCTCTAGGGACTCTATCATAAGCTTTTTCTAGGTCAATAAAGACCATATGGAGATCCTTTTTGCTCTCTCTCTAAATCTTTCTATAAGTCTCCTAAGCAGGTAGATAGCTTATGTTGTGGAACTTCATGGCATAAAACCAAATTGGTTCTCTAAAATAGTGGTTTCTTTTATCAGGTGTGTCTCAATAACCCTCCCCCATAATTTCACGGTATGACTCATTAGTTTTATGTCTCTATAGTTGTTACAACTTTGGACATCGCCTTTATTTTTGCAAATCCGGACCACAATGTTTCTCCTCCATTCATCTAGCATTCTCCCAATGCATATAATCTTATTAAACAGCTTGGTTAGCCAAGATAAGCCACAGATTCCTAGGCTCTTCCACACTTCTATTGGGACCCCATCTAGGCCTGGAGCCTTGGCTATTTTCATCTTTCTTAATGATTCTTTTACTTCAAAAACCCTAATTTTACATATATACCTCCGACAGGTGTCTTGATGGGTAATGCCTTCTTCCGATCCACTATAACTCGGAATGGTTTCATTAAGTAGGATGTAGCAATAACCATTCCATCACTCCTCGATGCCCTCATCCCTTACTAGGACTCTACCATCATCACTTTAATGCAGTTAACATTGTCAAAATCTCTACTCATTCTAGCTATCTTATAGATAGCTTTTTCCCCTTCCTTGGTGTTGAGATTGTTATAGAGATCTTCATATTTCTTTGCCCTTGCATTCCCCACAGTCTTCTTAGCTTCATTTCTGGCAGATCTATACATTTTTAGATCTTCTACATCTTTGGTCCTTTGCCAATTCTTGAAACTAGCTTTCTTAGTCTTAATGGTTGTTTGGACCTCATCATCCCACCACCAAGTCTCCTTAGGAAAATGATGTTTTCCTTTCACTTCCCCGAGGACCTCTTTAGCCACCTTCTTAATACACGTAGACATCTCGTTCCACAACAAATTAGTGTCTCCCTCCAAGTCCTTTTTTCCTCGTTTGACCACTTTGTTAGTAAATGACTTCAAGAAGTCTCTTTCAAGTTCCACCTGATGTAGGACAAAAAATGAAGAAAAAGAGGCCAAAACACTGTTCACATAAACAGTGTCACAGCCCCTATATTGCCTTGGTGTGAATACTACTAGAAGATCCTGTGGGGCCCAAGACCAAATCGTGTGAAGACTTCTTAGAAGGGTCAAATTTGTCTATGCATGGGGATTTAGGAGTTAGTTTAATTTCTATTTTAATAGGTATTTTGTTTCTATTTTCTATTTTAGTAACTTAGTCAAGTAAGCTTTCTATTTCAGTTAGTTTCTAATTCAGTTTTATACTTGTAAAGCAAGTCTCAGCCATATAAAAGACTGTCATTTTATTTCTTTCTATTTTAGACTCATCCCCTTGAGTCTATTATATGTAACAACCCATAGAAGCTCTCGACGATTTAGTGAATGATTGAGTATTGCTTTGAGCAAGTTTCTTATCCCATTGTGAGGATGAAGGGCAGAGGGCTAGGCTGGTGAGAGCCGAAACCCATGAAGGGATGAGAGAGCCTGGCTGGTGAGAGCCAAATCTCCTTATCCCTTACCTTCTATTTTCCTATCCTCTACATCCAACCGAACCATATTCCCTCTGTGTTGTGAGTTGTGACTGCAACAATTCATTAAGGACTCAGCCAGAAGATCAGAATCCATCCTCAGTTTATTCCAAAGGCTGCTACTAATCGATTGAAGGCTGCTGCTGTTCCTGCAAGTTGAATTGTTGCTTCAACTTCTGAGTTTTATATCTCCATAACCCTCCATCAGAATCTGTTGAGATTTGGAGAGCTGAATCACACCACCAGACACTCCACTCAATCCCTGTTGCAGGCCCTTCTATTGGCTGGATTGTTCTACAGCACCAACCTTCTATTTTTATCCCCAACTCATATCTCCACTTCTGTCCATCAGAACTGAACCAAACTTGCAGCAATGTTTCATCCCTTCAAGGCCTACACTCAATCCTCCTTGGACCCCAAACACAGTGCTGGTATGCAAGTTATTGCATAACCTTCTAATTTTGGGTTAATATTCATATCTCAGCCTCTAGCCATCAGAATTGGCTGAAATTTGGAGTGTAGATTCTCTTCACCATCATCTCCACTCGATCTGAGTTTGGAGTCATTCTACATGCTGGTTTGGTTTGAATTCCTAAACTTTCCAATACTATCCTTTGTAGCTATTTTGATTTGTGGGTTATCTGGGGCTAGATTAACCCTAATCTAGTCTTACATTACCACCATCTTACCTTAGGGAAGATAGGCTCCCTTATCTTAAGATCCTATGTGATGAGACATATATCCATGACCACCAATCTATGTTGAGTAGTTAAGCTCTCCCCTGGTATAACTTTCTAGCCCTTCTAATTAGGAAGAAATCTATTTGGATATTATGATGTCCACTTCTGTAGGTGACTAAATGCTCCTTTCTCTTTTCAAAGTAGGTGTTCACAATGGATAGATCATAAGCAACCGCAAAATCCAAAACTAAGATACCCTCCTCATTCCTCTAACCAAATCCACAACCTCCATACACACTTTCATAGCCTCTAGGCCCTCTACGATCTCTCCCTACATGACCATTCAGATCACCCCGAATAATAATCTTTTCTCCTTGACTAATATCTTGTACTAATCCATCCAAATGTTCCCATAATTGTAACTTTCTACTTTCGTCCAATCCTACTTGGGGGGTGTAAGCAGTGCCAATATTGACTACCTCTTTCTCCAATACAAGTTTGATGAATATAATCCTATCTCCAATTCTTTTAACATCGACTACATCTTTCTTTAGAGCTTTATCCACTACTATGCCCGCTCCATTTTTATTATTTTGCTCTCCTATATACCATGGTTTAATGTCGTCCAACTCCTTAGCTTTCTCACCCTTCCATCTAGTCTCTTGAATACATGCAATATTAATCATTCTTCTTCTCATTACATCAATCAATTCCAGACTCTTGCCTGTTAAAGAACCAATGTTCCAATAAGCTAATCTAATCTTACGCTTTTGGGAAAGCTTCTTAACCTACACAAAACCATGGTGTAAGAGCCCTTTACTACTTGTCACCGCATATGGGCTCCAATGCGAGCATCCCTTACAGAGATGCCCTAGCAAATGTCGCATAATCACTGACATTGGAAAACTTAAATATTAATAAAACATAATCACTGACATTGGAAAACTTAAATATTAGTAAAACACTCGAGAAAGGATCCGTGCCAAAAAGGATTAGCATAGTATAATATGGTGCAGGCTGCCGACCTGACGCACCAAGCTAATAGATATAAGGGAAAGATAAAAATATATAACAAACAAACTAGATAAAAAGGGCCTATTCGGGGTTGCGGAGATAGAAGTGGGGAGAGAGCAGGGTAAAGAGCTGGGTGAGATATGGGGGATATTCGGGAATAGGGTGCGGGATGCGGTGATGGAGTAGATCGGCGGAGGTCGGGGGATGTGAAGAAATAGCGTAGAGGGTGGGGGAGTGATAGACGAGATGGGTAGAGGTGAGTACCGGGAGTAGAGGTGAATCGTTATCCTCTCTCGTAATTGCACGGTGCAGTACTGCATCGTGCGACGCAGCAGAGGCCATGTGACACAGTAGACCTCACATGGTGCACATGGCCTCTGCAGCAGCGGCACGATGCAGTTACTGCATAAGATAAAAATTCGAGTACAGGTATGTTGGTGAAGGTAGTCGGTGCTGGGCATCGGGGAGTAAGCCAAGATGGCGATCTGACCGTAGATTTTTGTCTGCTTTTTTTTTTTTTTTAAACACCCTTCTCAGATGGGGTATGCAGAGAGAAAACGTAGAGAGAGACACCAGAGATGGTTGGGGGTTGAGGGAGTTGGTCGAGAGTTAGGGGAAGATGTTACCTGCACTTCTCTGCGCCTACCTCTGGCCTTGGCTCCGCTCAAACTCTCCAGTCGATTGAAGAAACTATTCAGCAATAACGTAGAACTCCCGAGAACCAATGCGTAGCAAAGGGTTTTTGCGAGAAACCCCTGAACCCGTCGAAACCAGCAGCACGATAATGACGAAAGTCCAGCAACTCCCAATGTCCAGCGGAAGGTCTTCCTCTCCATGCGAATCCGACCGTTAAAGCAGGAGCTTCTAACCCAGGACTGCTCTGTGATTGTACCAGGACGCCTTCCAACAGATGGAATTAGGATTCCACCAGGTGTCGGTTCACCAGGCTGAGATGACAGCGAGACGGCGGGAGAGCTACGGGCTCACCGAGAGATTCTCCATGCGATTCCGACCGTTAGAACGAGAGAGATAACTCTGATTCCATAATTATCTATTAACAGAAAACTCTTTTTTACCCTGATTAAATTGAATTTTGAGGATAAGATAAGGGACAAACCAGTAAGGCTTACAATCTTGCAAGCCAAGCTTGTTACACATTTATTGTAAAATTTAGGTTTAATTATGTTTAATATTCAGTAAGAAATTTATTTGTTAATTTCTTTTGATATGTATTTTCTTTATATTTTTTATATTTTTTTATTTTAAAATATTTTCTTAATCAATTCATTTGCCTATCCCAAAATATTTTTTTTTTGGTAAAAGGTAATTGGCCCAATAGGATCGACACAATCCGATCAATCCACTCTAAAGCCGAATGCTCTCTTTAGTCTCTGTCTCATACTAGGGGTGTCAATTTTGGATCGAAACCGATAACTAGACCGAAACTACCCTGCTAGGAATCAGAATTGACCCATCCAATAGCTGATTGGTCCGGATCTAGTCTTAGTGATAGGTTATTGGTCCGGATTTGGTCTGGTCTCCGAAACCGTTGGAACCGGAAGAAATGCATACACTTGAACTCTTCTTGCACTATTTTTTCTGTTTTAAAATGTTAAAAGATAATCTTTGCTATTTTAACATACGGTTAAAGTGATTTTTATTATACAGTTGTTGTCCAATTGCTATTAGAACATGACCCAATACTAAGAAAGACACTTAGCCCCTCAAATTCTAGTATTCTACTACTCCTCTCATATCTGTTGCACATAGAGGACACACACTAGTAGTTAATGAATTGCTTTTGAAAGATTCTAGCTTGCTTGAGATTTCTCGTTCCAATTAAAAAAATGCTTTACATTAGGCTGCTCAACAAGGGCATGTTTGGATCCGAATAAGAACCGGAACCAGACCACCTATTAGTTAATGGTCCTGGATCTAAGATTTTGAATCGGTGAGCTTATTGGTCCGGATCTGGTCTTCACACCTTAGAACCGAAATCGCTAGAGAACCGGATCGATAGCCCAGAACCGGACCAATTGACACCCCTACTCATACACACGCGTATCGTATAGAAAAGGGCAATATGATCATTACAACCATTGCATATTTAGGGAATGCTTTGGATTAATCATGTGTTGAATTTTAAATTTATATTCAATCTTATTCCCTCCTATGTATTGATATTTTCTGAAAAAAAGAGTTAAAACTATTTTTCCACGTGGCCAACTTTGTTTGGCATGAATTAAAAAAAAAAAATTCCAAATAATTTTTTTCTTATGACAAAAATGATCAGGTTTAATAATCTCCGTATGAGTAGAGATGTCAACAGATATTCGAAAATTTGTATTCGATCCGTGTTCATATTTGTCCAAAACTAATCGGATACGAATATGATAATCCCCCTATCTAATCGATTATTCTTCGATTCGTTTAGCAATCCGACAGTAATAAAATATTTTAAATATATCTATGTGTCCGTCTATCCTTTTAAGTTATCTTATTGGATTTTTTTATCTTATTTTTATAATTTTATAAGTTAAGATAATGTGATTATTTTTCTATATTTTTTATTGGTTTATATATATTGATTTATGCAATGTGATACAAGGAATCACATATCTATGAGAAAAAACCAAAGACTAAGAAGAGTATAAGAAAAGGTAGTTGTTGAACTCTCAAGTCTCAACCCTAGCCCTCATCATAAAAACGATAAAGATGTCAAATGCCCGAAAATTCGTATTCGATCTACTTCATATCTATTTTGGAGAATCCGTATTAAAAAAATATTATTTGAAAATTATTCGAATTTGTCCGAAAACCATTAGGATATTATCTAAATCTGTCCGAATATAAACGAATACGAATATGATATTGCCACTATCCAACCGAATTTGATCCATTTACATCCCTACGTATAAGTATACAAAGGCCTTCATGAGTGGCAGACTAATATATGGGTGTAACCATGGTTTTTAGTTTTGGTCAATTTCGACTAAGACAACTCATTTTTTACCTTGTCCTAGACAAAACGAAGGGTTGAAAGTGGTTCATACTAGGTACTGATCTTATTTCAAATTTTCGATAGATTTCGTAAGTTTTGTACATTGCCAATAGGAATTTGTTGGCCAAATCGTTTGATCTTCATATTTTTTGCATGCTTCTACTCATTCAACCCTTCTACATTTTGTTTGTGTGATTGTAGCTTGAAGTTAATAGTTTGTTCTCCCAAATCTAAGTCTTGGAAGAATTAGTACATACTATCAGACATAAAATATGTCATGGGATATGAATGTGTTGCATTCGAATGAACGTCACTAACATCATCAATGATACACAACTCATAGATTAGACCAACCAAGACACTCCATGTATTTGGTGGTGAGTTGTTCTATACTTTATTTCTCTAATCTAATGTATGTTTGATTGTTTTAATTGTATATATATTTACATTATCAGTAGCTAAATTATTTATAATCAGTGTTTATAATAGAACTGGTGTACAACAATATTCAGTGTACACTTGCAAACTTAGGTCCAAATCACACTGCACAAGTATCATTTTGAGTGGTGTTTTAGTGAAAGTAATTCATGAGGTAAACTAGTAAAATCGACAATATAAAAAAGAAAGTCAAAAACCCATTTTCTAGGCCTCAAAATGTATGATTTCTATTTTCAACTTCAGTTTGATTTCATGAAATAGTCAACAAATAGACTTTTGATCAACGAATTGAAATTGTTTTAGTTGTATCAATATAAAATATTTTAAAAATAAGAACAAATTCCATTTGATAGCTCAATTTTTTAGAATAGATTCCCTACATTTCTTTGGGGGGGGGGGGGGACAGAACTAGGAAGGTGATGGTGGTGACATGGTAGTGATAGGGGTGATGGTAGTGGCGGCAGTGGGGAAACCATTAAGAAAATTACTACTTTGCCCATCAAATTAACCATATGCTTTTATCATGATCAGATTACACCATATCGTGGGATCGCACTATATCGTGAGCCCGTGATATGAAATGATCTGATCGTGATATGGCGTGATCATCATAGAAATATATTGCGTATGGTATCATCGATATTGATACGATATGGATCGGTCTCGTATCGGATTGGTATTGAAATTGAACCGGTAACAACAGTGCTCAAACGTACGACCCAATCATTCGAAGGGATTGCTTCATTCATAAAATCACTAGTTTTTATTTAACTAATTAAACTTAGGGCGGGGGTTTCCTGGTCTGTCCACCCCATTTAAGAATCTTGTGAGGGATAGTTTTCGGACGGTAGGATTAAAACAGTTAAATATGATGCATTGATTTGGTATACAATGGTATATACTTAAATACGTATTCTTTTTTATATGAAATATGTATTCTCTTACTAAAAAAGAAATACCTATCTATAATTGAAAAAAAAAATACCTAATACAGTTAAAAAACGTAAAACACCCTTTCGTCTTCTCCCCTCAGTCTCCTAGGGTTCTCAGCGGATTCGTGCTTCCCACTTGGAATGTCATCAACAACCTGCAGGAGAAGCAACAGGTAACGTCTGCTGCTCTCTCTCTCTCTCGCTCTCTCCCTCTCTGTCTTTCTCTCTCGCTGTCTCTATCTTTCTCTCTCGCTCTCTCGCTCTTTCTGGCCTTGTGAATGATTGGATGTGGGTTTTATTTTTTGAAGCTTGAAAATACCCTGTTCACGAGCTCTGAAGACCACTGCATTTTGGATACAACATCTTCACCGCAGGTATACTTCATTTTTTTGTTCTTTAAACATGTTTAATCCAGCAGCAGTATAGAAGTATTTCAAAACCTATGGCAGCAGCAAAGAAAGGGGAAAATAGGCTATCGGTTAGATTATATAGGGAGGATAAGAATAGAGAGCCTCCATGTTAGCAATTGATTTTCTCTGTAACCTGGGGCTACCATGGAATGACTAGACTCTTGGATTTAATCCAAGATACTGATCAGGATTTCTGAGAATGAGGTTTAGGGAAATCATCAAAGCCCATAACTGCAGCTTTTATATGGCTAAACAAAACTGCCAATCTCCTTTTCTCTCATTGCTAACGGGTTCCTGAATCAAGAAGTTGAGTTTTGGTGAGAGAAACACACCTTCTGTTCAGCTGCACTCTTTAAACTTAGAGAGAAATCCCATGTCGGTGGGTTGCAATCTTATGGTGCCTCCTATTGCTTCAACTCAATTTCCATTATATTTTGCTGATCTTAGTCCTGTTTTCTTTATTTTCTCCCTTCAAGCCCTATGTTGCATCCCTGTCCATATTCTCTGTTTCAAGCCTATTTCGATACCCATATCCATAATTATTGTGCACAACTGGAGCTGCCAATCTGCCTAAGAGTGT
Source organism: Telopea speciosissima (assembly GCF_018873765.1). Classification (NCBI taxonomy): domain Eukaryota; kingdom Viridiplantae; phylum Streptophyta; class Magnoliopsida; order Proteales; family Proteaceae; genus Telopea; species Telopea speciosissima. The sequence continues at coordinate 13,325,497 of NC_057918.1, read as the reverse complement.
CATGTGTGATGAATAGCAGTTTATGAAAAAGGAACATAAATGTCTCAGCAGAAAATTGCCAAAGAGATGGCGGCTTCAATTATTGCTTGTTATGTATAAAGGTGATAATTAGGAAAGTACCAAAAACATGATTGTTGAATTATGTGTGCAATGAAAAGAAATAATGACATGCATATTGTTAGTAGAGTAGTGGACAACTAGAGATGTCAAAGACTGTCATAGGTGGTAAATGGCAGAAGTCAAAAGGAACAAGAACAATGACAGATTCTAATGTAGACAAAGCAGTAGAGAGTCAACGAGATGGTGATTTCAGTTTTGCTTGTCATGTATGGGGTTTGTAATTAGGAAAGTTGGGGAAATGTGAATATTTATTTGTTGTATAAAAAGAGTGGTTGTTTAATGCATGAAGTGCTGGTGAGCCTGGCTCCATGCTTGAACCCTATAGATACCAAAGATATAGCGGATGTTTCACTATGGAATCAATGGCAAAGAAAGAATTTTCCTAATAAATAGAGCATAGAGGGCTGCCACACAAATGAATTGAGGTTGTTCAATTTTTTCGTTTTAGATATGGGTCTCATTTATTGTTTAATTATTTGTGTGGGATACAAGAAAATTCTAGTGTCTTATCCCAAGAAAAAAAGACCTCTATTTATATAGAGTTTTGTAGCAGAAATAGCTGTAGAAATCCAATAGGCAGTACCTTCCTTTGCCTGGTGGACCAGGGAAAACTCAGTTGGATAATAATTGGGTGGATCTGTGAGTATTCTAGCCTACCCCAGGTAGTTGTGATAAAAGATTCTGTTGGTCATACTATGATTGTTAATTTTGTTTCTTGATCTCTCTTCAGAAACTTCTTGGAAGGGGGTATGTTGGTTCACTGGGCAGAACTGAGGACCTACTTTTTTATAGTAATTATAGACCATATAAGTAGAATTCGACTCTTGCTCTCAGAAAATTCAATGTATGAAGCTGAGGTTAAGGTCTCTAGGTCAGAGATAGCATGGAAGAGTTTATAATGTTGTTCTACTGAAAGGTTTTAAGAGTTTGGTGGTCACTGTAGTAACTTTTTTTCTACTGTAAAGGTCTATGAGTTTGGTGGTCTCTACAGTAACTTTATTTCTGTTTCTTAAGATAATAGTTGGATTATATGAATGTGGATACCGGCATTTGGTTTGTGTCCTTGGCTACTTCCCAGTAGGCAGTATGCATTCATCTTTTCGGATAATCTTGTCATTCTAGAATTTTTTTTTTGGAGGGGGGGGTTGTTGTTGGAGTGCAGTTCAGGTTCTTGTATAAGCACCATTCGCGTATGGCCTAGCTGCACAGATGCAATCCAAGGGAGGTGGGTTCCACAGCCTGATCCCATCTGTGTGGCTCAGACCCGTACGAGAATTCTCGTATGAGAACCTGAGCCAGCCTCGGGTTGTTAGGCGTCACTATGCCTAGTAAAGTATAAAGCATATCAACTGACTGCTCAATTTGATATGGTTTGAAATTAATTACTTGTTAGGTCATCATGAACCTAAAAGTAATTTGGACGACATTGACATTAACTTCTTACCAAAAAAAAAACATTGATATTGAGGTGTGGTCAAGGTATTGGGCAGCAGGGGGTGTTTATTTAAGAATCTTTTGGGGGTTTATTTTGGACCATTGGATCTAGGCACCATGGAGATACATGTGTTGATTTGTAATAAATGGTATAATATATGCTTAGGCATACATAATTTTCATGTGTTGAATTGGGTTGCTTTCTTCCATCGCTCTGTCACATTGCATCACCAAATTACAAGGAAATGGGAGTGACTATTGTTGCACATTATGACTACTCTATCAATTATCATTAACAATTATGTTATGCTTATATACTTACAGAGTTTTAGAGGGAACAAAAAAATGGAACATGACGATGGATTATCGTATACTATTGTCGATGGATCTATGGCAGAGGTTATTATACCATATAGAGACTTAGGTAAGTTTTACCTTGAAATGCTATTGAAATGACAACAAATAGAAATTAAGGTCCCTCTGATACATTTAGCTGTGTGTTTCATTTTGTAGAGGATGCGTATGCTAATGAAGGTCCCTCTGATATGGAGGAAGCTCTTCGATTAGATGTGGAAGATATTGAAAAGGAATTAAATAGTAGGGACATGGTAGTTGATGATGGAAGTGATATAACAAATGGAAATATAGTAGATCATGTATTTGTGGATGAACCAAGTGAGAATGGTGATGGGGGAGAAAATTTGTTTGTTGATGATCCAACGGAACACTTTGACAATCCTGTTGAGCATAATGAGGAACTATGTATTGGGAAGTATTTTGCCAATGCAAACGCTGCATATGAATTTTATAACAATTATGCTCGGAATATGGGATTTAGTGTTCAGAAATCTAAAGTGGAGAGGTCAAGGAAAAGGAAAGAAGGAATGGACGTGGATGGGGATGTCTTGTCTCGCATGTATGTTTGTAGTAGGGAAGGTTTTAAGGATTGCAAAGATAAAAGACAAGAAGGGAAAGATGTTACTCGTCGAGCTGATAGTAGAGTTGGTTGTCCTGCTCGTTTGCGGGTAAAATCAATTGAAGGGGGCTTGGTTGTTGACCAATTTATTTCAGCCCACAACCATAGCCTCGTGGAACCCTCTGAAATTTATCGGCTTCGCTCACATCAATGGCTCTCAGACTTGGTTGTACAGATTGCAAACACTCTAGATGATTGTGGTATTGGACCGGCAACTATTTATGAGGTTGTGAAATCTATGTCTGGTGGGGCCTCCAAGGTGGGTTTGCCAGAGTTGGCATTTAAGAATTTTATGAAGAGACAATCAGAAGTTTCTTGGGATGGACTTAAAAAAGTTAATAGAATATTTGCACCATTCCAAACTGTGTGATCCTCAATTCTTTTGCAAAATGGCTACAACAGATGATGGTACTATATGGGGTATCTTTTGGGTTGATGGGGCGGCGAGGGCTGCATATCATGTATTTGGGGATGTAGTGGTATTTGATACAACATACAAGAAGAATCGATATCACTTCCCGTTTGGTCCCTTTACCGGAGTAAATCATCATGGTCAAAGTATTTTGTTTGGATGTGGGTTGGTAGCTGATGAGACAATTGAGTCGTTTATTTGGTTATTCTCTACGTGGTTGAAAGCAATGGAGGATCGACCACCAGTTGCAATTATTACAGACCAATGTCCATCATTGTTGAGGGCCATTCCACATGTGTTTCCTAGGGCAAAGCATAGGTATTGCTCTTGGCATGTGCAAAAACATTGCATGGAACACTTGAGCCATTTGTATGGGACGAGTCAGTCATTCAAACAGAATTTTGGGAGGTGTATATACGGTAGTAAGACGGAGATTGAATTTGAGACACGTTGGCAAGAGTTATTAGTAAATTATAATCTCGTTGAACATGCGTGGCTGAAGAAAATGTACGAGCAACGGGTGCATTGGGTACCACTATATCTAAGAGGTACTTTCTTTGCCGGCATGTCATCTACACAAAGAAGCGAGGGGATGAGCTATTACTTTCGCGGTTACTTTAAGCAATCAATCCCATTGTACAAGTTTGCACGACAATACGAAAGGGCTGTAGAGAGACGTCGGGAGAGGGAAGCTAGTAGTAATTTTGCTTGTATAAACACAAACCCTCCATTGTTAGTTGGCAGTCCTTTGGGGTGCATGCATCTAAAGTGTACACAAGGAAGATTTTTGAAATCTTTAAGAAACATTGGTCTGCAGCACTAGGATTGACAGCCTCGTTAATGGAAGTACATGGTCAAAAGCAAAAATATTTGGTGGGTCCCTTTGATGTTCCCGAAGAGTATAAGTGTGAAGTTTGGTATGACCTTGATGCCGGTGTTGTCACTTGTAGCTGTAAATTGTTTGAGTTTATGGGTTTGTTATGCAAACACATCTTGCGAGTCTTCCATAAGACGGACCTCAAGGAGATACCTTCCCAATATCTCCTAAAACGGTGGACCATGGATGCAAGGCATTATTTGTCGAGTCACAAAGAAGTAAGTGATGGAGGTTTTGGATCAGTAACAAGTATGTGGGCTTTCCAAGATGCCGTTAGGCGTTTGATAGCCACAATCAGTGGTTCACAAGAGGCATGTGATTCTGCTACGGTTGCATGGGGGATTGTGAATCAGAAAATCTTACAAGCAATGGGTGAATCCAATTCACAAACTTTTGGTGTTGACCCACAACCCTCTGCCAATGCTACACATGACCTTTATCGTAATCTCCATATTCCTATGGATGTGGTTACAAAGGGTCGGCCTAATGAAAGTCGTAGTAAACATCCAATGGAGATGACAAGTGGAAGGAAGAATAGATGTGGCAACTGTAAGGAGTTAGGGCATAACAAGTCCACTTGTAAGAAGGTTTGTTTCTAAGAAATTTGGTTTTGTGTTAGTACTTTTTAGTGCAATACTATTGATGTGGACTGTGCCTTATGTTTGTTCAGGTAGTATCAGCATCGGCAAATGATTTCAATGGCCAGTGCAATGAAGAATAGATATTAGAGAGAGATTTCTGGTCTGGTCTGGTATGTTTGATCTCATGTGTGTTGTCACTTTCTTCCTACTACTTCCTCCTCCCAACCCCCACCCCGGTTGCACTGTCAATCTACTTCTGTCTTTTTTATTTCTTACATAAGAAAGGTACAGCATAAATTTTTTTGTTTCATTAATGGTGGTACATATGGTAGACTCGGATACAAGATGTATGGGTTTGGGGTATCACTTTGCCAATGGCTGCTGTTATGATGATTCATGGTATGAAGGTGAACCAAGGGTTCATGAAGAAACCCATTATGCTCTCTAGTTGCTGTATTTATTTATTTTTTTTGGTTAAACTCATGAGATGTTAAACTTTTATTAATGGCAATTGGAATTGCTGCAATTTTTGTTTTTGGTAATTGCCATGGTAATATATGTATCTTTTTTTTTTAGTAAATTACTCCCCCCTCCCCTCGATTATGCCCTCATGACATTATGCTCTGTAGTTGCTGTATTTTTTCTGTTATTAGGGGGGTTCTGTCCTCCATTTGGGATATATTTTTTTTTTAAGTTAAACTCATGAGATGTTAAACTTTATTAATGGCAATTGGAATTGCTGTAAATTTTTTTTTTTTTTGGTAATTGCCAGGGTAATATATGTATCTTTTTTTTTTAGTAAATTACTCTCCCCTCCCCTTGATTATGCCCTCATGACATTATGCTCTGTAGTTGCTGTATTTTTTCTGTTATTAGGTGGGTTCTGTCCTCCATTTGGGATGTTTTTTTTTTAAAGTTAAACTCATGAGATGTTAAACTTTATTAATGGCAATAGGAATTGCTGTAAATTATTTTTTTTTTTGGTAATTGCCATGGTAATATATGTATCTTTTTTTTTTTAGTAAATTACTCTCCCCTCCCCTCGATTATGCCCTCATGACATTATGCTCTGTAGTTGCTGTATTTTTTCTGTTATTAGGTGGGTTCTGTCCTCCATTTGGGATGTTTTTTTTTTCAAGTTAAACTCATGAGATGTTAAACTTTATTAATGGCAATTGGAATTGCTGTAAATTTTATTTTTTTTTGGTAATTGCCATGGTAATATATATATCTTTTTTTTTTTTTGAGTAAATTACTCCCCCCTCCCCTCGATTGTGCCCTCATGACATTATGCTCTGTAGTTGCTGTATTTTCCCTGTTATTAGGTGGGTTCTGTCCTGCATTTGGGTTATTTTATTATATTTTTCTGTTTGTAAGTTTAATTAAAAGCAATCTGTTGTTTAAGTATTTTGTTACTCAGGAATGGAGATACATATGCTGGAGAGTATTTCGGATACAAGATCTATGGGTTTGGGGTATGACTTTGCCAATGGCTGCTGTTATGAGGATTCATGTCATGAAGGTCGGAACCAAGGGTTCATGAAGAAACACAACACATTATGCTCTGTAGTTGCTGTAATTTTTTTTTTTCAAGTTTAACTCATGAGATGTTATTGGCAATTGGAATCTGTTGTTTAAGTATTTTGTTACTCAGGAATGGAGATACATATGCTGGAGAGTATTTCGGATACAAGATCTATGGGTTTGGGGTATGACTTTGCCAATGGCTGCTGTTATGAGGATTCATGTCATGAAGGTCGGAACCAAGGGTTCATGAAGAAACACAACACATTATGCTCTGTAGTTGCTGTAATTTTTTTTTTTTTCAAGTTTAACTCATGAGATGTTATTGGCAATTGGAATTGCTGTATTTTTTTTAGTAAATTACTCCCCCCTCCCCTTGATTATGCCCTAATGACAAGCCCCACCCCCTCCCCTGGTTCATGGCATGAAGTTCGGGAGCAAGGGTTCCTGGACAAACACATTATGCTATCTAAGTGTTTTTTTTAAGTTAAAACTCATGATGTGTTAAACTAATTTTTTTTAAGTTGGCAATTGGAATTGCTGTAATTTTTGTTTGGTTCTCATGACATGGGTTTTTTTTTTTTTTTTTTGGGAGTAAATGACTACCCCCTCCCCTCGATTATGCCCTAATGACAAGCCCCACCCTGTAAATTGATTACCCGTATTGAATACCCAGTTGGATTTCTGCAGCTTCATGGAGAAACATATTTTGTAATTGATTGCTCTTTGACACAACCATCCTCTGTTTTATGTATCATATAATATGCTAACTCGGATTGGATTCATTATGATTGATAGATGGAATATCATCTAATTATAAATTGGAACACTTCGTATCTTCTAATTTCTCTTGGACTTGCCCAAATTGTGGTTCCATGGAAGTCCCATATCCTTTAAGCACCAACCCAAACGGTAAGGATGACACATTTACGGACTAGAAAAGAGATTACAAATCACTCCACAAACAGCAAAAGGCTGGATGGATTGGGTTCACAACTGAGTTTTGAACAGAGTTCTGAAATCGGTTAAAAAAATTCAAGAACTTTTTGGCTTCATGATTGAAGCTTGGCCGGTTCTTTTAGGCTATTGTGCAATGCTATTAAGTGGTAACAGTGAGTTCCATGCATATTTTATTGTCTTCAGAAATTTCCTAGGAAATACCACAATTCAAATTCAATTGGTTTCTCAATTCTATCCCTATTCGGTTTCTCATTCTATCCCTATTCAGTTGGGAATATCACATTGAAATAAACTAATCCTAAAGGGTTCGAAGATGTGGAAGCAGACTTCCCCTTTAAACCTGTAATGGATGGATCAAGAAGAGCCCTTGACTGATTAATAATTTGCTGATGATAAGCCGATGTGCAAAAAGAGATAACCATCACAAGTCAAACCATATAAAACTGCAAAACCTTAACTTCAAATATGTTGCTCCTTAAACGAGCGAAGTACAAAGATTTTCACCCAAAGCCAAAAGAAAATACCCATTGTTCAATATGTTACTGCTTAGATTGGACAACTAAAAAAAAAAACAAAAACTACAAAGCGAAACGATAATCTGATTCCAAACACCACCCATCAGTTATAAGGTTTACAAAACAAAAAGACCAAAATAACCAAAAGTAGCTTAATCCGATCCACTTCCTCCAAAGCCATCTTCATTTCCACCTTCATTTGCATCTTCAATTTCAACTCCATTCCCACCTTCATTTACATCTTCAATCTCAACTCCATTTCCAACTTCAATTGCAGCTTCACTTCCTCCACAGTCATCCATGTAGAAGCAAGGGTGGAAAACCGATGGATCAACATGTCCTCCAACTAGGTTATCTTCATCTTCAAGGTCAGAAAGATTAATGAATATAGGAGATTTGGGATGTTCCTTCGGATCGTGCACATAAATTGGCTTCAAGGATGAGCTCCCCCGTTCAATCCGGATTAGAGGTTTGTTAGGCGTGTGTGGCAGTTCCACCGTATCCTCTTTTTTGATCTTCTTCACCGCAACAACACCTTTCTTCAGTTCCACATTAACCTCGTTTTTGATCTTCTTAAGCACAACACCTCCTTTCTCCTGTTTTTTTTTTCTTTCAGCTTTCGTAACATCAACTTAAACTTCTCGATCTTGCGACGCAGCTTCTCCTTGTCGAGCTTAGTTTCAGCAGGCCTTTTCTTCTTCTTGGTCTCTCCTTCATGAAACTTCACTCCTTTGTCAAACCTGGGTTTGAAGGGATCTCCCTCGCTACTCTTGGTTTCCATTGACCTTATCTTCTTGCTCACTCCATGAAGGCCGGAGTCAGAGTGATATCCTTTCAGACTTTGGGAAGACATCTCCATTTTAGAATCAGACTGATATCCTTCCATCCTTTGAACTTTTTGCCTATAACGTCCTAACTAATAGAACGAAGGACAGATTTATATATTCCCTCCTCCCCCCTCCCCCCTCTCCCCTCTCCCCTCTCCCCCGCCCTCTCTCTCTCTCTCTGTCTCTCTCTCTCTCTGTCTCTTTACTTCTCCAGAATTATCCCTTTTTCTTTTCCTAGATTTGAAGTGGACTGAAATCATTTCTATTGAATTGAATTTTGATCAAAAAATAAGAAAACGTTTTAAATTCTACTCTTTCAATGAGTTGTAAAACAGATTATTTGGCATCTCGATCTCATGCAGGTATGGGATATCCACATAGTAATCAGGCTAAATCGGTTCAGAAATCGAATCGATGTAGAATTCTGGAATTAGCCCATGATTCGGTTCAATTGAGATGGATTATAAAGAAAATGAGTTACAACCAACCGATCCCAATCCGAGTGAACCGATTCTTAAATCCAGGCTCCAGTCTCTACCAAAAAAAAACATGCCACAGTATGGCAGCAGAGTGGATTCAGATCCTCTACTGCCGAGTAGGTTCCTGCCATCGTCCTGCTGGTAGCTGTGAGCTTGACACCTGTCAATATCCATATCCAACGTCCAAGTTACAAATCCTCTAAAAAGTGGTAGTATTTCCGGTTTATGAGCACAGCAAACGCAAGCCAACCATAAACCCAAACCGACCAGAAAATAGAAACGAAAGGTTTTAAGTTTCAAAACAAAAAGAAATCCCTACTTCTGTTTCATCTTCTTCATCTCCTCACCGTCATGGAACCTTGAACAACACTTGAACAGCACCGAGGGAACAGTGAACAGTGAGAAATTTCCTTCCATTCCTCTTCTTCATCTCCTCACTGCAATGGAACCGTGAAGGCTCCTGTCTTCTTCCTCTCCTCTGCTTCATCTCCTCTGCAACCTCTGTTGTTCGCACAAATCGGAAGCCGAGGATCGTTGGTGGAACCATTTGCCCCTCTCATCTTCTTCCATCCTCTTCTCAATGTAAGTATTTCAAACCCCAAATGCTTTTTGTTGATTAATGTTTGTTGGTGGAACCATTTGCCCTAAATCGTTGGTGGAACCAATTTGCATCTCTCACTCTCTCTCTCTCTCTCTCTGTACGTGTGATGGTTTCTTAGTACTCTGATGAGGAAGACGTTTGTTGAAGAGCCTTAAATAGCAAATGAGAAAGACGGGTAGAAAACACCAAAACTGGGGAAGGACGACCTGCCTTTAGTTATTTCTTTTCTCTCAAATTTGGACTCCCCATGCTGGGTAGCACTACACTCCAATCCATGTGAATCCTTTGAGGTTGCAATGTCTTTGTAGTGGCTATGTAATTACCAGAGAGGATTCATGAATGATTCCTATTGCCTTCTTTACAATGCAGATAAGAACCAGAAAGTGAATCGACTTTGGCTTAGGAAATGATGTGTGAAGAATGACAATGGATTAGGAAATGCTTTTCTGCACCTACAATGTAACAATAGGATTTTGCATTCATGGTATTTCTCTACTGGTATTTTTCTGGGGGACACCGAGGGTGTGTTTGGTATGCATTCTTGGAATGCATTTCGGGGCGATTTCGTAAGTTTTTATCGTCCGAGAATGCGAAATCTACCTGGAATGCATTCCAAGAATGCATACCAAACACAGCCTGAGTCTTCATGTGTTTAAGATCTTCATCTCCTCCATTATCTCAGAGATTAATCCATAATCTTGTGACATAGCAAAAAGAGGATTGATTTTCTTAGCCTTTGCTATATTTTTCCTAGTTAAAACAGAATTATTTCCTAGTTAAAATTGAGAAGCCTGTCTCTTCTTTCATCTGTGGGAAACATGCAATTTCACTGAATTCTTCATGGACCATTTGGCTCACTGTCTCAGGCATCATTGTTCATATTAATTGCTTGAGTCTGTCTCCTTATCTGCATATTTTGTTCAAAGAGTGAGCAACATAACCAAGTTGATTTTAGGAGTTCACATTTATGAATGAGGCTCTTCGTGTAAGCTGTAAGAAAGGATACCCAGTTCGAGTTGTGAGTTAAGATTCAACATGGATTCATTTTCATGCTAGTACACACAAGGAGTGCAAACTGCAAACATAGGGTAAACTATCCTTGCTTGTCTACAAGGCATCTAATAAGTTAACATTTTTGTAAGATTGAACCAAACTGTGGCCTGCGCGATCAATGTATATTTTTGAATTGTTTTTTCCTCTATTTGTTCTTTACATCATTCCATGTTGTGTGATTCATTAAATTTTTATTAGACCTTAACTAACATAGTTTATGGAGGTAGGTGAGTCTTTAGCTCAAAAAGGAAGAGCACCTGGGTTTGTTTCCAGGAGATGATGGTTCGAACCCATCAGGACTCGTATAGTCTTTTCCATTTGGAATTTAAGAGTTTAGTAGTTTCTTCTTTTGGATGATATTTGACAGTTCATTTATTTCTGGACAGTGAACATTTAGTTTCCATTTCAATGTGTATGATAGATTGGTTTTACTGTGTTTTTCATCGATTTTATTTCATCTAATGTTAGCCCTGTTATTTGTACATAGGTTGAAAGAGATTGACCAAAAAAATTGAAACTAAGAGGGGGGGATTTTTCATCTTGAATTGATTCAATCTAGTTTGTTTTTTAGTTTCTTGGCCTTTCATCATTTGAACTAGTTGCTTCCTTGTATGATCAGTCATGTTAATTTTATTGAGGGGAGTTATTACATTATTGAATTAGTAATGCAGTTTTTATAAATTTCTTTGGATATCATAAATGAGACTTGTTCTTAATCCTTTGGGAAGACTACTTCATTTTATAAATTTCTTTGGATATCATTTTGTGTTTGTAGTCCTTCCCCTGCTGCTGTTGTAGCCCCAATTGAGCCTCTGGACAATGCTGCAGCATTTTGTGTTTGAAGTCCTTCCCCTGCTACTGTTGCTGCAGCCCCATTCTATTGATTCATGAGCATGGCCACCAAGTGAATAGCTATGTATGTGTCATAAACTGATGCCCATTCTATTTCACTGTGGGGACTAGGGGAGCATCATAACAAAATCTACTTATCCAAGATAGCAGTATCATGTTGATATTCAAATTACAATTCATCAAGGATCAGATCCAACAACAACAGTGATGTTTGTTCCTGGTACAACAACAACTTGAACTGTCCGGCACAGTGTTTACGATAACTCAAGAAACAGACATCTCTGTATAGTTTATTCAATCTATTTTAAAATATTTCTCAACTAGTTTTATTTATTTGAGTACACAAATTAAAATGAACATAGCTAGAATTAACTGATTTATACAAGAAACCATATTGAGAATCAACTAGGCATTGGGTCATACATCTTTTGCTGTAAATGATCTGTGGTTGTAAACCTCTGAAGCAATTCAAATAACCTGAGCCTTGTGTGGTTCACCACAGGCATTGAAGAGAACCTACTGATGAATACAGACATTAATAAGGAACCTACTGATGAATACATTAGAGTCTTGATGGACTCGAACCATCATCTCCTAGGAACAAACCCAGGTGCTCTTCCTTTTTGAGCTAAAGACTCACCTACCTTCATAAACCATGACTATCCTGTGTTTTCGCACCATTTTCTAGATCGATCTCTCTCTCTCTCTCTCTCTCTCTCACACACACACACACACACACACACACAGGTACAGCAACCCTGCAACAACCCTTTAAAACCTGGAGATAACCCCAACGACCCCATTGAGATGCTAGTAGTACGACAACAAAAAAAAGTCCTTCAACATAAAGTTGATTGGTCCAACCAGTATGATTTTGGGGGCTCATCCAATGGGTTGCAAACTGATACAGAAAAGAATGGATGCAAAGACAAAAACTTTGCATTACCCATAAACATAAACCATTTCACTTGTAAACAGAAAGTGGTTCAAGTGTTCAGTATTAGAAACTGAAGCTGATTAGTCACCACAAGGATTCAGATATAGAATATTTTATAACGATGAGGCATTATGGAGAAGATGATGAATTGGTGTAAATGCTGTTTCAGTCACAGTATATAGCACTTTAAGGACAAAAACAAATTATTGTTATTATTTTAAGAGTTTTGCCATAAGAGACACATGCAGAAGACTGAACAAAAACATGTATGTTATAATGCTAAAAGCAGCCCAATCTTGTCTAAAATCTAAACCTAATTAGTTTAACACATCGAGTGTCAGTTTGGCTTTTGATTGGGACATTTGAAATTCTAAGTTACAACGCAAAAAAATTGTTTTAATACTTTCAAAACCTTCATTTCTAGAAACAGAAAATAGGCAGAAACCCAATAATAAGGAAATGAAAGACAGGAACAACAACAATAAGAGCACCAACATGAAGAACACTCAGATACACAATGAAAATTGGACATCAATACAGTACTTGAGTTCCAGGGAGGGACTAATTAATGTTCTAACTTCTATGGAGCAGGATTTTCTGCTACCATTTCTCAGTCCAAGCTCAATTTCAGAAACCAAGAATTTTGACACATCCAACAAAACTTGGGCAGGGCAGCTATGGAACTGTGTACAAGCACCCTATTGTTTCAAGAGAAAGGGATACTAGTTCTGGGACAATAGAGGAGGTAGATGTATATTTTCAATACAAATACATACATTTTTACCACCATTTTCTCCATATTTTTTCTGTTGAAACAAGTTTTAAGGTAGGCCTAAAATGTCTCATTTGTTGTAATTCTAGAGATGAAACATGATAAGAAAGTAGAATATACTGCCTCAAAAGGGAAATATACTTGAAACAAGAAATTGAAGATCGGAAGATTTTAATGGAATCAAAAATAAAATTGAAAAATGTCACCACTCAAACCTCTTGCATGGCAGCTTTTATACTTGAACTAGCCAATGCATCGCACCATAGATAGAGAGAGAGAGAGGGGGGGACCTGCATGCCAGCTGAAAATTGGTGGTTCACCTCAGCCATAACCTGAAAGCATCAAAATGAGAATAAGCCCCACAAAAATTGTTTTCAAATCCAGACATGACCCACCCACTCCTGATCTTTGAAAAAAAATCATTAAATAAGAAGAAGATCAATCAGCATGGAAATCAATCAATTCCTCAAATATGCATAACATTGTAACCAACCCTCAAGTTCCTATACTAAATATATACCAACCAGAAAAGAAGTAGAGGGATTCTGACAGCCATAAGGCGTTGAAAGGGAATAACAAATCCAGCTTATTTCACAAATTTCCATTTTCAATGTTTCAACCAACAAGTGAAGTAGCAACTTTTATTCTAGAGAACAATAGCATTTTATTAACATCGGATGATTCATAAGAAGTTACACTCCTAATTTGACATGTCAAGAGCAGAACTAGTTCCAGCAGTACCTCATATGGATGACCTTCCCCCATGCCGTTTTCTCGATGAATCCATATATGACTTCCAGCGAAAGCAGCACTTCCAACTATTCTGAACTGCAACAGTGAAATAACTGTTATTAATCTTATTTGATAATGCCTAGAGTGAAAAAAAAAACTGTACAGAAAAGGTTCAGACAGTATGGAAGATGGGAGAATAAATATACCCATAGGTTTCTCCAACAACATGGACCTGGTTAGTCATCATCATCTTAATGAGAGAACAGACTTAGTCCTCAACTTGACATCCAAGCCGATAAAGCTGAGTTTCAGGAAAACTCCCAAGTTCTTCCCACTCTTTTAGAAGCACTTCTGTTCTCTCAAGTCCAGAAATGCCCAGTAGAGAAGAGTACCGTGCAGGCTCATAATGACATTCTTCTTAAACCAAAAGCCTGTCATAGTGAAAAGTAAAACTCTTTCTTGAAGCTCAAGAATTTAAAGTAGATAACAGAGATAAAAATGACTCTTGACAGAAACAAACGGCTTGGCCCTGAGAAACATGATTTTCTCCCTCTTGTTTCTTTTCAAGTCATGTAATCTATGGAAGTGTTTTGACCATAATCTCAGCATGAAAGATACATCACTGATGGCACTCAAAAATGCAAAGCCACCAGAAAGTTAATTTTTTTTCTGAAATTGATTAAAGCAACAATGCCATAATGAAAGCAGGTGGTAATGTAATTGAAACCATGAGAGGATGGCCCCCTTCCCACTACACCTTGTGGGTTAGAGACTACTTAACTTTGTTTGGGACCTTCCATATGAAAGAAGGTCTACTTAGTACTCAGTTCCTGAATTAGATAAGAGAAAGAGAATAGGATTTCCTTTATTCTTCTTTCTACTTCCTTTGATAGAAAATGTTATGGCCTTTACATCAATATCTTATGTTTTGAGCAAAACCTAGTAAGAGAAATGATAGAACAGCAATGCCATATTTTGTTGACTTACATCAGCACCGTTCGGTTAATGTTTATTCTTGCATCCACGGTCCATGATCAAGCGAAGCATTTTAGTACTCGGCTCCCTTACTATTGAATTTTTTCTCTGACCTGTTAGATGTCATATAGGGTTTTGGATTTTTTTCACTTACTGACCATAGTATTAGGGAAGAAGCTGCCTTCTTAAGGAATGACAAAAAACCCAAAAGGGTCTGATATATTAGAAGGCTTAGCTGCTCAAATCTTTGTGTATTGTTTATGCTTTAAGAAAAGCTTAATTGAAAGGCATGTGGGCCTGGGGGCCTATCAGAAGCAATCCTAAAGCTGGCAATAAAGAAAATAGAAAGTAACATCTCATCATGGTGTGAGCTGTTTTTAAATGCTGTCTCATACATGTAGAGGAAGAATGGGGGATTGAAATACATGGCTGTAGAGAGTTTGGCTTCAAGGTGTTCTGTTTTAAGAGAGAAGAGGATAGACAATGGCAATGAGATTACTCCCTTGATGAAAGGCATCATTTACTCCAAATCTATGGCAGTCTCTGTTTCTTGATTCCTAATTGGTATTATGTGAATTTAACTAAAAGGTAAAGCAACTCAGAAGAATCTGGCATGAAAGATACATCACTAATGGCACTCAAAAATACCTCTCAGATATTTCAGTGGTTATAGTGTCATACCCATCAGGCTAATAGATTCTCAAAGACAAAGCAGAACAAAGATACAACATTCCTAAAAAAGAAAAAGGCATCAATGTTTCAAAGAAAAAAGAGTAGGGAAAATAGTAAGGATTAAAGAGCAAGGCAAACAACAAGATATGAATCTATCTCAACACAAAAAAGTAAAGAACAAACAAGCAGAAACATAGCCGCTTCTCCAATACACAGCGTTGAGAGTAAAAAAAAAAAAATAAATAAATAACGGAAAGTGCAGTCCACCAACCAAAATAAAAAAAACACAGAAGAAATTACAAAAGAGAAACTAAATGTAGCAGACTCACGTCGGATTCCGGCAACCGATTTTCCAGAAAACAGACGATCAGTTGAAGGATAGAGAGAGAGAGAGAGAAAGAGATATTGGAGATTGAAGAAATAAGGTATGCCATAATAACAAAAATAATGGAGGAGACTTGAAAGGACAACAATGGAGAGTAAAAGAAATAAATCGAACGAACCTTTACAGTTCTCTGCCAAGGGAGGTTGAAACTCTTGAGTCTTAAAGCAATAAGATCTCTGTTGATTTCCAATCTCAAATCTTCGTAGCGACCTGCTTTACGCTTCTTCCTCTGTGGAGAATTCTCTCTTAAGCGTGAGAGAAACAGGGTAAAAGCAAGCCCTAGCCTTCAATCCGAGATACAATCTTCAGAACAAAAGTGAGAACGAAGCATTCGACAAGAGAGAGAGAGGGAGAGAGAGGAAGTGTATTTGGGATCGTATTTCTTTTTTTTCTTTCGGTATTAAGTATCGTATTTCACTCAAAACCGTATAATATTTTGGAATTCAATTAACGGATAAGATCTATTGATACCAATTCCATGGATCAGATTATTCCCGACCATAGATTCCCGTACCTGCACTGCCGACCAGAAAACCTTTTGCCTTTGGGGGGGTAGAAGACTCCTCCGTTGTTTTTTCCATGGAGTTTGTTTTATTCCTCTCACCCGCTCTCTTCTCTTTTTTCTGTTGCCTCTTCCCTTTCTCTCCTGGTCTCTGAGGCAGATTTAATATGTGATTCCCACTAGCATTCGTCTTCTTATTCTTATCTGCTATTTATCATCTCACCGCATCTCACCTTCCTCCCTGGACAGTTTCTCGTAAAACCCTAAGTTGTATTTGACAAAATGGATTTCAAAGACTGTAAATCCAATAATCAGCTTGTTTCGGCGTCTTAAATTCCCCTATTTCGTTCTTCATATTTATATCGTCGATTGGTTTTGTATGAAATGGCGACACAGAAGCCTCTGAGGTCCACAGAAGCGGTAGAAGACTTCATCCTTCGGAAGATTTTCTTAGTATCTCTTGTAGATTCTATGGAGGATGATTCCAGAATCGTATATTTGGAGATGACTGCAGCTGAAATTCTCAGCGAAGATAAACCCCTTTTACTTTCTCGGGATTTGATGGAAAGGATTCTCATCGATCGGCTCTCTGGTCAGTTTCCCTCTGCCGAGCCTCCTTTCCCTTATTTGGTTGGGTGTTATCGTCGTGCTCACGAGGAGGGCAAGAATATTACATCCAGAAAAGACAAGACTATTCGGTCCGAGATGGAATCCGTGGTCCGGCAGGCGAAGAAATTAGCTGTTTCGTACTGCCGGATCCATCTGGGTAATCCAGATATGTTCCCTAACGGAGAAAACAATCCACCAAATAAGACGACTACTTCGCCATTACTGCCTTTGATTTACTCAGAAGTTTCGAGCTCAATTGATGGGTTTGGAGTAAGTAGTTCTGGTGTTGGATTGACTTGTCCTCCTGGGTTTATAGAAGAGTTTTTCCGGGACTCTGATTATGATAGCTCGGAGCCAATCTTAAAGGGTTTGTATGAGGATTTGAGGGGAAGTGTTCTCAAAGTGTCTGCGCTTGGAAACTTTCAGCAGCCCTTGAGGGCGTTATTGATGTTAGTTAGCTTTCCTAATGGTGCCAAGGCTCTGGTGAATCATCCCTGGTGGGTTCCCAAGGGGACTTATGTCAACGGTCGTGTCATTGAGATGACAAGCATTTTGGGTCCTTTCTTTCATGTCAGTGCTCTTCCTGATCATACTATTTTCAAGAGCGAGCCGGATGTTGGGTCAGTTTCATTTCTTCTTCTTCTTCTACTTCAAATATTTTTTGATTCGAAATTCTACTTCAAATATTACTACCATTGCTATGCATTTCTCTTCTCTTCCAACTTTTTAACAGATTTCAACACTTGTTTTTCTCTCAGTTGACAAGTAATAAGAATTACTATACTATTCACCAAAATTAAGAAAGTAAGAGACTATGCTTAATGAAGACAAGGGAGAGCCCCTTTTCAAAGAAACAAAGGCTAACGGGATGTCCAAAACTGGTATTATCATAGAATACAACTTTCCAATTGGTGGCAGATGATCATAGTTGGCCTTTCGAATCCTGGATTAAGCAGGACAGAAATGAGATAAGAGGGAGAGACACATCTCATAAACTGAGTGTTAATTCAAATTATGCGGGTGTCTCCCTCAATCCCTCTGTTGTTTCATGGTGATTCATATAAAGGAATATTTCGTGAGAGAATATCGGTTTGATAAATTGGAATATTTCATGAAAAACCAGTTGTTTTATGGTGATTGATTTATAAAAAAGGAGCATATAATACTTGGGAAAAGTTTCCCATACAGCCAATATACCATACACCTTCTCATGCCTTTTTTTTTTTAATTATTATTTTCTCTCATTTCCTGACCATGTGGATGATGCTGTTCCCTATATCGCCATTGGTGTGACATGAAGATTCCCCCCCCCCACGCACATTGGTGGCTAAGGGTGTCAATTTAGGACAGGAACCGGGAACCGTCCTGGAACTGACTTGCTAAAACCTGGAACTGGACTGTCTATAAATATGGGACAGTTCTGAGATCTGATTTTAGAACCGAATAATTAATGGGACGGTTCTAGGATGGGTTTCCCAACTGTGCCAGATCCGAAAGACCAATAAGGGACTAGCTGGAACTGGAACCTCCAGGACCCACTTAAGGCACATATATAAGCCTAGTTTTAAGAGTTATGTCACTATGGAAGATGTTTATTTGAATGATTTGGGATTTGATTTGGTGTTGGTAATTTGGAAGTGTGGCATTTTGGACTTATCTGTATGCTTAGGAATGGAGATTTCCATTTCAAGTATTTGGTGTGTATGCTTAGGATTGGATATTTGAGTATTTGTATGCTTAGGAATAGATATTTGATTATTTGTATGCTTAGGAATATATATTCGATTATTTGCAGGCTTAGGAAGGAATTTTGGAATTTTGAACACTTCAGCAGTGCTCAATACCATAGTTGTCAAGGCGTTGCCTAGGTAGGCGCCTTGACAACTAGGGTTACAAACGCGTTCACCTTGGTCTCCTTGTTGGTGTTGCCTTGCGTCCAAGACCCCTTCAACGCATTGGTTGACTAGACGCCGTAACAACAATGCCCTGAACCATTGAGGAACCGAGCTATCCCATTAATAAACGGGAATGGATACCAGTTTTGGAACCGTTTAACAAATGGGTGGTTTTGGAATTGACCCCTTTGGGACTGGAACCGATTACCTAGAACCATCCCGATTGACACCCTTACTGGGGGTGTGGGGAACCCTCTCCCATGATACATAGTTTCACATAATAAAATGTTAGGGCTGGGTTGGGCTGGGCTCAATTGAAGGGCTCATCCTAGGGCTGGCCCGGCCCCGATTCAGAGCTGGGCCAGCCCTGACCCAGGGCTTGGAAATCCCAACCCTAGCCCCGCTCTGGCCCTGCATTTTTCAGACCGGCTTCAGGTGGGCTCGAGCTTCTGAGCCAAACTTGCACCCAAACTCTTGATATGGTGTTGAGTTGTGGCAACTCTTCTTATATGGTGATTAATGGAGCATTATTTTTTAGGTTCAGATCCAAATATGGCGGAGACTTAAGGGTGTATTCAAGGAAGAATAAAGGCCACAAACAGGTCCATACGTAGGCCCAACAACTTGAGTCATAACCAGCCAACAATAGGCCACGACTTTAAGCCTTAGTCAGGCCCATATGTGGCCCATGTGCTGCATCACTTAAGCCCATAAGAGGGCCTTTATGTTGCCATCGGTCTGCTTGGTTGGAGGATCTCTTTGGTGGATTTCCTGGGCTCATGGCTGCCACATGGTGTTGCTACAAGTTACTTTAGTTTCTATTATGATTTAGTTTTCATATATGTAGTAGACTCTTTGTATAGTAATTGCAACTAAGAGTCTCCCATGTGTTTTAAGGAAGTTTCTATTTTATTGCAGTAGTATTGCATCTCCTAGAAGGAGATCCTTAGTGGCTTAGCAACAGAGTAACCCACACATGGTAGGGTTACCTTCCTTTGTTTGTGGAGATTGGATTTAATAAATAAAGAAGGGCACAAGCTGCTGCCCACGGATTTTTCTGTTCAAACAATTGCTCTTTTGAGTTATGGTTGTTGTGGTGAATCAGTTGCAAGCTCCAAGGTGGTGATTCCTAGGCTGGTTGGTAGTGAAGCTGACCTAGGCTTGGTGGTGATACCAAGTACTCACATATCCCTCCCTACTTTTTCTCATCTTCTGTGTCTCTGTCTCTCTCCTTCTATCCTATTGTTCTGTCAAATTCCAGCAATCTTCTCCTTCTTTATTGTGGCCATCAGTTGGTAATTCTATACAGTAATAACTACAACAACTCCGCCTTATCCGAACTAAATGGGATATTTTAGGTATGCATGTCTTTCCTCACCACTTCTCCTAAGGTCAGTTTAGGTTTGCCACTGGCTCTTTTAGTTCCTTCAATCTGAATCCAATCACTCCTCTGTACTGGAGCATCCAAAGGCTCCTTCTATAACATACCTATTTGTTACTCACTGTTTTTGCAGGTTTAGTTTCTGTTTTCCCCTCCTAATGTGTCTGTTTTTTACTCTATTTTAATAGTGGCTTTTTCATATTGTTTCTCCCCATTCAGCCATCGGATAGGTTTCACATTTTAACCAAGTATTCTCCCCTAGGACCTCTTGCTTTGACCAGAACTGGAGGTCCGTCAGACCTCTGGTTT
The DNA here is from genome assembly GCF_018873765.1 of Telopea speciosissima. Lineage (NCBI taxonomy): Eukaryota > Viridiplantae > Streptophyta > Magnoliopsida > Proteales > Proteaceae > Telopea > Telopea speciosissima. The sequence continues at coordinate 13,305,117 of NC_057918.1, read as the reverse complement.
GTGAGATACCATTGATTCTTTTTCTGTTTTTAATTCTGTCTTAATTTCTGTTTCATACTGTTCTAAGAGATCCAACCATTGGATCAACTTGATCTTTGGAGGGCTTAGTTTCTGTATTCTGGCCTCACTGTGATTTTGTCCTGTGTAGTTGTTCAATAATCTGTCCTACAGGTTATCGTTCCTCATCATATGTTGTCAGGATGGGTCCAACAATGGAATTTTCCTCCATGACCATCAAATTGTGGTAGTCTGGGAAACCCAGGTCCAGCTGGGGTTGGTGGTGTGTTTCAGGATCATGATGGGTCCTTTATCCTCTATTTTTCAGGACCTATTGGTGTGACAATGCTCCATAATGGCAGAATTGAAGGGCAGTTATGACTGGCCTTGGGGTTTGCATTTGATATTCCATCTAATCATTTAATCATTGAAGGGGTTTCTGCTGTAGACTGTAGTTATTGGTTGGTTCGGGAAACCCAGAGGAGGGTAGGTTCGCTAGAGATAGAGTCATGGAGTCATTAAAAATCGCTCTATGCTGGGTCATTGTTTTTAGACTCTAATATTGCTTAAGCCTATCCCGGAGAATAGATCGAATCTCAACCACCACCCTCTGTTTTCTCCTTTTACCCCTACCTCGCTATGCCACTTTCTAAATGCCAGGAGGATGCTCGTTGTTCAAGCCGACTAACTGTGTGAGCCATGGAGCTGATGTGAGACGAGACTCTCGATTCATCAATTCTACTTCAAATGCTTGATGACATAATGAAGGAAGGGGCAAATGGACTTGGTTCTTTTCATTTGTGGTCTGTGATTGGGTTGGCTCCTTTGTGGGGTCATTGTTGTTGTAAACTATATATGTTCTATATGTTTAGGTACTTTACATGCTTTGCAGTTTTCTGTTTCCCTTTTGAATAGAATCTGGTATTGATTACCAAGGGGGAAAAAGAGATTTTTTTTATGATTGAAGAAACGACAGAACCCCAAAAGTATACAGTGATGAATTTACATGGTTGTTGTGAAGTGGGCAACCTTTCATACGTTGTTTCTTCTATTTTGCTGTCTACTGCATACGGAAGGATTAGGATAATCTTGCAGCAGTTGGATCAGAAAACAGAATTCTATCCTGAATACTAATGTGTTTTATTAGATAAGGTTAATCGAACACTATACGCAGGACAGAAACACAGCAATCCTAACAGGACACAATATGGCAGAATTAGAAAGAATTAAATAAAACAAGATCCAGTATCCACCAGTTGGATGGGGCTAATATTTGGATTGAACACCCTTTCAATATGACAATAAGAACCTCCAAAGGATAGACTGATCCAAGGGTTGGATCTGTTGTATAGAAGTGTAACAGAAATAGAAGCTCAAGGACCAACGTAAATTATTAACTAAAAAGAACTGTCATAACTTCCAATCACCAGATCAGATGGTCATTAAATTTAAGACACACAAAGGACTAATTGAGAAAAATAATATAGGGATCAATTCAAGGGCTGGATTGCACATAATGACAACTAATTCCCTGCAGGCAGAATTAGGAGGTTAAAAGAAACCAGAATCAGACCTGCAAAACTGTGGGTATCAGTGACCTTCAATGGATGGGACAGTAGGGGAAGATAAATAGAACATTTAACATCATTCTAAAATCATGGACTGACAAGTGGGAAGTCAAAACAGCAAGAGACATTGAACTATCAGAAACCATGGGTGACTGGGAAACCAGAAAACTTGCAGAAACTGATATATCAATATAGATGTAACAGCACAGTCCACAAAACCTTAAATAAAAGGTGAGAAAAATAGCTACGATTTATCTTGCTGTAATGGAACTGGTAGAATAATAAAGAAGAAGAAATAAAAGAGAGAAAATGAAAGAAGGAAGAGGGAAGATGGGGGATATGACTTGGTTTCACCACCAAGGCCTGTGGGAGACTCACCATCCAGGGTTGGTTGCTCTTGTTTCACCACAAGGGCTGCTGCTCCATTGAAGAAAATTTGTTTTTTCAATATTCAAAATCTTGGGCCTTGTAGTCCCTCCACTTTTTTTTATAATGAGCAATAAAACATTACAAGAAAAGAACTCCTTATGGAGTGGGTGGCTTCCCCACCCAGGGTTGGTTGCTCTTGTTTCAACACAAGGGCTGCTGCTCCATTGAAGAATTTTTTTTTTTTTCAATACTCAAAACCTAGGGCCTTGTAGTCGCTCCATTTTTTTATAATGAGCAATAAAACATTACAAGAAAAGAACTCCCTATGGAGTGGGGAGTAGCTTGGCTGCCAAGTATTTAAAAAAAAAAGAAACTAAACAATGAAATAGAAACTCTTACTTAGCCTAGCTATTAACTAAGTAGCATTACATAAAAATAGAACCTAATGAAAATAGCAACTAGATAATTAGGAACTCAAAGATCTTGGCAGCTTCCTTCGTTCCCACGCTACCTGTCCACATAGGGCCCACCAATCTGTCAAAAGATGTCCCTTTAGTGCTGCTGGTCGATGGCTATATGGCCTGAATATGGCCTTAAATTGTAACTTGATAGATGGGCCTGATTGTAGCACATATGGGCTCAATCAGGCTGACTTAAAGAGTTTAAAAAGGGTCTACCGTGGGGCATTTAAAGCCATTAATCGTGGGCCTGCCTTTAGTCAAGCTGTGGGGCTTTTTGGGTTGGTTCTTTATCTGTTAAAACTGGTCTTTCACTGCATCAAATACCCAATGAAAAACTGCAGCATAATGTAGATTCAGGGAATATGTATTTACAGTTTAAGGAGATGCTTGATATTTTTCCTCTAATTTTTTGCTTAAGGTGATGCTTGATATTCACCTCTCATTTGTTGTGCTGTAAACTCTACTTTTTATATTCTGTCTCCTGTCATATTTTCCTTAAAGGCATCCATATCTTCTATTTGATCTGGTAGCCTTAGGATGCTTGGAAGGATGTGGTTCTGGTTCCCTTCTCATATGCAGTAATTGCTTACCTGTTTTTGTATTTTGAACGTTCTGGTTCCCTTCTCATATGCAGTAATTGCTTACCTGTTTTTGTATTTTGAACATCAGGCAGCAGTGCTTCTCAGAAGCATCGACTCGTCGCCCAGCTGATTTATTATCTTCTTTCACAACTATTAAAACTGTCATGAATAACTTATATGATGGTCTTGGAGAAGTTCTTCTCATTCTCCTTAAGAACACTGATACACGGGAGAGTGTTCTTGAATATCTTGCTGAGGTGATCAAGAAAAACTCATCAAGGGCTCATTTACAGGTGAATGTATTTCACGGGAAATATGATGATGGTTTGACATAGTTTTGATTCCCCTGCCTGTGAGATACCCTATGGAAAAAATTTAAAGACATTGTTCTACTTTCAGTCTTAATGTTTTGTTGCTCCTACATTTTGGTCACAGGTTGATCCATTATCTTGTGCAAGTTCCGGAATGTTTAATAATCTCAGTGTAGTCATGCTTCGACTATGTGAGCCTTTCTTAGATACAAATTTGACCAAAAGGGACAAAATTGATCCAAAGTATGTGTTTCATGGTACACGTTTGGATTTAAGGTAAGTTCTTTTAACTTAATGGTCTTCAATCTATCTATTTACATTTTATTTTTCTCCTTGTTATCCTTAGTTCAGTACTGGTTATTGGTAATGCAACTTTGTTGCTTTATTAGGAGTTTAACAGCTCTCCATGCATCTTCGGAAGAAGTTACAGCGTGGATTAATAAAGATAATCCCTCTGACAAAAAGAGTGATGATGAGAATCGCATATTACAATCTCAAGAAGCCACCAGTTCTGGTAACAATGCTGGTGGACCTACTCTCCTCTCTAATGCCAGACCAATGTCAAGTTGTAGTGGGAAACCTAAATATTCATTCATCTGCGAGTGTTTCTTTATGACTGCCAGGGTGCTCAACTTGGGCCTGTTAAAAGCATTTTCTGATTTTAAACATCTAGTTCAGGTGGGTGAGACATATGTAATAGATATTTCTTATTGCTCTCTGTGTGTGTATGTGTCTCTTTCTCTCTATAATGTTTTCTGTATGAAATGGATTTCAGGATTTGTCTAGGTGTGAAGATACTCTGTCCACTTTGAAAGCCATGAAGGGACAAGCACCCTCTCCACAACTGGAGTTGGATATAGCTCGCATTGAGAAAGAAATTGAATCATATACACAGGAGAAGCTATGTTATGAAGCTCAAATACTTAGGGTATGCCCTACTCTCACATCACTTGCAAATTCTAAGTTGAAGTTTCCTTTTATGGAATTTCATCACTTCGATGTTTGTATTTTTCATTCATTCCTGTGTTGAAAGTATCCCACTATACCTTTTCTATGACCTTAAGATGTTCTTGGTTTATTAATGAAAAGAGTATACCCCAATTTGTAAAAGTTCAAAGGCTAGGGGTTTAGGTTTACTCGATACAATTGAAAACAGCTTGGGTCCTTCAGAGAATTCTTGGCTAGTTTTATGAGGATCATGCAAATTGATATTCAATTGGGCTGATCTTCAGTGCTAGATTTAGCATGTGGATCTATGTTGGCTCTAGCCTCGTGCACTGGGTACGCCCTTTTTATCTATTTTGGCTCTAGGACATTTGATATTATTGATTCAATGTATATGTATTTGACAAAGTCGTGTTTTCTAAAATTTATGAGGTTTATAAATTTAATTGGATTAGTGTACAGCAAAGATCATTGTACTTTGAAATAGTGAGAAAAAGTGTTTAAATTGTAAAACGACATTGTTATGATTTATACCATCAATTATTGAAATGGTTATATACTTTGGAGTTGGGACTTTGCAGAGTAGGGGGGGGGGGGGGATGTATATGGAAAATAGTATCTTAGGCCCATTTGTTGTTTTAGTTGAAGTTTGTTATTTAACCCCCCCCCCTTTTTGTCAAAGGGAAAGAGATTTTGTAGAAAGCAAGGATAAAAGATGCTACTGCTTAACATAATTACATCCAATAGCATCCTTGCTTATAATCTCTGAAGTCACTAGGGAAGTCCTGTTTATACAATTCACTTTTTTTCCATTTTTCAAAATTACAATTCTTTGAGAGGAATCAGCCATTTAATGCTTCAGAGGGAGAAATCCCAGAATGAAGGCGACAATTTCTTTTAATTTCCCCTTTTGGACATCTGCAGCCTTATCCAACATGGTTTCTGACTTTAATTTTCGTTGTTTGAAGGATGGAGCAATACTTCAGCGTGCACTGTCCTTCTACAGACTAATGGTGGTTTGGCTGGTTGATCTTTTAGGAGGATTTAAAATGCCTCTGCCTTCAAGTTGCCCAATGGAATTTGCATGTATGCCAGAACACTTTGTTGAAGATGCAATGGAGTTGATTATTTTTGCTTCTCGGATCCCTAGAGCATTGGATGGGGTCTTGCTGGTAGGCCCAGAATTTTCACTTGAACTCCTATGATGCACATAATCTTTGCCTTATTTCTGGTTGAAATTCAAGCCACTTATATGAACCTTTCTCCATTTTCACGTCACTTTCTTCTTCCTTTCTGCCAGGATGATTTTATGAACTTTATCATAATGTTCATGGCAAGTCCAAATTTTATTAGAAACCCATATCTAAGAGCAAAAATGGTAGAAGTCTTGAATTGCTGGATGCCCAATAGAAGGTACTGGGATATCTCTACTTTCCTATTCGGCTGACATTGCCAATTATTTTCTGAAGCTGAATTATTGGTGTCCACCTCACTGTTTTTATTGCTTGTGCAGTGGTTCTTCTGTGACAACTTCACTTTTTGAAGGGCATGCACTGTCTCTTGAATATCTTGTCCGGAATCTTCTGAAGCTTTATGTTGATATTGAGTTCACTGGTTCTCACACACAGGTAGTTGCCACTCATCTCTTATCATTGTTTGCTCCATGCCTCCAAAGAGTCGGGGAAAGCTGTGTTTCTGGAACTCACAACTCACTTGAAAACCTATGTAATTCCTATTGTAACTCTTTAGGCAATAATCAGATGATGGTATTCCTGTCATGACTAAACTTCTCAGCTCTTCCCTTGTTGTCTTATTCTATTTTGTACTGGATGTCAGCAAATCCTTATCTTTTATTTTTATCTGCTCCATTTCCTGCCCGCTCCATTTCCCCAAATTCCTCTAATAGAGGGGGGGGGGGGTTTGGACCCCACTCGGGCAGTATGTTCGAGCAAGGGTAGGGTGGTCATTTCCACCCTCTCTATTAAAGGAACTTGGGGAAATGGAGCAGATATAGGTCCGGGTCATATCACTGTAATGGATAAGAATATATCTATTTGATCATCTTGCTAATGGGACCCCCCTCCCTTTTTTAACAAAGGAAGCCTTTAAGTTTAGTTATTCAAGTTCTGCATTATTTGGTACATGGTGACTTAAATGGAACCTACAAGCTTATAATGTGTAATGTCCTCCCTCAGAGTTCCTCTGTGATTATGGATGGTATTTATTAGCACAGTTCTCTTGAGTTGGCATGATTAATAAATGAACTGCAATTGGGTTTGGCCCAATAGCCGGATTATTAATGGGCTGGGTAATTTAATACTGATTTAGGAAGCTAAACCAGTACCAAAACAGAATCAAATTCCAGATAATAGAAATTCAGATTAAGGAGAACAGACATAATCAAATCAAATGGTCAGATTAGACCAAAATTCAAATCGTGTTCTGTTCTTAAGGTAAAGAACCCTTGCTGTAAGTTTTAGATCAATCCGATGGGTGGGTCTGAAATTATAGATCCATCCTGGTTGCATTAGGAGAGGGTATAATAGTAAAATAAAAAAATCAGTTCAATAATCAGAAACAAAGTTATAGCAATCGGTCAAACTGATGTTATGAATTAGATATCAGCAATAATAAACCAACAGAAACAGTAGCTTGATTCAGCAATTAGATGGATGATATTTAAATCTGGAACAGGGGGCAAAATTGGGAGATTTTAATTATCTCCTGATAGCAAGAAATTCTGGTTGAAAGTCTTCTCCAAGGTAGTGAACAACTTCCCAACAGTCGAGGATGATCTGATAATTGGATTCTCTCAACCGTTATTCACGTAAAAAAAGAAACACTTGTATATGAAATCCCTGATCAGAACACGAAAGGATGATTTACTTAATCAATGAAGGAAAGTAAGAAGGAAGAACAATCAGAATAAGGATAAGAGAAGAGAACCTGGGCTTCTTGCCGCAAGGTGGTTGGAAGGATCAAACACCACCAATGAGCCTTGGTCACACACAAGGTCCTTGATCAAAGTATAAAACCCAAGGTCTTTACGCAGGGAGAGAAGAGCAGCAGCTTCTATTTTTGGTTATCAAAATTGTGGGGTGTGTTGAACCCCCCACCTTTATTTATGGCCTTTGAAAGCCCAAGTAGAATCTAACCAGGAAACCCCTAGTTTGATTCCCAATGCAACTCAACACTCCTCTTTAAAGTCTAACTAGTCTATATATTTATATAGACTTTAAAAGGGTTATAGACTCAACATAAAACAAATAAAAGAAGAGACATAATAAACTGATCCATAGCTTAAATTGGACCATGGTTCAACAAGTTTGTACCAAAACAACTTAAAACATAAATAACTTACTTAAAACTGGAATAAAAAGAACTAAACACACTAGGCCACGCCTAAACTTTGCCCCTCTTGGCTCTCCTGCGGTAGGTCTTCAGATCTGCATCACTGGGCTCAAGCATGGGCTGTGGAACCAATGGCTTGTGTGCTCCCTTCAGTCCAAGCCCAATCGGGCATGTTGCACCCACTTGGCCAATGAACAAAATTTTATTATAATATAATACTTAAATTAAATTGCTTAGTTATTTATTTTAGGTAATTTTAACCAGGCTGATGGATTATAGATGGGCTTGGCTCAGCCATGCCTACCCCCTGCTTGTTTAATAATCGGTCATCTTCTGGCTGTGCACATAACCCAATACTCCCAAGCTCAATTTGGCCAAACCCAGCTTTCCAAACCTGGTTGTCATGTAGTATTGATATCCATATGTTGGCATACCCCTACGAAAATTGACAAGTGTTAGAAAATATGAAATATGTTGTTTAGAAAATATGAAACTTCTATAGTATATGTGTTGTGCTGTGTACTGCTCCAGTTTCTTACCATACCATGTCAACAGGGTTTACATTAAGATTGTTGGAAGTTGTCAGGTATCATTGGATGTTCCATATTTGCAGTCTGAGCCATATATTTTATTATCAATTTCATTTTTGAGGGTTTAACGTACTTCTCCTGTTGCCTTACGATTGTCATGGTCTTGTCCAATGACCAATACTCTGATATGCTGATGTTCGTGCAGTTCTATGACAAGTTCAACATACGCCACAATATTGCCGAACTTCTCGAATACCTGTGGCAAGTTCCTAGTCATCGAAATGCATGGAGACAGGTATACTAATCTTTGTGATTCCATTCTTTCCTGAGATTTCTTATTTCATGGTTTCCAAATTTAAGAATTATGAAACTACTTGTTCAACTGCTTCACTTGTGCTCCTATTTAATTAACTGCATCAGCGTATATTTACCATTTCTTTTTTGATGAATTATATGTACCATTTCAGATAGCTAGAGAAGAGGAAAAGGGGGTTTATCTGAACTTCTTGAACTTTTTGATCAATGATAGTATCTATCTTCTTGATGAAAGTCTTAATAAAATTCTTGAACTCAAAGAGTTGGAAGCTGAGATGGCAAATACCACAGAATGGGAGCAAAGACCCGCCCAAGAGAGGCAGGAAAGAACTCGACTGTTTCATTCCCAAGAGAATGTGAGTTTTATTTTTCTTAAATGTTTCTTCTTGGTTTCTAGTTGAAATTCTACCTGAATTCAATATATCAATTATCAAATAAGAATAACATTCTTGGGTTTCCCAGATTATCCGAATTGATATGAAACTGGCAAATGAAGATGTCGGTATGCTAGAATTTACTTCCGAACAGATTACGGTTCCTTTCCTTCTTCCAGAGATGGTGATTTCTTTCTTCATTATCATTACAACTTATTCTACACGTACTTTTTTCTTTTTCTTATTTAACTATTTGGCAAAGTCAGATTTTCCCCAGGGATTTTTTTTAAAATTTTTGGTGTGTGTGGGATAAAATTTTGGTAACCCCAGGTGAAACCTGGTAGCTTCCTTTTAGCCCTTAATGATTTTTTTCTTCCTCATTCCAGGTTGAAAGAGTGGCTAGCATGTTGAATTACTTTTTATTACAACTTGTGGGCCCTCAACGGAGAGCTCTTAGTCTTAAAGACCCTGAAAAGTATGAGTTCCGGCCAAAACAATTGCTTAAGCAGGTTCTCTCTCTCTCCCTCGGTCACGCATTGGCATAGAAACTGTTGTGCATTGCTGCTATATATGGTGGTCCTGTCTATGAGCAAACATCAGAAATGGCATAAATATAGTTGGAATGATTCTAACCTACTTGAGAGACGGACAAATGCAGATGTCTGATAACAGCAACATTGGAAACTTGTTATGCAGGCAACATCTCTGTTATGTTCTTCCTGCAGCCAATCATCTAGGTGTAACTATAATTATGTTTACTTTTCATGGCACTATATATAATATGGGAAAAAGAACTGAGTGGGGGAGCATGGCGCCTGTGCCCAGACACGGGGGAAAAGGGGGGGGGGGGGGGAAGGGGGCGACACGCCCCATGGAAAGCGAAAATGCCGCCCATGTTGATGCTTCCATGTGGCTCCCGCACGCAGGGGCCATGCTCCCCACAGGAAACATTTCCCCATATAATACATTCCTTTAAGCAGGCTAGCTCTTTTCCTTCCTCATTCGCCTCCCCCCTTCTTTTCGAACGGAAGAAAAGAGGTCCAGTTAGTTTAGACAGGCTTTCAGTTTTTGTTTGTCTTGGCACAACCAGAAAATGACATAATGCAGGGTTCCCATTACTTGATGAACATGCTAGGTTGGGGCCACAAGGTTGCGTGGGTCCCACCCAACCTTAAATGGTTAAAAATGAATTTGGTTGTATAATTACCGGTTATCCAATCTATATATTCAATCACATCTGGAAAGAGAAAAAAGAAAAGCCAAAAAAGGGTCAATGAATTTTGATCAGTCAAATGCTTTTTAATGTATTAGATCTAATTATTGTTCACCATGGAGTTGCTCAGCTCCTAGAGTGGAACTATCTAGTGGTTCCAATGCTGCTTTGCATATTTGTGGCTGTTAGATCTTTGCAAATTAGTTCTGCTTCCTGGAGCAGATAGCATTCACTGTCGTAATAGTACTTCCTGTTGGCAATATTCAATTATCATGTATGAGAGTCCATCCATTGATTAGTCTGAGAGGAAAGAGAACTACTAATTTAGTGGATGATTTATTGGAAGATTGTCCACATTTACATCCACCTGGCGAGAGGAGACAAGGAAAAGGTTTTCCCAGCTGCTATCTCGAGAGATGGTCGATCATACAATGAGCAGGTAATTAGTAAGAAAGAGAATTTTTCCCCCTCCTTTTTTCTTAAGCCTCTTTGATAGTGAAATTGCAGGTCTCTCTCTATCTCCCCCTTTGAATAGTATTTTGTTCTGCAGTCTGATAGTTTCAAATGCTCTGCAGTTATTTACTGCTGCAGCAGATGTGCTACGAAGAATAGGTGAAGATGGGAGGGTGATACAGGAATTCATTGAGTTAGGTGGAAAGGCAAAAATTGCAGCTTCTGAGGCGAAGGATGCTGAAGCTGCACTAGGAGAGATACCTGATGAGTTTCTTGATCCAATTCAGGTATGTGTTGCTTAAATACGTAGGTTGGTCTTTTTCTTAGATAAAGTAATCTACGCTGAACCCCTCTTCTCCCCCTTCTCTTTCTATCTTGCAGTATACGTTAATGAAGGATCCTGTTATTCTACCTTCTTCAAGAATCACTGTAGATCGACCTGTCATCCAAAGGCATCTTCTGAGTGATGCTGTAAATTCCTTTTCATATGTTTCATTACAATTTCTTTTCCCTTTTCTTCTCTCTCTCCTGTTGGGCTAATTTACTTCGCGTTGCATGAATGACAGACCGACCCATTCAATCGTTCACAACTCACTCAAGATATGCTGATTCCCAATGTTGAACTGAAGGCAAGAATCGAAGAGTTCATCAGGTCTCAAGAATCAAAGAAGCATGGGGAAGGTGTAAACATGCAAAACACAAAGACAACTATGCAGACTGTCAATGAAAAAATGACCTTGATTGACTAGAAGTGGCAGAACCAAAGGGACAAGGGGAAGGTGTAGGAGTTGGGCAAAGGAAGCATCTCGCCCCCCTCCCCCCCCCCCCCCCCCCCCCAGGCCCCCAGGGGAAGGTGTAGGAGTTGGCAAAGGAAGCATCTCCCCCCACCCCTCCCCAACAAAACAGAAAATTGAATCATTTTAATATGTTGGTAATATTTATATTCTCCCAATCTCCACTTATTATTGTATTTTATTTATTTTCTTATAAAAACATTCCTTGGAAGACATAATACCAGTCGAGCCAAAAAAACATGTCAATTTCAAGGAGCATTGATCTGACAAGGAATTTGATTTTGTATGAATAACTGGATTGTAAGTTGCAGACAATCATAACGAAAAACCTCGTTTAGCTAGTTTGAGTTATGCTGCTACTCGGCACAAAACACAGAATTGAATAAGAACGCTGCAGCCTATGTAGCATATGCTATTGCCTCCCAGTGTCACTGCCTCTCTTCCCCTCTTATGAAATGACATATCGGCCACCTATTGTGGGAGGAGAAACATAGACAAAGGGAGGTGCTGGCATACGCTATGCAGCCTGTCACTGTCCTTTTCTGTCCAGAAGTGGGGACCTTGTGACAACATGAGGGCCAATGGGAGCGTCTGTTGGAGCATCAACAGAGGTGAAATTTCTGGCTTTCATGTGGTTGAGGCGATTATTTTGTCCCATCATGTGTCTAGGCGTAGGAGCAATGCTTCTGGATACAGTACCTTTTCCCAATTTTTTATTAAAAATGACATGGGCAATATGTATTTCTAGCCAAATTTGGAAGTTTGTTAGCAGACTTATTCACACTGTTTAAAAAATTTCTTATGAAAATTTGTTGACTGATGGTCTTGCTACTAGCTAGAGACAAACTTGCTAAATTTTTGAACGTAGATTAGACTCTATTTTCCCTCTTTGTTGATAATGAATTATTGTGGCATTTATTTTTATCATGTTCAGTTTCTTAACATATCTGGGCCACTGGACCTTTAGGGTTACGCATTGAACACCTCTAATCCTCGGTCCTGATTGAGCTTTTTGAATCTAGGTCTTTCTCAATCTGATCTTGATTCCTTTATTGTCCATCTTGGCCATTATGATGTATTTTATTTGGTTATTTCGAAACAGATGTGTTATTCAAAATCATAATCTATCTTCGCTTCAAATTCTACATGTTGTTCACTAATGGGTGGCTGACCTTGGTTTTGCTATTGATCCTTTTCCGCTGCTTTCTGAATTTGTGAAGTCTGGTTTGATGCCTCTTGCTGAATACCAAGCATACCATTGGGGCATCACCCTACCCTATTGTTCTTTATGATTGATATTTGGATCTGGCTTCTTTTTCTAGTGGCTGGGTTTCTGTTGTATTATTTCATTATACTTTCATTCTTCATTTTTTCACTTCTCACCTTTTATTTTTTTTTTCTTTTTATTTGTCTCATTTCTTCATTTTTATTCTCCATTTCTATTACTTTAATTTCCCTTTGTGAGGACCTTACTTTTCTCTATTTTGTTTTGAAAAGATTCATGTAGCCGACTTCATTTAGTTGGGATAAGACTGTGTTGTTGTTATTGTTGGTATCAAAGGCCAAAGACATCTTGCAAAATTTGAACCAAACAATGACAAAACTCAAAAGGGTTCCAGAAATTAGAAGTTTGGATCGATGGTGATCAGCTCTGTGAATGGGTAATACAGGGGAGTCAAGCAGGGTAAACCTTAACCATCTGAAAGAACAAAGGGGTTGTTTTGACACACGGTGGCACACCCAGTTCTAACACGGATGCAGCTCAATGGGACTGAAACTTTGTGAACAAGTAGATTCCAATGTCCCCTCCTCATATGTTAAATTGTTAATTAATCTGAATTTTTCAATTGGATAAATAAAGAATTAAAAAAATCAGCTGGAGAGATACATGGACATACATAGAAAATATGACATTAGATGGGGGGGGGGGGTAAATGATTGAATTTAAAGCTGAAATTTGACATTTGACCAATGCAAATCATTTGCTATATATTCAACACCTAGTTTACCAAATAATTTTTCTACAGGGCAGAATAGGATGAACCTGTGCAAAGATTCTCTTGCTATGTTGCAATGACCTTTTATGTCAAAAAAATAAGAAGGGAAAATTATGGTCAAGCACCCTCTCACACACTCTCTCCTCCTTGACATTGCGAGTCCCTCATGTATACGAACTGTGCAGTGCCCATCCCATGCTCCCATTCGCTTGGTATGGGAGATTCCATTCCACACGGTAGCGTGGCCCCCAAAAAATTGTAACAATGTAACAAACCATGTAACCAACAGTCTCAGTGATCAGCAGAAGAAACCAGTGCATCATGAAGAAGCCTTGAGCCATCTTTGATTTAGTCCTTGTATCTAACACTCTCACTATGATCAGCAGATCCACCACCACCTGAATGTGAATCTGAAAGTATGGTGGTGGAGGTGGAATTGGTAGAGATGGTGGCAATGGCGCTGACAGTAGCGAAGGGAAGGGAAGCAATGGTGAACATACTGCTTGGCATTCCCCCATGTGACTTCCCTCTTCCTACTTTATGGTTTTTTTTCTGGTTTGGTGATGATTGCTATTGTTTGCTTTGATATAAAAGAGAGAATATGATACCGGACTCATAGGTTCCTTTCTTGATCACGATATAACTTGTTACATCCACATCTCTCTCTCTCTGAGAAATTCAGCTTTTCTTAACGGAGCTATCCCTTTGACCTGCTTGTGCACCATCTGTATAACTGAAGCTGAAGTCAATCACACCATTAAAAGGTATCACCAATAATCTTTGCAGCTGCAATCACCTCCAACAAAATGGTGGAATCGTTTTCGATCTCTGACAACAATCTGCCTTCTATAAACCTTTGAAACACGCTTAAAAAAGTCATGGCAATCCTTGCAAATCCTCAGATTCTTCACTATCCTCAAAGTCGTATCGGATGAAGTTCTAAGAAGCCCAAAAGCAAGCGCAAGCTTCTCACTGTGATACATTAGAGAATGTTCCTTCTCCTCTTCCTCCACATCAAATGAAACCATGTTAGTGTCTGCAACATAGCCAGCCAGCTTCAATTCTTTCTTCATATCAGCCAACATGTTATAAACCTCCTCCAACTCGATCTTCATTCTTTCTAATACTACAAATTCATAAACCATATTGTCAATTTCAATTGAACTACAACCAGGGACTTTCCTGATCCCCTTACGATTCATCATCTGCCTCACTTCACCCATCTTATTCCATCTTCGATCTTGAGCATACAGATTCGACAGTAAAACATAGTTCTCCCCATTGTTGGGTTCTAATTCAAGAAGATTGTGGATTGCAAACTCACCCAACTGGATGTTTCCATGGATTCTACAAGCACCCAGTAATGCCCTCCAAACGATTGGGTCTGGTTTCAATGGCATGGTTCGGATGAGCTCATGAGCTTCCTCCAAGAAACCAGCTCGACCAAGTAGATCAACCATGCAACCATAATGCTCAATGCCTGGTCGCAAACCAAAGTTTTCCATGCTGGTAAAATAGCTTCGGCCTTCATCAATAAGACCTTGGTGGCAACAAGCACATAAAACAGCTAAGAAAGTGACTCCATCGAGCTTAACATTCTCCATGAGCATTTTGGAAAGTGCCTGCAATGCAGCAAACCCATGCCCATTCATTGCATACCCAGATATCAGAACATTCCAAGTGTAAGGATTCTTCACTCTCATTGTTTCAAAAACCTTTTCAGCCTCATGAACCACTCCACATTTAGCATACATGTCTATAAGAGCAGTACCTACAAACACATTCATTCTGAGTCTGTTCTGTTTTATATAATCATGAATCCACTTCCCCTGATTCAATGCTCCCAAATGAGCACAGGCCGAGAGCACCCCAACCATGGTGACCTCCCCTGGCTGGACACCGGATGCCTGCATCTCTCCAAACACATCAATAGCTTCCCTAAACATTCTGTTATGGGTATAACCTGTTATTAAAGCATTCCAAGAAACTGAATTTCTTTCAGGCATCTCATCGAACAGTCGATGTGCCTCACCAATGGACAAACAGGTCGCATACATGTGGACAAGAGCTGTGTTTATGTAGACATCCGAGTGGAAACCCATCTGAATTATGCAACCATGTATCGACTTTCCAAACCTTGGGCGGCACAAATGGGCAACAGATTTTAGCACAGCAGGAAACGTGGATGAATCAGGAAGAAATCCATTCTTATGCATCTGTGTGAAAACTAAAATTGACTGCAGATGCTTGTTGGAGTGAGTGTAAGATCTGACCATGAAGCTACAAAGTTCGGAATCAATGAATTCTCGAAACTGCATGAACAGAAGAGCAGCCGGGCCCAAAAACACATTATTAGAA
Organism: Telopea speciosissima; assembly: GCF_018873765.1. NCBI lineage: Eukaryota > Viridiplantae > Streptophyta > Magnoliopsida > Proteales > Proteaceae > Telopea > Telopea speciosissima. The sequence goes on along the minus strand of NC_057918.1, from coordinate 13,289,500 downwards.
GAAAAAAAGATGTCAATGAGCCTCGTTAGTAACATTGCGTCGATAGGTAGCTTGTTGATGATGAGTTGACCCAGAAACTGTTTGATGTGGTTACTATCTGCGAGAGTGAGAGCTTTCAGCATTGTAAGGCGTTGTTCTGGAACCATTTGTAGTTGAACTGCCGCGGAAGTAGAGAATGGGAAGCGTTGGAAGCTACATTTGAGTAGAGAACTTGTTGAGATGTGCAGAGAAAATATGATCGGTTTCAGTGGTCTTGCCATGATTCTATATTTCTGAACAGGTGAGTAAAAGCTCAGGTCATTGTTTAAGAATGCACGGAAGATTGTTTCTTTCTCTTCATATTTCACTAACTACCAGCGAGCAATTTGATTTTTTTGTTGGGAGTTGCTATCTTTATCCTAAATGACTGGTCCATTTGAGACCTTGAGCAAAGGGCGGCTGCAATCACAAATTCACAATCTATTGCCCTTTCGCCTTCTTGTCTATGTAGAGAGATTAGTCCTTTCATTTGCAAGGGAATTATGGTAATATTTCTTTATATGTTTTAATATAATCCTATTTATATTATGGCTCAGGTTGTGAGAGACAATCTAGTAATTAGTCCATCTAATCTAAATCCTAATTTCTCTATAAATATTAGTGGGAGGCAGCAGCCTGGGTATTCCAAACTTGATACACAGGGTGTAATGTTTTAAGCAACCAGTGCTTAAAACCCTAAACCCTAACACCATTTACCCTTAAGTTTCTATCCTAGAGAGAGAGAGAGAGAGAGAGAGAGAGAGAGAGAGAGAGCTCTTTTCTTGTTAGTTTCTTCCTTTCCTTTTACCCTATATATACTTAACCAAAAACCCCCCACCCTTACCCCTGCCCCAATGCGTTGTCCGAGCAGGGGTAAGGCGGTCAAAATGTAGCACTTTGAGTCTAGCGCTACACATGCAGCCCAGCTGCCCAGATGCACAGGATCTTTTTCGTACTTTTAAGTCTTTTAACCTTATATATATATATATATATATATATATAAAAGATGGGGTTGTAATTACTTGAGCCTACATTCATTAACTATGCCAGTCCATGTACACCCACTTCCATCCGCAACCCTATCCTGCCCAACAAGTTGTTTTTCAAATGCATCAAATGCAACAAGGAAGGAAGGAAGGAAGGAAGGAAGGAAGGAAGGAATGATAGATGTGTACTGTATTTGGAGATTCCGGATATCTTGGCATGGTGGAAGGAAGGAATGATAGATGTGTAATGTATATGGAGATTCTGGAAATCTTGGCATGATGTGGAATGATTTAATTAGGAAATTCTCTTGTTACAGCTAACTACAATTTTTATCTGCTCCATTACTGACATGCTCCATTTTGCTCCATTTACCAGTTAGATGATTGACAACGGTTCAAAGTGAAAAGTGAACTTTCACTTTTTCAAATTTAAATTTACATTTCCCAAAAAAAAATAATTTTAATTTATATTTTCACTTTTGTTTTTATTACTGTTTATTTTTACTTTTTATCTTTCCCTCTCTCCTCTCTCTCCTCTTTCACGAATTATCTGAAAGTTTCTTCCGTCTTGGTGACCCCCTCTGAAGAGAAGCCGTCGGAGAATGGAAAGGTAGCCGCTGTGAGTGCAAGGAGAACCGGTAGCCAGCGGAAGCTCTCTTCCGTCTCTCTCTCCCCCTCTGAAGAGAACCCAACTTCTACAATCTTTTTGTCACTTTCTTATTATGCCAGCTCTCCTTTTATGTTTACGGATTAAAATTCTCTCCAATTCCTTGATCAACAAGTGTGTGTGTCTGGTGCAATTTGAGGTTGACACCCGGCTGATGCGACATCCAATGGTCCGAGGTTGATTGAGTCAATTTGATGCAGTTTGGGGTTGAGAGATTGACACTTGATAGGTGTGACATCCAATGGTTTGAGGTCGTTTGAGTCTTTTTTATTTTTTTTCTTCTCGAGCTCGACACCTTTGGATGTCACATCTGCCAGGTGTTGAGCTCTCAACCCCGAGCTACACTTTTAAGAAATTGGAGAGGATTTTCCCCCCTTTTACACATAACAAAGACATTACTTACACATCTCTAATTAACAAATACAAGTAAAGATTTAAAAAAAAATAAATAAATAAATAAAAAATTGGTAAAAATCGGTATCGACACAAAGTATCAGATATGGTATTGATCTCTCAATCAATAATACCATAGTCTATACCGATCAAGAATCAATATCGACCCATATTGGTATTGTATCGGTTTTTATCCGTGACCCTAAATCCTAAATCTAAAACTAGGAATGTAAATGGATTGGATTCAGCTCGGATACAGATCGGATGTGATTGGATCCGAATATTCCCTAGCCGAATACGGGATACCTCTAAATGGATTCAGATGGATTCAGATGCGGATCGAATTCAGATTTTTTGACCATCCGTTTACATCTCTGTCTTTGTAACTTAGACCTTCCTCTCCCAAGAAAATACAATTCACTCTCAATCCATATCTCTTAGATCATGATTATCTTTTCCTCATATTCTAGCCCTATGCCCTATTATTAAAATATCTGTAGGAGAAAAATGAACAACAAAAATTAGTATAAAAAAAAATTCACTCCAATGTGTTTACACCCTATTTTCGGTCTATTTCGGTCAATAGACAAATAGACCGAAATCTACTTATGTCAAGACTAATTTGTTAGCAAGGGACCGAAAAACGGTCAGTTCGGTCAGAAACAATCAATGACCGAAAACGATCATAACCGAAAATGGTCAGACAACGGTCAATGGCCGAAAAACTATGCATACTTCAAGGCCGTGCATTGCACATGCCATGTAATGGGTTTCTTTTTGAAATTTGAACAACAAAGTGGGAAGGTGGTGAAGGAGGTTATGTGCAGTTACGTAACCACCTACAAGTGCTCAAATTTAAATTCAAATGTGAAGTGATGGAGATGGGAAGTTACTCAACCACCTAATGACTACAAGGGATTGCCAGCTACAACTATATAAGTGATAATGGCGATGAAGAAAGGATCCAAAAATCAATCAAACAATTTGCAATTTATCTTTCTTTTTTTTTAGGAGTAGTGTAACGTAAATGGTTTCTGTTCTTTTCCTTTAAAGAACTTCTTGGGGTTACTCTTCAACAACACTATGTTCTTAGTCAAATTGAAGATCTCTACAGTCCTTCAATGGCAAGATGAGAGCATCTCAAAAGAGGCGTCATTGGGCGTTAATGGAGGGTTTGTAAACATTTTACCATAGCTGTATCTGGAGAGTAAATTAATTTGATTTCTCCTCTTTCTTTTTCTTGGCATTGCATTTGAAAAGTCCTTGGATTACCAAGGCACGGGTAGAACCCACTCTTTGATTCAATTCATTTTGTGGCATCTTCAAATCACGCCATCAATGCCGAATTTCGTAGCAACACAATGCAAACAAAGAGAGAGAGAGGGTGGAATGAGAAATCGACCAAGAAAAGGGTCTAGCTAGGTAGATCCCCAACTCCTGCTGAGGTGGTGCAAGTTTCTTTTGAGACCACCTTACAACACAATACTTTAAGTGCATGATTCTCTTAATAGCTTTGTTTTTCTTGATGAATAGGCTGGCTATATGAGATAGATCAGTTTATTATATATTCCTGAGCTAATTTTAAGGTTGTACGTTTAGGCAAATGGAACCTAACTGTAAGATAATAGCTGGATCCTTTTTGATAAATAGATTCCACGACGACGATATATATGAATTATCACTATTGCATTTTTAAATGTTTTTTAAATTAATGTATGGAACGTAACTGCAAGCTAAGAAACTCTTTCTGGATCCTATTAATTTCAAGTAAAAGTGTCTTTATCCTTTAATCTCATTATCTTATTGTTGTTCAGAAATGTTTGATCGTGGAATGTATGCTGGTTGGCTGGCCCAGTTGGTTGGTTTTGGTGGAAGCAGGGAGACCGCATTTGCTGTTGGGATTAGATCCGCCCTGGTGGGAAAGATTAGATTAATTATTTATTTTCCACTATATATTTAATTAGCACCTTTAGGGATATACTTTTAGAATAGAATGTACGTCGTGGTTATGTATCACATCCATGCATGAACTAATTTCTTTAGCATTTATGGGAGACCTATGTACGTACACGTACATGCATCTTAGAAATTAATATAATGTTTTCCACTAATTTGGGTGTTAGCTAGCTAGGATATGGATGCATTAATTTATCTTGGAGCTGAGATAGTTGAAGGGACTAATTCTCATATTTATTTATTAGAGTGGGAATTAAGAACTGGAATTGAAGACATATATCCAGCCCATCTCTCTCTCTCTCTCTCTCTCTCTCTCTACATACTTAAATTCAACAATGCAAATAATCTGTAATTAATACCGCGCGCGCGAGTACTTCAAAGTGGCCACAAGGCCAGTATACTTGTTCAGTTCTTAGGGTGTTCGTTGTACGTTCAGTAAACTGTTTAATTGATCTTGAATATTCAACTCTCTAATTAAACAGTTAATTATATGGTACCAGCAGTCTTTTTGTGAATGTGTATGTGGAACAATATTGGGGTTGTTTATCTTCTTCTTTATCAGTTAAAATACATCCGATCCGGTCAAATATATTTTATAATCTCAATAATATTAATTGGCTATCGATCACTCGCTGGGCTAGAGGCATGCCAATCATTGAAATAGATGTAAAATGATTCTGACCCAAAGTTGCAAGCTAAGCCGGGTGGTCGGGATCTTTATCGACCCCAATACGGAGGGGGGGGGGTCCTGTGCACATTGTGCGGTTGGGCACCACCCATGTGTGTATGGTGGGACCCACTGTGCACACATGGGCGATGACCAGCCGCCCCCAGAACTGGGGGCAATAATTTTTCAGGCGGTGGTGCGTGGTGGGACTGGAAGAGACGGAGAGATTGAGAGAGAGTAGAGAAGAAAATAGTAGTAATTCATATTACCAATAAATTGAATCAGTAGCTAGCTGATACCCACCAATGTATATATATATATATGAATATTCTCTTTTTCTTCCATCTTCTTTCTCTTTTTGTTTACTTATTTATATTTTTTCCTTAGAAACTAAAACCCTCAATGGGCTAAAGTCGCTATCTCTTATGGATCCCCGACCTACACACCTACATAGTTGCTCCTTTGTTTAAGCATGGTAGGCTACGTACTAAGGTGAAGTGTCTGAAGAAGAAGAGCCACCAAATTAATTAGCAAGGCTTGCCAACCGTGCAGTTGAGTGCACCAGCAAAGCGAGTAAGCTCGGGGACAGAGGTGGCGGGCTTTGGGCTGATCATGTCTTCGCTGGAGAAGGACTCCTTCTTTAATGGGGATCCAGATTGGACGAAGAAGGCACCGTTCTCCATTAGATCACCCTCAGATCTCCAGTCCCAGTTCTTCCACACGTCCTCGGTTGCGTAATCCCTATGGGTAACCTGCTTGAATGCCGATGAATCTGAAGCGACGAAGCGGTTGCCCTGACTTAGGATGGTTGGGTGTGTGCTGCCACCAATGGCGTACATTTCCCAGTGGGTGTAATCGTTGTTCACCACGTGGGCGAATCCCCATCGGACCCTGGGCATCCTCTGTACTAATCCTGGCCCGAAGTGGTTGAATGCTACGGTGACCTGCATCTTCTCGTCATCGGCGTAGGTGTCATTTGCTCCTAACAGCATCACCTATTATTATAAAAATTAACATAATAATCAATAATAATATTAGGGTCACCAAAAACATCAGTGAGTCGACTCGGAAAGAAACTCACTCGGCCGATTTCTAGTTAGTCATATTAAGTTCGTTCGTTTGTTAGTTAGAGAGAAATCAGTTAGTTTTAATTAGTATCATATCATCTGATATAAAATAAAAAATTGATAAATTGAAAAAATACAAAAAAAAAGAAAAAAAAGAAGAAGTTAGTTAGTATCGAGAGTTACTTACATGGTCGTGGCTAGAGAAGTAGTTATTGGAGATGGTAATGGCGGTGGAACCCATGACGGCGTCGATGAGTCCATCCTTGCAGTTGGACATGGACATGTGGTCGATCCAGATGTTGGTGGATCCGAAGATGTTAATACCATCGCCGTCGCTGGAGGTGCGCTGACCGTGGTGGTCGACGGAATCACGGATATCGCCGCCTTTGGTGGCTTTGATGTCGTGGATGTGGAGGTTAGTGATGATGATATCGTGGACGAACTGGATGGTTATACCAGCGCCGTTGGCGATGTGAACGTTGGCGCCACGGCCGTCGATGGTCTTGTTGGATGTCATAATGAGCTCCTGGTTGAGGCGGATGGTCATGTCGTGGGCAAAGATGATCCAAAGTGGCTCGTTCTGGATGACACCGTAACGGAGGGTGCCGTTCTTTGGGTTGACCATGTCGCTGTCGGAGGGGTCAGTGACAACGTAGATGCGGCCGTTCTCGCCACCCCTAGTCTTCCTGCCGAACCCCAGCGCGCACTTGGCGTAACTCTTTCGATTCATCTCCCAGTTGGCTTGGCACCTCCAGCAGCTGTCTATTGGGTTCGTTGCCTGGCATGGGCCCCCGGCCCCCACTTCTTCTTTCTGTTGAAGCAACAACCTTCTCGTCAACGCCCCTTCGAAGTTCGTTGCTATATGGGCCTTCACAGCATAGGTGAACAAAAAGAAGAAGAAAAAGAAAAAGAAGATGTTGTTGGGCTTAATAATAGCTAACTCCACCATTTTGCACTCTCACTCTCACTCTCACAGTGTCTGTCTGTCTCTGTTTTATTTTATTATTATAACTTCAGATTGATAATTGTGAGATACTGGATGAGCGATGGCGAAAGGTAAGATGGATTCAGAGATAAATTAAAAGACCAACAACAAATAGAACCCACCCTCACTTTACACCATGCTCGGTTTTTACCCTGACATGTGAAAAACATCATCATGTCTTTATATATATAGGGGCAATGGATAGCCCAAATTAAAACAGAGATCTGATCCAAATACCAGGACCAGAGGGTGATCCTCACCCAGAAATAGAGAGAAATGGGGCGACAAGGGAGGCCTTCCACTTGACCAATAACCGTTTTGTTTCTTGTTTTAATTTCTTCATTTTGCATGGCCATGAGTTTTGCATGTCTTATTCTAAATAAAGACTTGTTTACCCAAAAAATAAATAAAATCTTCATTTTGTTTTGTCAACGGGGTTGAAAGATTCAACCCTCCAACTCTATCTATTCTATTCGATCAGTGCCTCATTAATTAAAGCATTACATTTAATTTTTTTTCTTAAAAAAAAAAATAAAAATAAATTTAAGGGTGTTGCGGGGTTCACGGCTCAGGTAAATAACTAAAGGTAGAGGGTTCTATGAGGGAAGTGTAAGATGGAATCTACGTACTACAACCAATGTGGGGTTGGAAAATGGTATCACGCATATATGGCCCATATGATCAAAATAGGTGAGAAATATTGTCAGTGTAGATCCCACTTTTTTTTTTTATTTTATTTTATTTGAAGAGGGTATAAAAGAATCTAGAGATTTCAATGTGAGATAGCTAGCTCCTTTTTAAGTATACAAAGGCACCAATTAAGGACCTAAAGAGTCCAATGTTCCCTATATTTTAACACTTTCCCTTCCCCTTGCATGTTTGTAGAATGGGGCAATACCAAATACATGAAATGAGTCTATCTACTAGGGAGGAATAAGAACCATGGGATCTGATATCATTTTAATTTGGAGGGTCCAACCCAAAAGCCTAGACTTACATAAGGGAGGAGGAACAGGAATCTTGGGCTATATAAGATTTTGGGCTCGATCCCTAAGTTTTAACATGGTAGTACAACCATCTCTTGGTCGCCTTTCCTTTATCGGTCTTAATCTCCATGTGTAGGGTGTCGTCTTATTCTGTATGCATACATGTGAATAAGTACGTACGTGGCCAAAAAATAGTACATACGTGGCTTGAAGTTATATATATAGTTTTGTCACACATAGATTGTCTAAGACCTTAATTGGAAGTATCTTCATATATATGCTTGTTGGTCCCTTCACCTAATGGTTTGAGCTTTTAAATTGGAATCTAACGAGCTTAACTTGCAGACGAGATACAATAAATGCATATTTATGTTACTCTCAATTGGGTTGCTCCAATCACTACAAAAGAGATCGAGGTTTAGGACTTTGGTAGGCTTACCCAACTTAAGACCGGCCCCTATGACTCAAGACACACCAGTGGTACTCTCCCCAGAGCATAGATTTTGCTTGATTGGAATCGTATACTCACAGACTTGTGCCATGAACTCTATACCCTTTCAAACTTCGATTCTCTTTGTCAAATCCTTTCAAGATGGTGGCAAAGTTTTCTATGTTGGATTCATTGGAAATGCAACGGAAAAATAAATTTAGTCATCCAATCTCATTAGAACTAAGATCGTCCTCACGTAGGAATAGGTAACAACTCATAGAAAGGGAAAATAAATATCTTCAACACTTCGGCGCACAAGACTTGAATGATCATAAGGGATTTCATGTTATTTCACAACCTAGTAACATAAGGGATTTCATGTCACGAACACTTCGTGCGGCAAGACTTGAATGATCATAAGGGATTTCATGTTATTTCACAACCTAGTAACATAAGGTATTTCATGTCTCGAACACTTCGCACGGCAAGACTTGCATGATCATTAAGGAGACATTCACCTTAACTCACTCACTCGTAAGGGTCAAAACCTTGATCTCACTGTTCAGGAGAGAAGAGAGGGAAGCACCACAAAAAAAATAGGGTAGTAAAAACCCTAAAAATATATATAGGGAGAGAGAGGAGTGCTAACTGCAGTGGGCGACCATTCCTTCCCATATCCCTTATTTATTGGAGACTATAATCTAGTTTCCTAATTTAAAAAAGGGCAAAAGAACACTATCTAGTCGCGTGGTCCTATGGCTAAACACCTGTGGATGCGAAATGACCGATTTGCCTCCATAGAAAGGTGGAAATCTTGCCCCTCGTGATACTTACGTGCATGCTCCCATTGACCCCGTGCTGGCACAAGAGCCATTGGACCAGGTAGCGTTCTCTTGCCCTTTAAAATAACTTCTTCTCTCTAAGTTTCTTAATAGGATAATGGTACTACATAGACAACCCCGTTAACGGAAAATTATCACCTCCAGTTTGCTGACCGGCCCAGTTCCCCAGTTCCTCTAATAGGGGGATGGTGGACCCCACCCGGGCAGGGTGTTTGGGCATGGGTAGAGAGGTCATTTCAGCCCCCCCTTTGTTAGAGGAACTGGGGAACTGGGCCGGTCAGCAAACTGGAGGTGATAAAGATCCCCCGTTAATCAATCTGGACACATTTTCAACATCGCATCTACCATATAAACGAATAGTACTTTAGTAGTTTGGTCTCTCATTATGGAGTTCTCAGCTCAACTTGTGAGTGCAAGATCACTGTGTAGGAGATCAATCACCCTTTAAGAATTGCCATAATCTCTATTTATAAAAAATAAAAAAAAAAAGGGAAATTTTCATCGACACCCCCTCTGTTGGATTGTGGAATTAATGTCACCCCCTTAAGTTCCAATATATCAATTTGGGCCCAAAAACTAACGGGGTTAACTTTATGAAGTGCAATTGACTAAAATACCCTTTATACCAGAACATTAAAAAAAAAAACCAACCACAATTTTTACAAGATTACCCTTTGCACTAAAGGTGGGAGCAGAGAGGGGGGCGAGGTGAGTTGCAGGTGGAGAAGCATCTCAAAGTTGCAGGCAGAGAGGGGGGCTATGCTTGCACTAAGTGAAGATGTGATTTTCCTAGTTTTTCAATATCTCAAGGGAAAATTATGCTAACCACTTCTAAGATTTAACAAAATATTAAGAACATCCCCTCTTGTTTCAAAAATTAACATAACCTCCCCTACTTTGGAAAAGTAATTAAGACCTCACCCAATCTATTCGTGAATAACTGTGAAATGATGACGTTAGTTGACTCAAAATTTTTAACCCGAAAATACCCTTTTGATGATGTAGTGAAGCATTTATTCTACCCTCGTAATCTTAAAACCTAAAACACCATCTTCTTCTTTCTCCCCATCGAAAAACCGAAAAATCCTCACCAGACGAAGAATCTGCAACCTTACCGACTCCGGCCACAACTGACGAAGAAAGGCTTCACCCCGACAACCATCGTTATCACTCCAGCAAATGCTTGACGAATTACAAGGTGTGGTGTTCGGGGTTCGCACCGCTGGCGGTGGGAATGGATATATGGACTTCGCAGCGGTGCAAGAGTTCAGCCGGACTTGGAGGAAACCAGAAAAAAAAAAAGGCAGAGAAGAGGGAGCGGAGAGAAGAAGAGTAATGGATTCGATTCCCAAGCTAATCAAGTTACTCTTTTTCTTTTTCCTCTCCCTGGCAGTCAAGATCGTTATTTACTTCACTTTTTGTTATCAAGTATTCGGATTTTTTTTTTTCAAATATTTACGTCCCTAAAGTGATAGAGATACTTATCGGATTCGGATTTTCGATTATTCATTTACATCCCTATCTATCTAAGATCTAAAACCCTAAACGGCTAAATCCATAGAGGCTAGTACTAATTTCAACCTAAAACCTTATAATTCGCATCTCGTCTCTAGAGAGCCCAGCAAGCCCAGGGTGCTGCTAGCTGCTGGACTGTGTCGAACACATCCCTAGGCGTGCATCTATTGGATGCCCCTAGCAGCACCCTGGGCGCACGCCTCCCTGGAAACGATCCTAATCCCCTTTGATCTCTTCAATATCCTTTGCTTTATTAACCAAAAGCACATTTAAGAACCTACCAACAAAAACGCTATTAGATTGGCCTAAAACTAAAGATCCCAAATAAGAAAATCAGAAAGATACATACATTACCTTCCAGTGAAAAGTTCCTCTGACCATAAACAGTGCAAAGAGCCCCCCCCTCCCTTCGTGAAATACATACACAATGAGTAAAGATTTCATGCACTCGATCGGGTCTTGTTATGGTGTCGATGGCAAGTCTTTGGTGGGGATGATTTAATTTGAGAATTGCCTAGCTAGCTAGCTACCCAATTTCTACAAATTTATCACCTTCTTAGTTTGCCAGTTCACCTCCTTTTAAACAACTTAGACAGATCTGATCTTTAACTAACTTACCTGTACGGTCAAGAATATGACGGCTACGCTGAAAAATAAATCTTTTATAAAAGGATGAATTTCTCATAATACCCTTAAGAATAAAACCCCAAATTACCCCTCTCTTCATCGTCTTCGTTGGTCTGAAGGCGGAAGAAACTAAGAACATGGGTTCAAAAAAGAGGGGGAGTTCCAGCAAGCAGCACCCCCCATTCTCTTACCTCGTCGCTTCAAAAAAGTCTCATCTTTTGACCAACTCTCTTTCTTGTCTTCTTCCTTCCATTTGCTTTAAGCTTTCTTTAATGGTTTTGATGATTAACACCAGTCTTTATAAATCAATTTGATGGTTCTCCCATCTGCAAACACGAGAAGCTGTTCTGCAAAATCATGGGAATCTGTCTTTCAACTACCAAAGTCAGTGACGCAAACAGCAACGCCCCTTCTAACAACAACAGCAACAGCAGCAATAAAAACAACAAAAAGAACCAGAAAGAGAGCTCCAAAACCTGTTCAACAGCGGCGACCCAGAAGGATACATCGCATCATCCACCACAGAAGCCATATGAGAGCCATAAAAATCGATCACAGCAGCAACAGAAGGATAAAGGGCATTCGAGGTGGCCCAGCGGGGTTACTCCATATGGAAAGCGGACGGATTTTGGGTACGCCAAGGATTTCGATAATAAGTATTCGATCGGGAAATTGTTGGGTCACGGGCAGTTTGGTTATACGTTTGTTGCCACCAATAAATCCACCGGGGAACAGGTCGTCGTCAAGAGAATAGAGAAGAATAAGGTATGTTAAAAATGTGAACAAAAAAGGAGAGGACAGTTTGAATTGGGTCCTTTCCGTTTTGTTTCTTCTTCTTCTTCCTCTTCTGGGTTTTCGGTGATGGGATTCGTTAGGGCTAATTCTGCGAGATTCTCTGTTGTTCTACGACACCATGTTGATTTTTATTTATTTTTTTTGGTGCAATTGCCTTTGTTGGCATTCACATGAATATTTTGTTCTTTATTCTCACTGGCATTTTTGCTTTCACGATTCGGGTTCTGTTGGTGTAAAGCTTCCTCTGTTCATCACCATCGTCATCATCCTTGCACAAGCTCTACCATCGTTGCGTCTCTCTTCCCTTCTCTTCTTCTTCTCCTTCTCATTCACGGCAAGCATAGACCAAAGGGGTGGTGCCTTCTGTCCCTCTCCTGAGGCGGAATCAAGAGTTGCTGTGCTCAAATTTTGAAGTGCAGAACTGCAGATAAAACTGTGACTAGTGAGTAGGTGAAAGAGCAGATGCCCACTTATATACAGAGATTAGAGAGGGGGGCTTCAGCCAAAGTGGGTAAAAAGCCAATGCCCACTAATGGCGGAGGAAGGTAACCATCAGACTTAAATTAATATCAAATTAAATTCAAAATTGCTTCTTAGGCTTTAGATTTTCAATACCAAAGTGGGTAAAACGCCAATGCCTTCTGCCTTTTAGATTTTCCTTCCCCATTAGGAGGTGGCACCAATGGGGGGTGGGGCAGTTTGGGGTCACACCGGGGCTGAGATCTCAACAGGGGGTGGGTGGGGTGGTGGGAAGCAGGGGTTAGGGGCAGGTGAGGTTGGATTGGGTTGCAGCAAGGGCCGGTGGATAGCAGCTGGAAGAAGAAGAAGAAGAGGAGAAGGGGTTTGTGGGTTTGTGATGTGGGGTTAAAATGGACATTTCAATTTTGGGTGCTAACTGTGCTTAACATAAGGGGGAATGTTGATATTTTGACCAAGTATGGGATGTCTGTGACATATTGCATACTTACAGGGGGTGTCCATGAAATTTACCTTTTTAATTTTAATAATAAGCAATCTCCTTTTGTCCCCAAACCGCAAACGAAGGTTTGAAAACCCTCCATGGACAGTGAAAGCACCGCCACACAGTGCTGCCAAAAAAGAGCATACATACACAATTATGGAGATGTGATTGGGATACTTAGATCCATGGTTGTAGAAGTCGAATACTTTCTTGACGATCTCTGTCCCACACGAACTGTGTTGGTCTGGTCTACCCTCTTTCGGGCCAGTGACAATTATTTATAGTGGTGAAGATATGGACCAACCATGCAAAGAAACTAGGGTTTCTTTCCCATTAAATAAATAATAGTTTAGGTCCACACATAGAAATTGGTCTCATACCATTAGGGTAGCCCCCATCAACACTATTAAACTGATTTTATGAAAACAAAATTGAGACTATGCAAGCCTACCTCATGAAAATCTTACACTATTTACAAAAACACATCCTCCTATTCATTTATGTTCGTAGGTGTCCAAAATCAAGTTGATTTTCTCCGATCGACCTGAGTTTGAGGGGGTGTTAGTTGTATAATGTGATATTGTGTATATATTCCAAGTATCTTTTTTCCCCTTGTATTGAGTTTGAGGCCCTGCCACCTTTCCCAGCTTCCCATCTTCATTGTCAGCCTTTCCTTTATTCTTTTTCTTTCTCAACGTGCCTTTCATTTGCCTTTTGGGTGGATGCGTCTGTTTGTAATCAAGAAGGTTACAAACAGATTTTGTAACCAGACTTTATTATCCCTAAACATAATGTATCTTTACTTGGATTAAAGGGTACACAAAGTAATTTCACACTTCTATGTAAACTCTTTTCTTTTTCGTTTTTTCTTCTTCCCTGATTCCAGCACTTCGTGGCAATCATGGCAGTGATCCTCTCTCCGGCATTTTTATATATCTGATCTCTCTTCTCTTCCTCCAATCTTCGGCTAAATGATGTTATCTCTCCGAAGGCACGGTGATGTCTGCCATGGCTCGTCAGAGGTGGAAGTGGGGCAATAGTTCTTCACTCCAATACCAGGCCGGAGGTTTTTGATTGGGGTCGGGCATGAAGATGGGAGGGACGAGGATCACGAATGGAGTGGAGGAGAGCGGCAAAGGTGATACAGCCACGCTGCGGGAGGTTGACAGGTCGAGAGGGGGAGTTGCAGTGGTAAGATTTTTCAATTGGGGTTGGGCGTGGCCGTCAAAATCAACCATGAATTTTATCTGTTCCTTTAGTTCCGCTGTGGTTATTGGATTTTCGGTACTATTTGGTGTGCATTCTTTCTTTTTCGGCTGGGAAGATGTCTACTTGAAATGGAAAAACAACATTGTTCAATGGTGATACCGCGACCAGATTTTCAGTGCCACTCATACGATCATCAATCCATCCACACAGTCCTTATTGGAAGCAGAGGAAAAAGAATTCCACATTAACCATGTCCCACGAACCAGAGTCAGCCGAAAAAAACCTCTATTATCATTCTCTGTCATTCTCTCAACAACAGATCGATCGGGTTCTGGCAAGCTGAAAGAACTAAAAACAATGAAGAGAAACTATGCCCTGCAATTCCCTGATTCTTGGAAGTCGTCCTTGCTATATTTCACGTTTCATTCCCAGCTCAAGAAAGCCCTTAAAGACAATTAATCTGAAATTAGTTTCATTGATTAGCAAATTTCACAATTCGATGATCTACCCCATAAAAGGAAACTGAGAAGCATATTCTGTGGTGGAATTAAATGAGGAGAATTGTCGGCCATGCGCTATTAGAGCATTGGAAGCCAAAGCAATTTAAATACCACCGTTGATTGTTTATGAGTTCTGGTTCTTCAATTACCAGTTGAAAAGAGAGAACGAGGCGCACGGTGAGTTGCAAGGAGTAAAGAGGGGGCAGGAATGCAGGATGGAAAGATGGCAGTGGAGGAGTACGGGAGAGAGGGGCGGGAGGGCAGGGCCGTAACGAAACGAGAGAGGAAGGGGATGCCGGAGCCGACTAGGAGGAAGGGGGAGAGAGCCGGAGACGGAGAAGGGAGGAGAGGGAGGAGGGATAAATTACAGAAAAAACCTTTATTTTAAAAAGTTAATACATAATATGGGGTGGGCAAATAAGTCCGATTACAACCTATTGTTGTAACGGGATGGTTACAAACAGTTTTACCCTTGACTTTTGACCAAAAAAACAAAAAAACAAAAAAACCTCCATTTACCAAAAAAAAATAATAATAAAAGAAAAATGACCTCAGATTTGATTCCCAGTTGACTCTATAATGGGCATATGAAATGAAGATCTTCCCAATCAGAGCTCCCTAATTCTTAAGCGTGTCTGTAGTCTTGGGAACACCATCTTAATTTTAATGATCTTATCAATCATGTGCCACTTTCGAGGTCAACTTCTTGATAAAAAAAATTTGAGGGGAAGATTTCACGAACTCCTCCTGTAAGTATACAATATATCATTGACATCCCAAATTTTGACAAAATATCAACCTTCCCCTATCGTTAAGCTAAGTTAACACCTAAAGTTAAAATGTCCATTTTACCCTCTTAGTAATTTCAATAAAAAACTCTTATTCCATCATCTTCCCTATTTTTATCGTTGGAGCATCTTCTTACTGTAGGGGGTTGTGATGAAACAGTACAGGGGATTGGAATTAATTCTAGGTTGGCACGAAGAGCGTTCAAGGTTCTTCATCTTCAACATTCGCAGAAGGGTTTTTTTTTTGGGAGGGGGGGATTTCTGAAATTTGTAGGAGATAAAAGAGATCTGAGCGCTCGCCAACGGGGGCAGTGATGGGTTCTATTTTGGAGAGAGTTTTTCTGCATCTGTGATTTGGAGGAGTTAGTTTCTTCTTGTTTGATTTTAGAGTTTTAGAAAAATAAAAGGAAAAGAGAAAAAGAATTGGGAATTTTTCCAATTTTCGGGCTGAATATTTGCAAAGAAGGTGGGAATCAAGCGACCAAAGACTGTTTCAGTGTTTATTTAGAGAGAATAATCTGCGAGATTGACGCTGGTCGGATCCCGATTCTCTAGTTAAAATTTTAAATCAGAATTCTCAAATATCTTTTTCTTTTCGCTTTTTTTAAAACCCTTTTGCCTTCCGTCTATCTTCAACAGAGCTTTAATGGCAGAAAAGTTACCATCACTTTTTTACCAATCCAAGTGTAGCAAGCTTCTATCCTTAAGAGTCTCCAACAGAGCTTTAATGGCAGAAGAGTTGCAACACCAACAGAGCTCTAATGGCAACAACAACATCTGAAGTTGCAGTAGCAATAACAATAGCGAAAAATGGATTGGCCTTTACTTGCAGACGAAGGTTTCATAGAAATCTGAAAAGAAAACCAAATCCTAACCCTAGATCGAGAGATCGATAAACAACAAGAGGGATTTTTGAATGATTTTTTTTTTCGTTTACAGGTTCTTGGCTGAAGCTCCACGAAGATGATGTCAAGTTCAAGGCCGAGAAGCTCTGAATCTGTTTCTGCCATGAACATGATGGATCCAAAACCCAATCTGGTATGATGAAATGAGGACCACAGCGTTTGATGGGGGTACGGATGAAGGGATCAGAGATCTCTTGTTCACTTGTTAAGCTTGGATAAACGGAATCAAGAATCTAAAGTTATTGCCGATGAAGCTTTCCGGTGTTGGATGCCGTCAATGATGGATAGATGTAGATTTTTTAGAACGCCGTTTTATTTTTCTTTTCTTTTATTGTAGGCTATAATAAACAATTCTTATTATTGGGTAACACAGACCTAACGGAATGGACTAAGTTGAAATAAAATCATAAAGTAAGGGGTGTCTGATATTTTTCCAATGTTTGAGGTGTCTAATATATTGTATACTTATAGGGGGTGTCCATGAAATTTCCCCAAAAATTTTCTTATTTAGGTTCTTTTGAATAAAATATCTTTAGATTTTGAAGCGCCCACCCCCCCCCCCCCAAAAAAAAAAAAAAGACTTTCTAGTGGCTTCTACATAATCAAAATGGCATATGATTATAAGGCTTCGATTGCAAGATAGAATCTAGTCATCTTCAGTGTTTTTGAATCCATATCCACATGTTGATGCTTACTTGTTATATTCCTAAAATGGGAAGCTGGTCCATTCTGCTTAACCATCAGCGGTCCAACCATCTAACGATCACGGTGGATCGGTGATACCGGCAAGTCAACTCATAATTCGAAGAAAACAAATAGACACAAAATATAAGAGATGTAAATAAATATTATATAGATTATACTAGAGCACTATATAAGGTGAAAAATATTTGAAATCTAAAAAAAGAGGACCCACTAGACTGTTAAACTTGCATTGAAGTTGAGTCAATGGAGCTGAGTCTGGTTCATGACAGTTTAACTTCCAAGTTTGTGAAGTGCTGTAAATAACAAGTAGAATAGTTAACATGATCAGGGGAGTCTCTCTTATCTGTGGCAATATGCTTACTCTGGTCTCACCCTAGCAAGCATAAAAAATTACTGTACTTTTGTAATTAGGTAATGGATTAATATATATTTGAAGGAATTTTCTCTCTATTATGATTGAATATATGATGTGTTTCAATCATTATCACCATATAGAGCAACCGAGTCACAAAAATAAGCATATCCTGAATGTCAAACTGATT